>NC_087475.1:68718784-69027534 GCF_036417665.1 Passer domesticus | reverse complement strand
TTCACATGCACATAAGCAAGCTGATGTCAGACCTGAAAAGTCAGAATTGGAATCCCTTAAAGGACAGAAGGGTGATGCTCTAAGTAGCACTCACTTGTCTGAAGATGGAAAATTCCTTGCAGAGAACAAGGTGGACTCCTCACCAAGAGAGAGGGATGATTCAGGAAACACAGATGATTTTCCTGTGCACTCTGCTGCATCTCTGCATTTCATAAAGGTACCATATGACCTTGAAGACAACTGTGTGCCTGGAGATACAAAAAATACTTTATTTGTTGAGGAGAGCAACAGTAAAGCTGATGAATCAGTCCTTCTAGATTCAAAAAGTAGCTGCTCTTACATGAATGGTGACAGTAAGGAATTTGACTTAGAACATTTAAGTGAACCTGCTGCTGATAAAAATCGCTTCACAGACACCATAGCCAATGCTTGCCAGAGCCAGTCACTCGTCAGTCTTCTTGAAGAGGAAACAAATTTTAACAGGTCAGGAGAAACAACACTTAAGGTTGAAAAGCAAAGGGGTGATCTGAAACAAACCGTGTTTAGCACAGCAAAAGGGAAGGCTGTGTCTGTTTCAGAAAGTGCATTAGCAAGTGTCAGACAAATGTTTCAAGACTGTGGTGAGGCTGTAAAATATGAACTTGAGCCTAACTCAGGAAGGAATCAAAGAGAAATTGCTAGAACTTCATCTGTAGTCCTTCATGCTGAGTGTCCTAATTCTGCTAATTTTTTTAATGCTACAACAAGTGAAGAGGTTAATTCAGCCCCATCCCAATTTATTGAAGTAAATGCAAGTACTGATGAAGACAGTCACCAAGAAAGAAGCACATCTGCAGATGCAAAGTCTGCTTCAAATTCTCAGAAGCAATCCTTTGAGCAGGATATTAAGCTTTTAGGGCACTTTGTTCCAAATAAGCAGATAAAGCCATCAGATGCTTCTACAAGCAATTTTGGATTTTTTAGTACAGCAAGTGGAAAGCCTGTACAGCTTTCAGATGAGTCACTCAGGAAAGCTAGACAGCTCTTCTCTGAAATGGAAGGTAATTCACCACACGTACAAGAAGCATTTTTAGTTGAGGAAGAAGTTGAAAAGTCTAAAATGCACACTGAAGTACTTCCTAGGAAAATGCAGGTAGTGTCATCAAAAGGGGAAGAAAATACCAGCCCTGAATTGATTTCAGATTCTGCTTTTGGCTTCAGCACTGCTAGTGGAAAGCATGTAAAAGTTTCTAAAGATGCTTATCAGAAAGCCAAGGCAATTTTTGAAGAATCTGATTACTTTTTGAGTAGTGGGCTTTGTACTACAGATCAACTTAGTTCAATTAAAGACAGTGGTCAACGTGTAAAATCTTTAACGGATAAGGTGATCTCAGAATCCAAAACTGAAAAAAGCTGCAATCAAGACTCTGATAGTAAAAGCATATGCCCTCAGAAAATAAAGTATTTTCCAAGCACTCACCATGTCAAAATGCCTGAGCACACACCATACAATCAGAAAAACAAGCAGTTAGTATCATTTAAAAATAACTTTCAGCAAGAGAAAACTGAGTCTTCTGTAAAAGAGCGGCTGAATCTGTGGTCAAAACCAGAGTCTGAAACAATTTCATGCAGTTCTACTGCTAAAGCAGAAATTGATTCTAATCTTCTCCAAAGTCCAAAAAATTACTTGGAAGTAGAGGCTGTAGAAAGTGCAAGAGCTTTTATGGAAGACAGTTTTTCCAGTTCTGGAGTACAAATTAATGCTGCCCAGACCTTCAGTGGCAGACCGGATAAAAACTTCCAAAATAAGACCTTTGGGAAGAGGCACTTTGAAGAAAACCACTCACTTGGTAGGTGTTTTATCTTATGTATGTTCAACTCCATATTTCTGCACAGTGGATTGGGTTAGGCTTTTATAGGGTTTTTTGCATGTCATGTTGGTTTTTAGCTCACAGAAACAGTCAAGTTCTTTCTCTAGGTGTCAGTGACAAAAACTCTTCTTGCTGCAGGGTGGTTCATCCATTCTTTCCAGGCTTAAATATGCACAGTAGAAGCTAAATTTGTGATCAGTAATTTTGAAGTTGTACAGGTTTGCTGTTATAGCATAAACTTACATAAGAAAGCTGTTGCTCCTTTTCTCTCTGAGCACTTTCTTCTTTTTTTTTCCCCTCCCTACAAATCTAGTGTTTTTTCATTAAAAATGAGTAGCAGTATTTTCCTTTTCACTTTTTTGTGCGTTGTAGGTGAGGACAATGTTTTGCTTGTATCAAGATTGCTAGTCTGATATGAAAAATAGTTGTTGGTCTAAGAGCAGTTTCTTGCTTCTGAAAGTGATCTGTCTAGGGCTGAAGTGTTGGTACTTGATGCTTGCACAGACTCATAGACCAGTTCAGGGAGCTGGGCTGGCTGAAAACTCCTTGTGGAAGGGGAGATTGCAGCAGAGTCCCTGCCTGGCTGCACAGGTTCAGGTGCAAAGGTGAGGCAGGCTAGCACTGGAAAGTTTGGGTCGGTGGCAAAAGCCAGGGAAGGACTCTTACCAGTCCAGCTTGAAATAGCTGTGCCGCAGCTGAACCCTGACCTTAGTTACAGCTTGTCTAAAAGATGAGTTACTCTTAGAAGTTTGGAGGGACTCTTGAGTTACTGAAAAGTAACTCAAAGAGAGATGCAGGTGAAGTGCACTGTGAGAGCTGTGCTGCTGGAGTGCACTGGGATGCACTTTCTGAGGCAAACTGTATGTTTGGGAACTTGAGACTTACAGACTTCATTTTGGGTGGAAAATAATTACTGGTCACAAAAGTTTAGTAACAGACTTCATTATATGGGGTTTTGTTGTCACTCTTGGTAACACAGTATGCAGTCATTCTGTACAGGAGAAGCTTCTGCAATTTGTGGTGAGATGGCTCTGTGTTTGAAAAGGCCATTTCTGACATGTGACCTGAAAACTTGCTAATTCACCTTGTTCTGACTTCAGTGTTTTATTTAGAAATTACAGTTATGTTGTCCTGATTGTTAAGAAACAACTTGAAAGGAATATCACTTTTAAAACTCTGTGTTTTTATTCTAGGTGAACCTCCAATTAAGAGGCAGCTTCTGCTTGAATTTAACAGAACAAAGAATTCCCCCAGGTCTTTGAAAGCTTCAAAAAGCACCCCTGATGGTAATTTTAGTCATCTTGTATTCTAAGCAGTAATCCAGTGTCAGTTGTTATCTTGAGAATCCTTCAATTTCCAATAACCTAACACATAATAAGTTTGCTTAACTACTGCATTTATCAATGTAGTCATGGAAATTCAGGAAAGCGGCTGTGGTAATGTCTCTGCAGACTTGAAATCACATGATTAATTATTTCCCTTATTGCCTAGACTGTAAATATATTCCTTCTGCAAGAACTCTGATTTAATTTCCAGTTCAGGAGGAATTTACCTGCTTTCTCAGAATCCTAAATCTCACAAATTCTAGTCTCAATAGGAAGAATGCATTTTAGTGATTAATCTACACAATATATTTTATTATTTAACTTTGTGTAGATACTTACTGGCAATGTAGTTACTATATAATTACTTGTCATATAAAACTTCCTCTTTGCAGCCTAAGGACATAGCACAAATGGATTTAAATTCCAAGCAGATATAATTTAGTTACATATTCCAAGATAAGCATGTCCTTCAATAATGGAAGGAGCAGTTTGTGCAAATGTGCCTTTTTTAGTTGTAATGCCAAATAAAAGAATAAGAGTTGCTGAAAGAGCTCTCAATGGAACGGTGAGCCTACCTGGAGTTATTAGGATAAACATTTCCCTTTCAGGAGCCTAAAAATGTCTTGCTGGCTCACAGACACAAACTCTTGAGAGCTCAACATTGTGAGCACTTATCCCTTAGATCTCTCTGGGAAGATCTTTAAAAAAAACATTTTTGGAGGCAGGAAAGAATAAAGCTGTTTAAATCCACTCTGAAGACTTTTCTATTAATTAATTATTTCTATTAATTTTCATTAATTTAAATAAAGCTTGTGCTGTAAATTTCTATCTATGTATGTAATGTGTCATTTCAAACATTTATTTTTTCTAATTATGTTACAGGCATTTTCAAAGACAGAAGAAAATTTATGTATCATGTGCCTTTAAAACCCATAACTTGTCAGCCTTTTGGGTGAGAAATTTTAGAGTTCTTCTTTGTAACTGTCTAAAAATATACAGTAATAATTTACTATCTGACTTTATAAAAGGCTAATCATTTTATGCCAAAATGAATATTAAGTTACCCTATAACACATGCTGCTGCAATAACCAGTGAGATGCTAAACAAACTATACCCTATTACACTGTGTCTTTTCTCAATAGATAGAAGTTAAGTATTCTGGTTTTTTAAATATCAAAGACTGATATTTTGTCTTTTTATTGATGCAGGATTGAAATTTGTATTGCTAAATTAAGAATACAAAACTCCTGACAAAGATTTTTGTCATGAAGATGAACACCGTATGCTTAAATGTTTTCATTTCTGTAGGTCAACTAAAGAGCGACAGGAAGTCAAGAATCCTACCCTTACCCTGCCAGATCAAGACTTCAGAGGATTCCAGTCTAAACCTGCCATTTTTCAGCACTGTGCTCTCAGGCACTCTTCAGACAGTGCTGCAGGGGTTTCCACTCCCTGTAAGGCCTCAGCAAAAGAGAATGAAGAAACGAGAAGTTTGTACAAATCTGGCAAAGCTGCTAAAACTTTTATTCCGCCCTTCAAAACCAAGCTGGCATTTTCTACATGTGAACAAGGCAGCAGCAGCAGATGTGACTCGCCCATCAGCAAAAGTTTGACCAAAGAGATGGAACTAAATCAGATCAGACCTGAACAAAATACTGCTGACCCTCAAGATCAGCAGCCTTGTATCCAGCATGCAGCAGACACTGACCTAGAAAATGGCAATTTAGGTATTTTCAGATTTTACTCACTTAACTACTGTGAATAGTGACTGTCAGAGTTGATTCTATAGGGGTTTTTGCATAATTTGCAAATTTTTTTTAATAAAAAGGAGCTTCTTTTTAAGGCATTTTTTAGTTTGGCAGGAAAATTAGGAAATTACTACTTTCCTAATATTTTATATTGCACTCCTAAAAGTGCATATCCTGCTTATGTCCAAAGTTAATTGAGAAGAAGGAAAATATTTCACACAGTGCTTAGAAACAAGATAACTTATGTTTCATTTGATATTAGATTTTTCTTATATACCTCATAGATAAAGTAATATAGGAACCTTAGATTAGCCTTGCTATACTTAATTCGCTTTTACAGAACCTTATTTTCCTTCTGTCCTCTAATTAACATGTAGACTTAGCCATATAAATGGTTGATTGTGTCATTTTCAAAGAGGCAGACTTAGAATGCTCAACTGTTCGACTTAGGAAGGTGGGCTTATGGCTTCTGAGCTCTCCTGAATGCTCTGGTTCTTCTGGTTACTTCTATAATTTACAGTCAAATAATCTGGACTTTTTTCAGAAGGACTTGTGTGTATTTGAACAGGTGTATGAACATTGCCAGAATTAGATCCTGCAGTAACAGGCTAAAATTTCAGGAGTATGGATTCTGTAGCCATCAACTAATTTCATTCGAGTTGGAGTTTTCTATGAAGACTGAGTTCAGTCTTCATATGAGAAAAGTATGTGGATGGAAGTTTAGTTCAGGGACTTATATGAAATTAATATGGATATGTAATTTGTTTTATATAGATATTCAAATGCCTTCAGTAAACACTGCTTTCTAAATGCATTACACTTTTAATATTTAGACTTGCTGTTTCTAAAAATCTGCAAAGTGGCATAGAAAAAATGCTGCTCTGAATCTGCTACAGTGTGACTGTGTATCTTTATTTGATAATGCTTTTAAAAGGTTTTGATGTTTTGGGGTTTGGTTTTTTTTATTTGCAGCTATGGCCAGGATGGTGACAAATCTCCGCTGTGCCAGAGATCTGCAGGAAATGAGAATTAAAAAGAAATGTAGGCAAAATATTCGTTCACAGCCAGGCACTCTTTATGTCATTAAAACATCTGCAAGCAGTAGAATCCCTCTGAAAACTGCAGTAGAAGAGAAATCTCCCAGCTTTTATTCTACAGAAGAGGTATATTGATGTCTTTTTATTTTCTGTCTCACATGTGTTTCTCAAGACTAGCAAATAAAAACTCAGTAGCTTTTGAAGAGATACATTCTTCAGTTTTTAGGTAAGTATTTATGGTAGCTGTTACACCAGTTGCTACAGTACTTAAGTAGCATATATCCAGTTTTTAAGACTGTTCCAAATAATAAAGGTCATAAATCTCTAGTGTTATAATGAAACAGGAAAAAAAAATCCACCAATTAAAATGCAAATGAAGAGCTGGTTTAAAAGAACAGTTAAAATTTAGCTTAGGTAAATCTATATGAAAATGCTCTTGCTTTTGGTACCATGAAAGTACAAAACCTATTGAATTTTTTAAACACTTTCAAAGTACACTGTGATGCTGTTCTGCTAAAACAGTTGTTGGGAATCCTCCATTCTCCATGGTTTACATATGAAATGGCAAGGTCAGACAAAAGCTGTCTCAACTTTAAAGAAATATTTCATGTGAATTTATGAGATTGGATAGTTAAACTCTTTTGAATTCTTGCTGTGTTATCATTATTTTGTCTTTTCCATCTGATTTTTTTCAGCTATACACATACGGTGTTTCAAAACAGTGCGTACAAGTTAACAGCACAAATGCAGAATCTTTCCAGTTTCTCATCAAAGACTTTTTCAGTAAGGAGTATTTGTTAGCTGGAAATGGAATGCAGCTTGCTGATGGAGGATGGCTAATACCTACAGATGAGGGAAAAGCTGGGAAAAAGGAGTTTTACAGGTACTGTTGCTGATGAACTTTGGGACAGCTATGCTATTTATTAGATAGCAGTTCTCTTGTCTCCTAGAATAAATCCAACACAGTGGTATTTTAATGCCTCTGATTACTGTTATTTTACTATGCATTTATAGTACACCTCTGTTGCTGTAAATAATGACATTATAGGATTGTAAATTTGCTGTGTAGATTTATGTTGCTAGTGATTGATTCTCACTGACCATTAAAGAAAGCAAGTCAATTTGGAAAATTTCTAGAAATTCTTCACAGATGTAAGTAGTCTAAGTAATAGGGAAGTTAAAATTTGCAGTGGATTTCAGATTAATTTATTAACAATTTATCTGCAGAGCCCTCTGTGACACTCCTGGTGTGGATCCCAACCTAATCACAGAGGCCTGGGTTTACAATCACTACAGATGGATTGTGTGGAAATTGGCAGCCATGGAAGTGTCTTTCCCACATGAATTTGCTAACAGATGTTTGACACCAGAAATGGTCCTGTTGCAGTTGAAATATAGGTATGTGTATCGCAATATATTGGGAACTGTAATTTGTGTTACTGTGTGCTTTCTGGTTTGTCAATATCACAAAATAAGCACATCCACCTTGCATTCACTACTTAGCAGAATGCTTGCATTGTTAAACTTGCACACAGCAGTATTAAAAACATAGTGTGTTACCTGCAAAAATGTAGAAAACATTTGCTTTGCTACGGTGGTGCTTAATCATGTAGTTGAGTAACCAACAGTTTTTTACAATTGTGTTTGAAGAAAAACAATATGATGGATTTTGTTTGCTGTAACTAAGCACAAATTCTTTTTTGTAGGTATGATTTGGAAGTTGATAAAAGTAAACGATCAGCAATCAAAAAAATAATGGAAAGAGATGATGCAGCAGGTAAAACACTTGTGCTGTGTATTTCCAAAATCATATCGCTGAACACAGTTGTATCTCCTAGCAGTAGCAATAAGAACATGGAAAGTAAAAAAGCAGCAGCTTTAATTGAAGTTACTGATGGCTGGTATGGGATCAGAGCTCTTCTGGATCCACCTCTCAAAGCTTTCTTAGATAGAAGAAGGCTGACTATTGGTCAGAAGATTATAGTGCATGGAGCAGAACTTGTTGGTCCTCAAAATGGATGTACACCACTGGAAGCCCCTGATTCCCTTATGTTAAAGGTAAATAAAATATTAGTTCAGCTTGATTGGATGTGACTGAGACATGTGATAAATGCTACTTATTTGAGCTACATTTTGGAATCTGAAAAAGTTATTGGGGCTTTACAAACAGATGGAGCTTTGCTGGAGTTTAATAACCAGATTTGTAAGACATGATACAAGGGCGTTATTCAATACGGTTGGAAGAGAAATTTGTAGTATAAAATTCTGCCAAGTTTTGCTATGTGTTTTGGCAGTTCCAGCTCCTTACTTTGGTTAAACACCAAGTTGCAAAGTGTTTATCCATCTTGGACAATATGGAAGTTGGAGGAAGAATGTGGGGGTTGGGGGGATAACCAAGTCATGAGAGGGTGAACTGGTGGAGAAGGGCCTTGGCTTATCTGAGGTTAGATACAGAGCTTTAACTTCAAAGAGGGTGAAGTTTCAGCATAGTACTGAAATTGCTCCTCTGGTACAAAGCAATGGTTTGTCTCATAGATTCTCATTTCCCAGAGAATTTGAACTTTTCAGTTTTTTAGATTTTGGTGAAAATACATTCTTCAATGTGAAAGGAATTAAAATGTGATCTGCTCAGGTGTAAAAGTGATATATTCTTAGTGAGATCAGTGTGAAAATACATATGTAGATATTCCTGTAAATAAAATAAGTTGGCTATAACTCTGACTTAGCAGTGACAGTTTCTCATTCACCTTTTCCCTTGCTCAGATCTCAGCAAACAGCACTCGCCGTGTGCGATGGCACACAAAACTAGGATTTCATCGGGATCCCAGACCTTTCCCTGTGCCCTTGTCATCGCTTTACAGTGAGGGCGGTGCAGTGGGGTGCATTGATGTGGTTATTCAAAGAACTTACCCTGTTCAGGTATGGTGTAAGTATTTTATTGATCTAACAGGGTTCTAGGAGATCTCAATTCTATTAAGTAATTGCTATATCATTCCTCAAATCAGACACAATATAGAAAGCTAATTTTTTTTTTTAATATACTGTTATGTGTAAAATAATGAGGAGTGGTTCTTGCATTGTGCATGTATTTAGTATTTCAGGACTGGAGTCTCCTGCTATAAGAAGAATTTGATTTTGTGTTCAGTATCTTTTGGTTGGCTTTGCTTTGAGCCTCAAAAAGCCAGAAATAATTTAATTTCAGTTCTGTACTCTAAAAAATACTGCACTTGTTTTATTATAAGCATATTAACAAAAAGTTACATATTTCTAAGCATTTGTAGGATTACTTTCTCTTACATGTAGCTGATTGTATTGTGTTTACTGAAAATACAGTGTGTAATTATGGTGTAAATTAGATTTAAGATCTTTTAAATACCACTTGATATCCAGACATTTTAAATAATGCAATCAAACTTCACTGCAACTACTTTGTTTTATAACAATACCAGACACAAAAAACCCCAATATTTCTGTTAATAATCAATCTTTTTAATGTAACCAGTTGAACCAGGATACAACTTATATATTTTACTAGCTTTCCTCAGAGCAGGTTATACTTGGCATGTATATCTAGGATTCTTCTTTCGTTGCCTTCTTTCTAAGGTATTATTTTATTATTGGTGGATGTAGAATGAATTCTGCAAAAGTACTAGCAACATTTGGTTTGGATCATTACTTTGCTCTTTAGATCATAACTTTAATGGAGGAAATTGCAGGACTTATTGTGTGAGCTGCCTGGTAGAAACAAACCTTTATTTAGGTCTCAGAAAAGGGATTGTAATCTGTAACTGCATCACAGTAAATGGTTTCCAGGCTGGGGAGGAAAGTGCTTCTTCTTATCTGGCTATGTCAAGAGATTGATGTACTTTTTTCTTTTTTAAACACTGAGACTCTTGCTCAAACATACCAAAATTATAGGAAGTTTTGGATGTTTGTCTCCTTTTACCTCAAGAGTCAAGGAGTGTAGGAATCACGGTAGCCTTAATTAAAGTGTCAAACTGTGAGTAATATAGGAAATACATGGTGTGCAATTAATGAGGTAGGCAGAGCCTCTTTCAACAATTCACTGCCTCATAAGTATTGGTCCTGCAACCTCTCCTTATCTTGCTTTCACTATACACTCCTGCTGCTTCTCTGTTCTAAACCTGGAGCTCACCTGGTCCTGTTACTTAGGTAACTTAATTCATTAAACTAGGAAGAAGTAATTAATAATAATATCAAGAACACACAATGAACTGCTGTCTATTGAATTACCAAACTGATACAGTCTGCTGAGGTCAGACATGTGCTAGAGGCAGTGCAGGGGAGAAGACAGAACTGTGCAGAAAATGCCAATGGAAGGAAAGGGACCACTTTCTCACTGGTCTCTTCAAATCAGGCAAGCCGGTTCTGGCAGAGTTGTGGACGAGGCTCTAGTCCTATAGAACCATCTCAGCAGAAAAGCTTTAGGAGCATCTGAAGAATTACATTGTAGTTCTTTTACAGCATCTAACCCAGGGCATTAAAACAGACTGTACAGCTGATGTGGAAAGACAAATTGAGTAGAATGCAGTCTGGTGTATTTTTTAGCATTGAGTTTGATGGTTTGTATCTTAATGTATCTACCAGTGAGATCCATTAATCATTTAAATTACAGCATTGATGCCCACTACTTGAAGCTATGTTTTCTTCAGCTGTTAAGTCGTCTGGTTTTGGATACTTCTCCATTCTGCTTGTTTTTGACAAGTTACTAACCAGTGCTGTGGGGTCTTGCCTTTTATCTGTTATACTGGAAGAACTTAAGGTCTGCTGCCTGTTCATTTTTAAAGCATTTTTTGCTTAACAGTGAGTATGAAAGAGAAACTAGATAATGTTTAAAATAATTTCTTAAAAGTCTGGGTTTAGTTTTAATCTTTTTATTTCAGTGGATGGAAAAGACATCAGCTGGTTCCTACGTTTTTCGTAATAGCCGAGCTGAAGAAAGGGAAGCTGCCAAGCATGCAGAGGAGCAGCAAAAGAAACTGGAAGCTCTGTTTGCAAAAATCCAAGCAGAATATGAAAAGCATGAAGGTAAAGGTTTCATTCTTTCAGAACATCTATAAAGAATAGGAAAACATTTTGGTGTTTTCAGAAAAGTCAAAAGAAATTGTCAAAAATCTTCTCTGGTGATAGAGTAGCAGAGATGGGATTGAGTTGTTTGTTGTTGGTTTTGTTTTGTTTTGTTTCAGGTTTTTGCTTCCTGTGTGTCAAGACCTTTTGGTAAAAAATGGTTATTTGCATAGCTTTGCAGCTATCTAGGAAACACCTTTTGAACATATTCATAGGCAGGCCACTAAAAAATTATCCTTGAGATGTTTCTCAGGGAAAGGCTACAAAGTTGTAGAATTCATAATTTTATTCCCTTCAGGGACGTGACACTGTAAGATTTCACCCAGCAGTGGGCACTGCTAGGATGTATCTCAGTAGACCTGGATACCAAGATTGAGCATCTTTCCTCATGGATAATTGCATGACTGTGCAGATACTGAGGTCAGTGGAGCTGCTCAGTGGGACAGGGACTGTGGTGACACAGGCCATGGAGAATGCGGAGTTACTGAATGCCCTTGGTTGGCAATCCCAGGCCACGGAGACCAAGGGAAATTCTGAATTAAGGAAGACATACCCTTGGGGGAAGAAGATCAAGTTAAGACAACACTCAGACAAACTGGACATATCTAAGTCCATAGCTGATGATGGAATTAACTCAGAAGTGCTGAAGGAGCTGACTGGTGTCTGTGGGACTGCTTTTAATCCTGTTTGAATGATCATTAGTTCATTGGTAGAGGTGCATGGAGATTGGAAGAAATGTGTCTGCTGTATTCAGAAAAGATAGGAAGGAGCACCCAGAAAACTACAGGCCAGTCAACCTTACCCTGATCCCTGAGAAGGCCATGGGACAAATAATCCTGGAACCTGTTAACAGGCACAAAAGGGACAAAAATGTGATTTGGAATATTCAGCAAAGATTCACTCAGGGGAAGTCATGTTTGACCAACCTGACAACGTTCTGTGAGGAAATCACTGTACATTGTCTACCTGGACTTCAGAAAGGCTTTTGACACTGTGTCCCTTAGGATCTACAGAGAGAAGCTGATGGACTGGATGAGCAGGCAGGCAGGTGGATTGAAAACTGTCTGAACAGTAGGGCCCAGAGGGTGCTGATCAGTGGCACAAAGTCTGTTTGGAGGCCAGTAACTCCTGGTGTATGCAAGGGATGAGTACTGGGTCTAGTCCTGTTTTAACAAATTCATTTATGATCTGGAGAATAGGGCAACTTACTTACAGCAGGTTTGATGCTGAAAATTAGGACATGTGATGGATACACTAGAGGATTATACTGCCATCCAGAGGGATTTTGGCAGCTTTGGAGAAATGGGCTGACAAGAACCTCATGAAGTTCAACAAAGCAAGTGGCAAATCTGCACCTTGGGGAGGAGCAGTACCATGCACCAAAACATGCTGGGGGCCACCCATTTGGAAAGCAGCTTGGAAAGAGCCCTGGGGGTCCTGGTGGATGAGTTGAGGATTGTTGCCACAAGGTCTAAGAAGGTGATCCTTCCCTTCTGTTTAGCACTGGTAAGGCCACATGTGGAATGCCATGTCCAGTTCTGGGCTCCTCGCCACAAAAGAGACATGGACACACTGGAGATACTACACCAAAGGGCCATGAATGTGTTTAAGGAATCAGAACATCTGACATAGGAAAAGCTGAGAGAGGTGGGATCATTGAGCTTGGAGAAGGCTCAGGGATATCTGATCAATGTACTTAAATACCTGAAAGGACAGTGCAGAGAAGATGGAGCTAGGCTTGTGTCACTGGTGTCCAGTGACAGGTCCAGAGCCAAATGGGCACAAACTGGAACACAGGAAGTTCCCTCTAGACATCAGGAAACTTTTCACTATGATGGTTGACTGACAGTGTTGCCTGGAGAGGCTGTGAAATCTCCGTCCTTGGTGATAATAAAGAGCTCACTGGACATGGTCTTGGTCAGCCTTCTGTAGGGTGCCCCTGCTGGAGCAGGGGGGTTGGACCAGATGATCTCCAGAGGTCCCTTCCACTTCAATATATCCTAATTCTGTAGTGGCTGACACTGTCCACCTCTGCCAGTGATTTCTAACAGTAGTTCTAGCATGGAATTCTTAGTTGAAATCAGAGATGGCCTTGTAGTTCTTAACATCACTGCTATGACACCTCGTGTGTTGTTTTATGTTTGGTAAATTTGTGTACACAGGAGTCTGCTGTGCTGAGGGAATTCATTGAAATTCTGGCAGCAAAGTGACTTACATAAGGAGAGGGCAATAGTTTAATGTAAGTTAACTTAGCATTTAGCTGATGTCCTGAGGAGGTTTTGTGTGTAGGCCTGTGCTGTCCCACATCTTGGTGTCTCTAAGACTTTTCTGCTGCATGAGAGGAAGAGCAAGTGATGGACATAAAGAAAATGTAGTCAAGTATCTGTGAAGGTTCTTGGCAGCTCATCAAATCTCCCACCCTCTCCTAAGTGACACTAGCCAGTGATTCTAGTTACTAGGCTCCTAGCCACTGATACTGGCTACCCCCAAGTTTGTGTAATATTCTATCTATGGTGTATTTTAATGAATAACATTTTTTTTTCTGCTCATATTTTCTGGATATGTATATATATGCACACACAAACACACACACACATCTATTCCTATACATTGTTTTGTGTTTTTATTCTGGCAAGGCCTAAGTACTACTGTGCTTCTTACATAATTATTTCTTCCTTCATTTTAAAGTGTACTGGTTGTACTCCACATAAAGGCTTTTTCTCAACAGAGAGAACCAGTAGAAGAACACCAAGATCACGGATCATCACAAGACAGCAAATCCATAATTTGCAAGATGGTGCAGAACTTTATGAAGCAATTCAGAATGCATCTGATCCTGGTTATATGGAGGTAACTGTAGTTACTACTGGGTTAATTTTGGAAAGCTTTTGGAGTAAATGAAAATATAATAATTCCTGCTGAAATTGGCCATTAAATTACTCTTATGTTTTGCTGCCTTTTGATATTTTCTACAGCATGCTTATTGCTAAATAAATTAATATTAATTTTTTTTTTAAAACTTAAAGCTTGTTGTAATTGATTAATATGATCTTGGATGGCAATTTTCATTTGGTATTAAAATTCAGGATATAGCACAATTAAAAGTTAATGCTACTTTTATTACTTTGCTTTGTCTTGCTTATATGAAAACCTAATGCATCTCATCAATATGGAGTTTCATACATATACTCTTGCATGCTGTTCACTGAATTGTTTGGATAATTATATTGTCTTCATTCGCTGTTCCAGTTAAATCATAACTTTTAAGTGTTTATGCCTTTACTAATAAAGATACAGGTGATTAGTCCCTGCCAGCTATTAAAAAATTAAATACATGCCTTGCCTTTTGCAAGTGAGAATCCTTGTCTGTCATATTTGATGAAATGGTATCTGTGTCTCTGGAGGTGCATGTACAGAAATCTGGGTCTTGAAGGCTTGGTCAGTGAAGTGGTGGGTTTGATGCATTTTGGTGTAAATCACTGTGTCAGCTCAGAGACAGCAGCCTGAGGAGAAGTCCAACTCTTCCTTTATTCTTCCATAAAATTTTCCTTCATATGAAAGAGGCAAGCCTGCCTGTTATATTAAATATGCACCTTACTTATAGACTCTCAAGCAGACTTCTCACTAATTGTCAGGTAAGAACAGTGTGTAGTGTAATCTCTGCACAGACCAGAGAGCACCAGCTGAGTACCAGCAGTACCACTGCTGCCTCCTGTTGTTTTAATATACCTCATTTCAAGTCCTAGTAGTGCATCGGCTGGAAATAAATTGTTTCTAACAGATGAACACTCAAGAAAGAGGCTATCTAAAAATCTTGTGGCTTTTTGATTAATAGAAAAGATACTGAGTTCATCTTCTCTTGGTTGCAGGGATATCTCAGTGATGACCAATTAAAAGCCTTGAAGGCTTACAGGCAGCTGATGAATGACAAAAAACAAACTCAGATGCAGGAACAATTCAAGAAGGCTTTAGAGTCACAGGAAGAAAATGGTTGTTACAAAAGGGACGTGTCTGCAGTATGGAGATTGTATGTGGTAGACTACAGAAAGCAAGAAAAACATAAAGGTCAGTGCTTTAAACATTATAAATAACTTTTAACTAAATGTGGTAACTGGCCAGCATAGGTAGATTTGAAGAGTTTCCCAACAGTATTTTAGCTTACATATTAGTATTTCCAGTTTGATTCTTAGTTTGAGGCTTTTGGATAGGAGGGAGCGTTGTAGATTTATTTTGTTTAAAAGCCTTCAAAGTATTACTGGGCAGGTAACTGAGCTCCCTGTGCTGTTGTCAGGAGCGGTTCTCAGTGTCTGGCGCCCGCTGCCCGACGTGTGTTCCTTGCTGAAGGAAGGCGCTCGCTACAGGATCTTCCAGCTCTCAGCGTCCCAGTCCAGGGGCAGGGCAGACGCCACCAGCATCCACTTAACAGCCACCAAGAAAACTCAGTATCTGCAGCTGCCAGTGAGTGCTTTAAGTGGATAAAGGTGCATCATTAAAATGTGTCTCACTCTGTAAGTATGGTAAATACTGAAGTTTTGTGTTTCATCAGGTATCACAGGAGATGCTGGTACAGATTTTCTTTCCAAGAAAGGCTCTAGAATTCACCAGTTTGTTGGATCCTTCTTTTCAGCCACCATGTGCTGAAGTGGATTTAGTCGGAGTTGTAATTTCTGTTAGCAGAACAGGTACGTTGTGGACCACATTCACATCCTCCCATTGAATAAGCACTGAATTCTTTATTTCAAAAGTCAGAGTTGTCTTGATGTTGTACCTGTATCTCAGGCCCGTGAAAACCTCCTAATACAGACCATCACAGTGACATGCTGGCAGATGAATCTATATTTCTGAAGAAAAACTGTCTCTGCTTATTAGCTCAGGAAGTTAGTAAGGAAGGATCTAAGCTCAAAAGCAGATTATATTTAAATATTTATACATATATGTATTTTTTCCATAAATAATGGCCATAAGTTCTCACATCTGTGTTCAGCATCTGCAGAAACACCATCGTGCATGTACATGAACACTCTCTTTGGTGTATAGTGTCATGGAATGAGTGGAATTCAGGCACTCATTGATGGATAGGGAGAGGTGGATAATCTGGGAAAAAAGGAAAAGTTCCATAGGAGCATTGTTTTAAAGACACAGACTTTGAGTTGTTTTCTGTAATCAGTGGAATATGAAAGTATGAGATACCTGTCACCATGCAGATGGGCTGTCCCATAGCTCTTTCAAGATGTGTGTGACTTTTTTGTAGTAGATCCAAATCACTTAAAGAGATGTAAAGGTTTAATTCAGCCTTTTTTCCTGCTTTTAGGTTTCACTACTGTGGTATACTTGTCTGATGAAAGCTATAATTTAGTGGCAGTAAAGATCTGGACAGATCTCAGACACTTGGCTATTGAAGATGTAGTTGTCCGCTGCTCCCTCATTTCTGCAAGCAACCTTCAGTGGCAGTCTGAATTCAGATCAGAAATCCCCGTGCTGTTGGCTGGAGATCTTTCTTTATTCTCAGCCAGTCCAAAGGAATGCTATCTTCAAGAGAAGGTTAATGAGCTGAGAAGTGTGATGGAGGTAAACCTGTAGAAGTTTTACCTTCTAAAAATGGTTATTTTTAGTTACTGCTGTGTTACATCCTTCACCAAAAAGTCTGTTAGTACTGATAAACCTTTAAAACAAGTAATGCACATAAATGCTGAATTTGAGGGAAATTTTCTGGGAGATGGAGTAAGATGTTAATGCAGTTTTCCTGGGGGCTTGAATGTCTTGATTTTTTTTTTTTTTATTTTCCAACTCATTCAGCATTGTCTTTAGGATGTGCCACAGAATCTCTGAGTGGCAAAAGATCTTGTACCTGTCAGTAGGGAATCTGCCATGGACAGAAAGTGCAGGAATTTTGTATGTTGTTGGTTTGATACAAAATAAAATTCCAGTGGGATAATGATGAAAAAAGAAAGTCTTAAATGTAGTGTATATAGTCCTTACATAGTTTGAAAGCCAACTATTCTGCATTGCAAACTGTTCTCCCTTACAGAATGTGGCCTCCTTTTGCTCTGATGCAGAAAGTAAATTGATGAATTTGCTACGAAGAAATCGCTTGCTTACACCCGGTTTAACTAAAAGATGTGGCCTGGAAAGCCCCTCTCCTTCCTGCAGCCATGCAGAGGATAGAAGTTTGGTAAGCTTCTGGTAATTAATGCTGTCTTTATACTGGCACTACATGCAGTAAGGATTTAAGCAAGTGTTATACCTGTGGTGAATGGTCTCACTTCTGTGTCCATTTCATCCAATCTTCTCAGGGCAATGCAAGCTGATTAGAAGCTTTATCTCTGTGTGTGTGAGTTTAGGATTATTCCCCAGAGGAGCCATGAGATGGATTATACTTCCTCCAAACACTATAGGAAAACTTCCCCTTGTGGCCTGTGTTTCCACAAGGTACTTTACGTATTTTGCGTTTGACGTGAGTAAAATGAATCATCTTTCTTTATAGATGATTTAGGGCTTCTTTGGTCCCACTGTGAAGATTATCCAATGTGAATGTCACAGAAGGGAAAAATCTAGATCTCTAAATTTTCATTTCAAGGCATTCTGCAGTTCCCACCTTTGTTGAGAGAACTTACTTCCTGGACTTTTTATAGATAGTGTTTACAATTTCTAGGATTTATAAGGGATGTCACCTGGTAAATGTATTTTAGCAGTCTTGACAAAAATTGATTTAAATAGTACTCAAGTTTCCTATGAAAGCTGCTGGTGGTGAGTTGCTTCTGACATGGAATACTGAGCACATCAGAACAAAAATTTTTCCTGCCATGAGTTGCAAGGGAGGTGGAAACACCCTGGTGTGATATCAGTTCCTGGGGACTAAGTTTAAGCTTGTAATGCATCCTTTTCTATTTCAAAGGGAAGGCTAATGTTTAATTCTGAAGGTTTAGTTTATATATTTTATAGACTAAGTAGTTAATATTTGTATAGTTTATTAAATACAGTAATCATCTTTTAAAAATGAGACATTAAGTATATTCTCAGGCCTGTGCTTGAAAGATTTGCTATGCAGCATCTGTCTTGTGTGTATTATTATCTTCAAATATTTTGGTCTATCCTGGTTTTTCATGAATTTTTTTTTCTCCTTTTTACTTATTTAACCAACCATGTGTAGAGAACATAACCAAGGCAGTAGAAGACTTATGAGTGCTTTGATTTCTTACCATCTGGCATAGAAAAAGTCCCATATATTTTGCTTTGCTCTTGGAAACAAAAGGGAAATGTACAGGTGAACAGTGACTTATCAGTCATCAGCACTTGAAGCACTTGATACTAATCACCATCAGGAGATACCAAACGAAACTTAAATGGGATATGAATGATGGTGTAGTGTTTTTATATTGGTGGGAGGGGGAGGGTTTCCCTCATTTTTTGGAAGTCATTGAGGAAGTTCACAAAACAGAACATTCCATTCAACATAAATCTTTTTTTTTTTTAATCCAGATCTCTTCTAGAATTGAAATGAAGCATCCAAGCCCTTTGTCAACTAGCACACCAAATATGGAACTTGTCACACCAGGGTCAGCAAAAACACCTTCACCTGCTACAGCTAATGAAAACCATCTCAAAACCAGCAAAAAGAGAAAAGCTATGGACTTCCTCAGTTGCATACCTGCCCCTCCACCACTGACACCAATATGTTCAGTAATTTCTCCATCTGTTAAAAGAGCATTTCAGCCTCCACGAAGTTTGGGTTTACAGCACAGCAAGTCACCTAAAGGGACAGATCAGAATATTGGCCTTGTCACCCCTTGCAGAAAAGTGAGAGAAACTGTCCATCTTCCTGAGAATGACCTGGTTGCTGATGAAGAACTGGCAATGATTAATACACAAGCACTCATGAATAATTTACCAGAAGAAAAGAAGATGGATTACGTAAATGAAAACAGCAATGCAACAACTACTACTTTATCTGATGATCTTTCATCCAGAAAAAGTTCCAGGTCTGCTGGGGAAGCAAATAACTCCTCAAAAGCAGTTCTGAAGTAGCTGAGGCTCTTCAGCAGAACCCCAAGGAACCTGAAGACTTATTACCAGCCCACAGAATGCTACAAAAACCAAAATCCCAAAAATGCTGCTAATGCACATGTACAGTATTGTATATATTTCAAATTCGAATTATTTTTACACTTTGTACATTAAAACTTGATTGTATTTAATAAAGTTCTATTACAAAAACAGACTCATTAAATAGCACTTCATTTGCAAAATAGTTTGAAGTTTAGTATGTAAACACTTCTCACAAAGATGAATTGTACAATAACATCAGTGTGGCTGAGGGTTTGATGACATTTTGTAAGCCATTGATTCTGTGTTCTTACATTACAGCAGGATCTTTGTTTCAGTCTAAAGCCATCAGTTTTGTTACCCTCTGCAACATTAGAGTAGTTGTTTGGCTGTCCAAAGTGGCACAGGGCATAATAAAGAGTTCTCTTATTTTCACCAAACAGAACACTTTAATTCTGAAATGTTGCTCTGCTATTCTGGCACACTTCTTGTACTTTTCTCCTCAGACTTTCCATATAGCATTATGGAGGTTTAAAGAAGAGCTATGATTATTTCATTCAAAATGCCACACAGAATTGTTATTATTAAATAGCTCCTTGGTCTGTGTTTCTGCTTCAGCTGTTCAGAGCTGCTCCTGTAGCCCTGTTCCCACGTAGGAGTTAACATGCACAAGCCTAACACTAATGTTTCATTTCAGGAGCCTCTCCATCTTTGGATCAGTGAACTCCTATGTCTTGGCAAGATGAAGAGCTAAGTTTGCTCTGTTGAAGGGTTTTGCTTGCAGGCTGGAGAAGCTCTTTGTGTGTGAGGTAAGACCAGCATGAATCCAGTCAGTGGAGAGAAGGAACAGCATCAGGTCTTGCTACAGTATGTTGAGCTACTTTTACCATCATTCACTTTGCCTCTGAAAGTTACAATAATGCTGTAGGCAAGGCAGTAGATACAATAAGTTTATGCAGTCAGATATAAAGCATTAAAATGGCATGAAATGCCAGTTGTGTGGGGAAAGAATTGGCCACAATGGCCTTAAGACAGAAATAAGTTAGGAATGCTTATCGCTAGTGTCAGACTGTCATGCAGAAAAAAAATATCCTAAATGTGGCATGTGGTAGAGCCCAGGGCATTTCACATATGCCTGGATGCATTTTCATGGAGGAAGAGGGATGAGACAGAGTACAGTTTGTACTGGGCACAGTGCTCTTACAGTGAGCACATAGAGCTGTGAGATGGCGGTCCAATGCCATTTAAAGATTTGTAAGAAATAAAAGTAATTTAGAAAAACACAAGAATAAAAAACAGTTTAGAAAAAAATATAAAACTAAAGACTCTTGTACCCTGATAATTAAAACACCGAGGAATGCACATCTTCAGTTAAATGTCGCATTCGGACGTGCCATGCCAGGTCTCCTCCTTGGGATGGCAGAAGAGTGGGTGGGATGGGGACCCGTGCCACACGCTGCACTTGCTCCACTGCAGCTTCTCTCATCCCTGCTTGGTTTTTCAGACTGGAGCACGCTGTGGAAAGTAACATTGTGTTCATATTGTTCTTTCATCCGTTGTATCTTTTCCCGAGGGACATGGTGAATATTTCTTCTGTAGAATCAAAAGTAACAGAAAACACAAGTATTTAGCTGCCTGTATATGAGGAGTTATCTTCAGTTTGCTGAAGTCCCTGACAGGTTCAGCATAATGGTTCAGGTCTCCACTGATCCCTTTCTGGCCTTTTTTTACAAATTACTGTTCACTTCTACCTACTTCTTAGGAATATTATTGTGACTGCTGAAAAACGTAACACCATTATTTTTGGGAGACAAACAGGACACAGAAAGCTGACAAATATGTTGTGTAGAAGACCTGTGTGGTATTTTATACGAGTGTTGCTGTGTTTTAGCACTAAGAGATTGACCTCAGTGAGCTTTTGTACACCTAGAGCTGCAGCCAGCCCCGACGCAGCTGCAAGGACCGAGGTCACAAACTGCTGTGCCTTGAGAGCAAGTAGGGAGACATGGCACGTGATGTGGCTCTGGCTCTAGGGTAGACTTGTAAATGGCAAGTTTGAGAGGGAGGAGAACACAATGCTCAAACACGCAGGGCTTTCTGCTTAGAGTAGCCAGAGTAGCACCAGCCATGATCCCTCCACAACTTAGCAGGAATTGTCTTCCCAAAGACCACCAGGAACTTCTGTTTGTGAGTTTGCAAACCCCGAGTATCCTTGGGTTTGCCCTTTAGTGCTATTAAAGTGCAGCTTGTGCCCCAGAGAGTGTATGTGAATTATCTTTACAATGCTGCTGTGAAAAGTCAGTGTGTGTCAAATATGCAATAAAACAAATTGCAAGTTACTGAGTAGCTCTGCCTACAATGAATGATCAGATTGTACCCCTACAGTGCTCCCCTAACAATGGTGGGTGCTGCTGAGGCCAGAGCTGGTTGACAGCTCAGGCTGGTGGTGTCCTCACCTGTCCCATCTGCCCTGAGCCATCTGCCATACCCTGCCTCCCCCTGCAGCCATGAATGCTCTGGGCCTTGGCTCTTTGCCATTTGTGTCCATCACACACAGACAGGAGCAGCATTAATTTTTGACTACAGCTCTTGGCTGGTAGAAAACAAATCCTTCCGTTGCAATGAAGTGCCCATGCCTTGTTTTCTTGCACTAAGTTAGCATATGTTATCTTCTGGAGCTGGTAGCTGGGGGAGCACTGCTCCCTGTAACTCACTTCACATCAGGCTGGCTGAAGGCTAGGAAGTCAGCCTGCACTAAATTTTTCAGTGACTACAGCCATTAACCCTGCAGTCACTGGTCAATATAACATTCTTAGAGCCACATTCAGCTGCCTCTATATCCTACCACACTGTACAGAGTGTTTATAGCCTTTTTTTGTGTGTTTGTGTGTGTGTGTGTGCATGTTAAGATCTTTACAAAGATCCTCTAGAACCCCATTTTTTACCCACACTTGATGCACCATCCCTCCATGCTGCAGCAGGACAGCATCTGTTATGGTTAGCTTCTTAAGGACAGAAGTCTGAATCTTGGCTGTAGAGCTTAGATTTGAGTTTGTGCCCAAACAAAAGAGACTGTTGCTCAAAATACAGAATGAAAATCAGGCCTCCTGCCCCATCAAGCTTGCAGCACAAAAACATGCTTCAGGGCTTGTTGCCTTTTCTACTGCCTGACTCACTTCAGGCTCTCTCAGGGCTGAATTCACTACAGACCAGGTACTCAGTAATGGAAATTTCCCACAACAATCTTTCCGTTGTCATTTACCAGGCTACATTCTTCCCTATATGAAGAGGAAGAAGGCTGACCTGAGAGCATGTCAACAAAATGAGAGAAGCTGTCTGTTCCAGCAAAGAGAAAACTATGTACCTTGTCAGTTCTTGAACATTGAACTTCCAGGGTGTATCTGGTTCTTGGAATGTAACTTCATATCTATTTTCATGTGCCTAAAGAACACAAAGATGACATTATGAAACTGCACTAAAAGAACTGCCACCTCTGCCAGAATTCCTGACAAGAGACACCAATGTGTCTTCAAAGACTCTGTATGGTGTGTTTTTCACAAGTCATGAACTACAATCATAAATCATACCTTGATATATTTGTCAACAAATAGTTTGGGAACTGTTCAGTTCATGTCACTGCTGGGGAAGGGTATGATGCCCTCATGACCAAAGTAGCAGGTTCAAAGGCCATTAATCTTTTCAAGTGGTTTTGCCTTCACTGAGTTACAAAGCTGTCCAGCTAAATAACCACACTGGCATCTCTGCCCCTACTTCATCACAATATCCAGCCTTAACTATAATTAGAGAACTACAGGAAATAGTATTTACTACAGTAAATATTTTTTGCCATGTAAAGAACCTTTTCAGTCAGATCAACCTGTAAATGTCATAGCTAAGCATATAAAAGCAATAAATCAGAGCTTTCCCTACCATCATCACATAGGGCTTCATTTCCCAAGCATGGATGTTGGTGTTGTCAATTATAACTGGGCTTTTCCCATTCTTCATTGCTTTGCGTGCTGCAATGTAACACATGAAGTAAAGCTAAAATATATTGAATAACAGAGCCAGGCCTTACTAGCCCTACAGTGTCCTTTCTTTGCCCACTGCTGCCATGCTTGGTTCCCCACCAGACCTGACCTGGGTTTGCAGCTACCACCCAAATGGGAGCCGAGGCCAGTGCCCAGCAGCTCTCCTGCACCAAGAGGTGGTGCAGCCTCTGGCTGATCTGAAGCTCTTATAGAACAAGAAGCTCTTATAGAACTTACAACAGCCAAAAATTACTGTCATTTGCAGGACACCCCTGTTACGTCATCTCAAAGTATGTTTGCCATCGCTACAAATTCCTTCAGAGCACAACCATAAAAGCATGGTACATGAAGTAAATACCTGGATTGTTTAATTCTCAAACTTAAACCCAGCCTGCAAGTTTTCTTCCTGTCTGTCATTACATTCTCACCCCCTTCCAGGTCAGGACACCTAAGAAGTTAGAGGAGAAGGCTGCAGTGCCTACACTGCAGCGAGCAGCTGCTGGGCTGGTGACTGAAGGGTATCAAGATTCAGCAGTGCCTCCTCTAAAATAACATTAACCAACCTCCAAAATGTTTTCGTTCACACATTTCCCTTTTATAAGTCAGAAGAAATCAAATCAGAAGTGGTAAATGTATTTTTTAGCCAACGCCCCATGAACTACAGTGTATGACACCACCTCGAGGTATTTTATTCTGGGGGCTAAGTTTAAAAACAGCCTGATATGCAAAACTATTTTGCACAGTCCCTGGATCGAGTTCAGTTACCTCTTTTCTGGTTCCACTTGTGTGCATCTTCTAGGAAGTCAGGCTCAAAGACGTAGACACCATTTTCAATAAAGAAGTCATCAGTACTAAGGACTACAGCACCGGGGTTGTCACGTTTCAGCTGTCTGCAAGGAAAAAAAAAATGAAAGAAGGATTAGTACCTGGTAACACCCTTTAACAGAGACCATTAAATTATGAGCTATTTGAGTGCTCTGCAAATACACACAGCGCTGCATTTGAAAAATCCCAATTTAAAGGATCTGGAAGTACTACAATCAGTAGATGGACACGTAGGAAGAAAGGAATGGAGCTGGAAGGAGTGGCCTTGATTTCTTTAAGCACAGATTTCAGCACAGAAATCTACACTGGACTACCAACATCTGAGTCTTTAATCTTTTTAATATATTTAGCTCTCCTTCTGAGTTATCTGAGAAAGAAGGACTATAAAGAGAAGGAAAAAAAAACCAAAAACAACAACAACAAAAAAAACAATAGCCCAAACCTGCTTATCCAAGCATGTCAGAAGACAATTTGACGGTGGGAATTTTGCTAGAGATTTCTCAAGATAACCAGGAGGAAGGATTTCTTATTTAGTAAACATGGTCCAGAGAACCATGAGTTTGGTTTGAGGGGCTTTTTTGGCTGTAAAGCAGGTAGCACTTATTCAGAATTTTAATTTGCAAACAAGTATCTGAATGATAAGTCACTATTTTGTGTTAATTTATATAATTTTATAGTTCTTATTGCTTGTCCCTGTTCCACTTAAACCTCCTCTTGTAGACCTGAGTGATTTTTATATCTTCATCTTTTAAACAAATTTTATAAAGAAATCTGAGTTTACAAAAAATATTTTATAGACAAATTTGCAGATCCATAAAGCAGACTGCTGTGGTGAGTGGCACTGGGCAATCCCACTTCCCTTCACATGGGAAGTGGTCCTGCAGGCCAGGGATGCCATGGGGAGCAAATGTGTGTCCTGCTGGACACTGACCAGCTGCCTCACAGGCAGCCACTGGCCCTTGGAGGTGAAAGGAAGTTCTGCCTTGTGTGGAGGTTTAAATATGAAGCATCCCTCTGCCAGTCCTTAGATACCACAAAAGAAAAAAAAAATCCCCAACAACAACAACAAAACCCCAACCCTTAATGGATGATTGTGTTCCCATTTGTGTATAATCCAATTTAATTTTTTTTGTGTTCATACACAGAATTATCCCCTTTTTTTCAATCAGAGAAGAGCTGGGGGAGGAGAGAGTCTCTGCAAGAAGTCGGGGAGAGCCCAAGGCATCATCCCTTTATTTCCTGTCTCCCTAAGGCCTGGAATGTCTTGAGAAAAGGAAGAAAGGTCAGTCAAGAAACCCTGAGTCTCTCATGAATGCTGCTGCCCTGCTGTCTCACACCACACATGGTCTCCAGCCCCTATGACTCATTTCAGCTTTCCTAATAAAACACTTCTCCTTCCATCCCCACAAGTTGCAAAATAAGCATTTCTCAGTGTCTTATCTACATGGGCAAGAGCAAGGGAAAAGGTGTCTCCAGGTTATCAGCAGCAGAACAGGCACACAGGCAGAAAAACCTTAATTTTGTCATCCAGCTCTGTTCCAACCATTTACTTACCAGCTGTACCCTAATCTGCCTGCAAGCAGCAGCTCTTCACTAGAATTGCAGGGTGCATTTAGCTGAATAAAGGTCAGCTTCTGGCTTTGCTCTGTCTCCACTGTAACTTCTACCATCTGCTGATCAATTAATATTATTTTGTGGTGGGGTCCACCCCAGCCAGCAGTGACTCAGTGCTGACGGAGCCAGGACTGGGCTGTAAGGCATCATTCCAGCACCTACCTGTCCTCGTCTTCTAGCTCCAAATGGATGTTTTATTCACAAAATTACTGCTGGGCAAACTGATTTAAGAAAAATCATGTATTAAACTGTTAGCAAACAGTAAAGTTTTGTTGCTTTAATTTTGGCCTCAGGTAAAAAATTCTTATTATGAAAAGCAAAGTAGCGTCTAACGCTTACCTGGTTACTGCTGTGGATAACCTGATATATTCAGGTCTGCCTATGATTCAGCACCTCACCTTTCCCACTGCTTTATTCATTGCAATTTCTTCTCTAAAAAATTGACTGTTAAAATATGTATTTTCCCTTTAGCTACTAATAGGCACATAAAATGTGCACATTAATAGAAGATCTCAAGGCTAATTTTTTTTCTTGCTCAGTATTTCTTTTTAAAATGTTCTTAACCAGTGCAAATTTTAAAATCAATTTCCTTAGCACATACCTTACTGAATTTTCAGCCCTGAGAGTTTTGATATTAACCTTTAAGTAATCTAAACTGTAGGTGAATATCTGTAAGCTCAGACTGTGGTCCTCACATCAATAATTAAAGTAGATAAAACTTGTGTTTCAAAGTAGGAAAAATATGGGACAAAATGGGCTGAGAGCTATAAATTACTGTAACATTTGCTATACTCATACCAAATGAGCTTCTGATAACAGCAACATACAAAAACATGAAGTGGGAAAAAGATGGTTTACCTTCTGCTTATTTTGGTGGTTTTAACTTTTAGCTTTCCAAAACAACCAAACTGTTGCTGATGTTGACAGCTGTTTTCTGTAATCCCTTCTATATTGCCCACAAAGCTGACAAAACTCCTATTTCTTCTCTCCCTTATCATTCCAGAGGGCACCAAGAACCCTTTCATGTGTTCCTTACTAAATGAGCCTCCCACAATCTTCACAGGACCTCAGGCTGGTTTAGAAGAAAGGTCCTGCATGATCACACCATGCTGTTAATCACTGGAAGCAATTAAAATGCCTGTATTTCAGAAAAATACAAACCAGCTATGCAAAATGGGAGGGCTTGTGACCATGGTGATTTATGAATAAATCTTGAACTGCCCTGTAAAAAGAAAAGTACCCACTGCTGATGGATCAGTAAGCATAAAGCTTACTAAGGAGGAAAAGAAAAATGCAATCTCTCTGCAAGATCAAAGGACACATATGAGCTATGTCTGTATTTTTTAAAGAAGCCACTGAACTGGAAGCACTGCATTGTGACAGGCAGCATCTGTGAAAGCTTCAGTATTAACTTGTTTTGGACACATAATTGCACAGTACTACAGGTCTTCATCTTACAGTGGATATGGTACCTCCTTCACCTTGTAGAGAGGTGAGGAGAAAAGGGTTTAAGGAGGTTTATTTTCAGCAGAAGAAACATCCCTTGTTCTCTTCTTACTTTCTTACCCTCTGTAGTTTCTGAAACAGCAGCAAACCTTTCTTTAGCAAAGGGTAGAGCACAATGCATTTTGTATCCATAGGTTTTCATACTTTTCCATCAGAAAACTTGAAAATAAATTAATTTCTGATCGCAGATTGGAATAAACTTTTTCAGTGCTCAGAAGGCCGCAGAATGGAATACCAGAGACCAGAACATGTATGTACTGGTGCCACACACAACCACTTCCTCTGGCCACTCTTCCAAAGGTTAAGTGTCCTGTGGCATTTCAAAGGTGTCTAAAAGCCTTTTGTTCCAGCAGGAAAGCAGGACTGTGAGATCTGGAGCATGTGCCCAATGCTTACCACTGCCTATTGCGTTTGGTGCCCCGAGGGCTTTGCCTGGCCGAGCTGCCAGGTGCTGCTGGCACAGCACAGCCTTGTGTCTCACCCCCGGGGGGTTCAGCCACAGCTCTGTTTCCTAAAGCACCAGGCTCGTGTCCTATTTGATCAAGGCACTCAGGAGATTCACGTGAAGTGGTTTCACGAAAAGGTAAATGTTTACAGTGCAGTGCTGTGTGGAGGCAGGAGCTGCAAGAGCTGAAGTCCATGAACCCATCAGAGCTGCAGTGCTGCAGCGGGGTTGGGTGCTGGAATGCTGGGAACAGCTGGTCCAGGACTGGAATTACTGGGATAAACTGGGCAACAGCAGCAGAGAGAACTGGAGAAGACACAGATTGTGCCAAGCAGTGATGCCTCAGCACCAGTGCATTTTTTCCCTCCTGTTCTGAAAAGTTACTTGCTCTGTGCTTCACAAGGGTGTACAAGAACAAGCTCATTTTGAGCAATAAATCAACAGCTGTGGCTGAAAGGTCACAAGTTTGATCATGCCCAGCCTATAGTGCTGGAGTTAAACTGCTGGATAAAGGGTTAGGTGCAAGTTGAGCTGTGCAGCACAGCCATGTGCTGCTGAAGAGGGAAATGCAGCTACTGTGCAATGCAGAGTTTGCTGGGGAAGCAGGCACGAGCTTGTATGTGGCTCACTTACATTCTGGAGGCATTTTCAGAAGTACAGCTGCCAATGCACCTCAGATAACCTTTTTCTTAGCGGTTGCCTCAGTGTGCTCACAAACCTGCACTGTGAAGTCAAGGACAACGTGTTCAGGAGGAGCATGTCCAGCACGCCTGAAGGAGGCTGATGGAGATGTGACTCCCAGCTGCCCCTTCACACTTCTGTCACATTTGGTAAACGGTTAAAGGCAGGTAGCTGGGACCACCTAAAATGTGTGGCTCAGGGGAGCTCATCCTTAACAGTGAAGCTGCTGGAAAGGTGTGAAGCTGGGTGGTGAGCAGACCAACTCCTCATCCTGGCTCGACTACTCAATATATCACATGGGTCCTCCCTGTCTTCAGCAGAAACCAAAAACCAGACCCGAACTGGTCCATGCCAGTATAGGGCTGCTCTGAGCTGGGAGCAACCAGGAGGAGGAAATAATTTTAACAAAAGTGCCATAACTAAAGCTTACAAAGCTGTATCCAAACTCTGCTGAGTGACATTGAAAGGTCAAGGAAACAAGCCATGGATCCAAGGTTGTTCCTAGGACAGTGTGATGAATAGAAAAGGGGCCTTTTGACTGGAGTTATCACTGGGTTGCTGCATCACCAGTGATAACATTCATGGTTTGTGACTCATGAGCACACTAAAGATGTAGAGTTTGTGACAGAAACACAGAAATACTAGCTGATCTGCTGAAAGAATTAATGTAGATATGTTTGAAAGAAGAAAGAACAGAGCAAAGGCTAAAACAATGGTACCCACTGACAGCCAAGATCATTAACAGCAATAAAACTGGGATGGGTCCTGTTTAGAGCTCCCAAGGCCAGCGCTCAGCTGAGGCCCAGCACCGTGACCTGCCACAGGAAAACGCGTGCTCTGAGAGCACGAGGATGGCCAGCAGGTCTCACCAGCCTCTCCACACCTGCTTCCTTCCCCTTATCTCAAGAGGGGCAGATGACAAAGACACCCAATATGGGAAAATTAATATAATGGGGAAAAAAACCCACCTAAGATTCACAAAGCACCAAGTAAGTAGAATTCACAGGCAAAAAAAAAAAAGAAGGCATTATAGGAGCTGTTGACTGGAGATGGCACAGCAGACCTGGCTAAAACCTACCCTGTCACCACCAACTGAGAGTAACCTAGCAGAGAAAGTGAGGATGAAACAAATTACAGTCCTTGTCTGCTCTGATTTTGGGCAGAACACTTGTGCACATTCATCTTATTGCTTACAAGTATTAAGCTGTGATATTGTGAGTGGATAAAATCAGAGAAAATAAACTTGAATTTATAAAATGAGTTTACAGAGTACTTTTGCAAATAAACAACCACCTTCCTCCTCCAGTGGGATCTTGCACTGAGATCTGATGCAGCCATTTTTTGCAAACTTTCCCCTGTGCAGCACATACCATTTACCAATACCAAAAAGTATGCAGTGTGAGAATAGCAAAAGAATTCTCTTGGTACAGTCCTTCACAAGCTGGACAGGGTTAAAGGAGAGGTACTAAATGCTGCCTCTTGATCTGTGTGTTGCTGAACAGCCAAACACAATGATGCAATTAAGAGGGGCTAGAAACAGTAAGACCCTCAAACCTCAGGGGACTACTACAACAATACTTACAACTCATTTTGTAAATATGTCATTAACAATTAACCTTGTGTTTTGACCTGAAAAGTAAAGGTAAGTACAGTTACTTGCACTGCCTGAGAATATGTCCCCAAACTTTTATGTTCTTACTGTGCTAGGAGAAGACCCAAATCCCCCTGAAGGAGCAGGCCCACACTTACACGGCCTCTTAAGGGAGAGGTGTGTTTCTTGGGTGTGAGCAAAACATGGCATTTGGCAATTCGTAAAGAACTTTGCCAAAGTGCAGTGAGGCAGAAGGCCCAGTGGGACAGGGAAGTGTTGTACTGAGAAGAGGAAACTGTAGATGAATCCCGTGTATCACACAGCTTTGTGCTGCCACCTCTCACGGCAGGGCCCATGATCCCAGCGCGGGTTCCTCAGCCCAGCACAGTAAGAAAACAGGGAACGTTCCTCTTTCGATAGAGAGTGGGTGGCACTGGAAGCTGTGTGATACCAGACTCTGAGATTTTGTGATACCAAACTACAGCCCCCATGGTCACACCGACTGCAGTGCTGCTTCCCAGCACTACCCACTGTGTTTTTCTACCTATTTACAATCAGCCTTTGAGATGCTGGGGCATGGAGAGGTCTCCTCTACTCATTTTATACACTGCTAAAGCTCCGACCAGGAGCGCAGGACAAAAGCAGAAGTCAGAGCTGCCAATTTTCAGCCAGAGAGAGGAAGTTTTTTACCATGTTTGTGATTGAACACAAAAAAAAACCCCAAATCAACAAAAAACCACAACCTAACCAAACCAAACCATACCAATCAACCAAAAAATAAAATTAAAAAAAGAAAAAGAAAAGCCACCATCAATCTGGCGGTTTGAGAAAAAGAACAAGTACCGCCCTGGTCGGGTGATCAGTCCATCTCAGCAGAAGCATCGCTGCGGGTACCGCTCGCTCGGAACAGGAGCTCGCACAGTCCCACGGGCAGGACACCCAGGCACGGCCACAGGTGCGGGGGACAGCGCAGCCTGGAGCGGGCCTGGAGCCGGCGGGTCCGGGGGCTGTGACCAGCCAAGGCTCCCTCGGGCTCCCGCTCCCCCCGGCCCCAGCCCAGCCCAGCCCAGCCCCGGCGGGTCTGCAGCGAGTGCCGGGCGGGCACATCGGCTCCCGAGGCACTGCCCTGCTTGTCCCGGCTGCTCCTGCCCCGGGTCACGCTTACCTGGCCAGGGTGCTCTTGCCGGAGCCCGGCAGCCCCCGCAGCAGCACCAGCCGCCCTCCGCCCCGCGGGGGCCCCAGGCTCAGCGCCCCCAGGGCCCGCAGCAGCCGCTCCTCCGCGGGGCCGGGCCCGCCGGGCCGCGGGGTCGGGGCCGGCCCGGCTTGCGGGGCCCGGGGCAGCCGCTCCGCAGCCCGGGCCCGGCCCCGGCCCCCGCCGCGACCCCGGCCCCGCTCCCCGCGGCCCCCGCGGGCGGGGCCGGGCGGCAGCGCTCGTCCCTCCATGTCCCGGGCGGCCGAGACTTTGCCCCGCGAAAGCGAAAGCTGCCGGGAGCGGGACACGGGCAGGGACGGGCGTCTGCGGCCGCACAGCCACAGCGCTCGGCTACGGCACTCGCCGCAGACGCGGAACTTCGGCCCGAGATACCATCTCCGGTTATTTAAAGTCAGGGTTATTCCCCAAATTCTCAAAGGCAGGAAAACACAAGGCAGCGCTGACAGCGTTCCAGTCCCAGGTGCTGCCTCTCTGTATTGCGAACTACAGGGCAGGGCCGAAAGGGAATGAATCATCAAAGCCCGAAAGAGGAGTGGGGCTGGTTACAGGACACCAGGTATGCACGGAGACTTCTTCTCCCGTCCCTTTCCTAGCAACAAGCTACCCGAGTCCTCTTCAGCTACAGAAGCCACAAGGATGCCAAGGGGATGTAGCTAAAGAACTGCCCAGCACTGAACAAATGATCGCGTGCATCACGCTCACTACACCACCCTAATTATTTTCTTTTTTCGAACATATTATCATAAGAGAAAGTCAAGGAAGTTTTAAATATTTCTCTCCTCTAAAGAAAACCTGTTTTCCATTAACTTGCTCACCAAAGAAGCCAAAGAAATTACAGTTTGCAATAAAACCAAAAACAGTTGGAGTGGTATCACACCCTCCCTTCTCAGAGCTACACACAGCATCATGCCCAGCTTGGTTAGGAGCCAGCTCCAGCTCCCAAGCACACACCACCACCAAACCCCAGTGCTGGAGCTTTATTCCAAACAGTGCTAAAGAGAGTGTTCACACACAGGGAGAAAGCTTAGCTCCCCAGGGACATGGCACACCAACTGAAGCAAGTGGAGAAAATATGGCAGGAAAGAAAAAAAAAAAAAGTGAAATTCATAGATGGGGGTTAAAGTAAACTTGAACTGGCAACACTCTTTCAAGAGTGAAACATCACTTGCCCATACAAGAGTACTGTGAGATTTTGAAAACTATTTTTATTTCAAGCATTCTAGAAGGCCAGGGTTCAGTAACAGAAAATAGAGGCATTCAGACTTCTCGCTCAATAAATAGAAGTAAGAAGACAGTATCAATCCTTGAGTGACATTTTCCTGAAATCAAACTAACTTGTCTGCTGCCACTAGTACAACACAGAAGTCTGAAGCTTGGTTATGGGGGGTATGAACTCCCTTCCTCCTCCCCTTTTGTATAATGTTCTGCTGGTAGGAGAGCAGGACATTTCCAGCCAAGGAAGACACACACACATCCACGTGTGTGTCTTCAAACAGTGCAGCCAGAAAATTTTGCCAGTGGTACAACATTAATTTAGAAATACATACATTGTTAACTGCTTCCATGAAGATGCAGCATTTAAGTAGAAAGTGGAGACACATCAGCAAATTTGACCATGGTGGAGCTTCAGCACGAGTTCAGTGAAGTCCTGGCTCTTCAGCTGATGCATAAACAAATGCAGGGAAAGGTGAGGAAGAGGAGATCAAAGAATAAATGGAGAAATATTCTGGATCTGCAAGCTGCACAAGTGGGAAATATTATTTCTGACAAGTAGACACAACCAAGTTTCTTGCTTCTCCTCAATATTTCTCACACTTTTATTGTTAAATGAGGTGACAGCTGTCACTCCCTCTCCCTGCAAGGAAGTGTCCAGCTTTATGCATGCCTCATAATTGATAGAGGTTGCTCTTTATAATTAATTATGATTGGTTTTTCTCTACATACATAAATATTTCCAACACCACTAACAGAAACATCAAATCAGTAGTTACCAGTGCTAGTCATACATCTTCTCAGTCTACCACAAACCATACACACCCTTTCTTCAGCGTGTTTGAATCAGTTCCATAGTGAAATGTTCTTGTTTCTGTAGTCCCAAATTCCCAAATGAGTTTAGCTGAGGGGAAGCCTAAAGCCTGGTTTCAGAAGAAAAGAAAGGAAGTTGTGCACCCCTGTTTGAGTGAATAGGAATGACAGATGAAGATGTTTACCATATGAAGTTATAAAGGGACTGGGTGCAATTATGACTGAGGGTGAAGGCAGGAGGAGGCAGCTATGACATGTAACAAGCACCATTCCCTACAGGTGAGCATCACTGCCTGTTCCTGTGGCAATATCCAGATCCTGATACAAGTGAATGAAATACCACAACCTGAAGCTCACATCCCATAGAGACAGATGCCTCTGGTCTCCACTCTGAATCTCTTCAGCACACTTGAGGATGTACTGACAAAGTGTAAATCCCAAATGGCTTCAGAAAATGATCTTTTGTCATACACAAAGTTATCTCAATTTTGATGATTATTACGCGGTCAGAGAGGTTGATACTGCGGGCAGTGTTGGGGGGAGGTGACCAAAGATGTATACCAAAAATTCTACTGTGATTTCTTTCTTCCAGCTTATCCCTCACATTTAAAATCCTTGGTGGCCAACTGAAGTCCTTCCATGGTGGAATTAAAGCGAGAAGTTTCTGAAATAAAAAAAAAGAAGAGGGTCTGCTGAAGTTCCACAACAGCACAGGCAGCAAAAAGATTTAACAGATAATCTAGCCCTCAGACTGAGAAGAATCTGTCCAATGTTTTTTAAAGTTTCTAATACTCAGCTGTTAGTTATTTCTTTATGAAGTTAAAAAGAATGGAGAGGAAGTAGACAATGGAAAGCAAAGGAAAAATACAAGAATGCAAGAAGAGTGAAAAACGAAGATAACTTGGATGTCAAAACTAGAGGCAGCAAGGACTTTACCACCTCAAAGCTGAAAAATAAAGAGACGAGTAACATGTTGATTTTTTTTCTCTACACATCACAAACCCTAAATAATGAACAGCTGTTCAACCAACACCACCACAGTACAGTTACATCTCAATATTTTTGTTACAATGTGAATTGTTTCCCCTGTTACATGCACTCAGGACCTCATACGCTTTCATGTTATAGAGTTCCCGTGAGGCACCCGCACAACCCAATTGTCACTCTTTCCTGAGAGCTGCAGAAACACAGCTGTGGGCAGCACTTATTCCCCCAGGTAATTTGACTCTCTGTTTGAATGATTTTTTGAGCCCAGGTTTTCCTGGTAAGCACTGTAAAAGGCAGGTGAGGTTTTCTGGTCACAATTCTGTGAACTTTATCATGCTTCATTTTGTTTAATATTAGTGGTTAAATGTCAAAGGGCAGGTAATTTTTTTCACTATTATCTGTGCATCAAAGTAGCAACTGGAAGGGTTTGACCATGGGATGATATTTTCTGTGGCAATACTGGAAAGCTGCTTTAGTCTGCTTTGTATCCTTCAGAGTAATTTTTTTCATTTTAGCCAAAAAGCAGTCCTGCCTGTCCCAGCTATACACTCTTGCTTTTTTGCCCATGTCCTGCTGATCTCATGGGCTCTAGGACAATTTGTTTCAGACCAAAAACCTTTTGGACGTCTTCATGCATTAGATGTTAGAGTTGAACTGCCTCACTCAGAAGCATCACAGCCATCAAAGGGAAGTTCTGGGAATAGCACAGTCAGGGAAAGGAGGAGTGATAACTCAGGTTATCAGGAGATTTGTCCCATCAAAACCACACCCTTCAGGGCTGTTGTGGAAGAAGTATTCCTGCAGGGAGTTACTGACTGCTGTACTTCAAAAAGAAACATGTCAGCTTCTGCCTTGCAGTAGTCCCGCAGATAAATGCTTGAACAGACACATTTGTACTGCACTGGCATCTGTGAGTCCTGGTCTAAGGAGAACTTCTAGGCACCAAAATAATGCTGTTTTCACTGATCTCAACATTTCTCAAACTGGGAACTCTTGCTTAATCTCCAGAACAAATACTGATGTGCTGCCAATGCTGCAATAAGGAGCTCTCACAAAAGCTTGAGATTAACCCTGTGTTTTCACAGAGGAACACTGTTCACCCTCCCATTGGAATACAAACACCCTCACACAACATGAATATAGAACTATGTTCATCTGGCTAACAGATTAAGTTGCAGTAATTACTTGGCCAGTAATGCTCAGTTTGCTTTCCAATCTAAAAGGACCAAAATGATCATATTAGCTCTCCCTTGATTTCCCATGATTTTAAAATCTTTTTAGTAGGAATGTCTCAATTTTTCTAGTTTTTTATTTCCCCCCTGACATTTGAAGGAATGAAATCCATTTCAACATTTACAGTTGTTCACTTGAGCAGTTTCACAACCACTCTGAGACATCACTTTTGGCAAGTCTGCTTTAATCAGGAACCAGAGGGGAATTATTTTGTGGTGAGGAAAGACAACCTTATCCTTCAAAGCCAGGGGCACCACTGATCAGGAAAACTCACCTGTCTTTTACAATGCCTGCACACAAACATTGTGGAAGCACTGGAATACTCACATGGGATCTCCATTACTCCATGTCCTGTGCCTGACAGTGAGCATGAGCCAACTGAAAACCCTAAGACATGCTTCTTCCTTTCCACATACTTTTCTTGGTTTAATTCTTCTAACATCCTACATTTGTAAAAGCTTAAAAGAGTCCTCCACCTGAAGGTTTTGTTGGCCCCTGATATCAGAGCTGACTGCTGCCCAGACAGGACACCCTGCACGTCCCCTCCTCATATCTGCAGCAGCACGACCTCATCTGCTCCCTTGCCCCAGCCTTGGCACTGAGCTGGACCTTACAGTAGCTTATCTAAATGCCTCAGTTCAGCAGGAAAGTATTGATTTGTTTGCTGTGGGGTTACTGAATTAAATGATAGCCTTCGTGTCAGCCAGCAAGTGCTGGAGCTGCTGTCTGGAGCAGGGCTGGGAGGAAGGGCACTTCACACTTTGGGCAGCAGTCACCCATTGCGTCAGCCTGGTCTGAGCTGGCAGATCCCAACTCCAGAGCAGCCTAAACCCATCTGACCTCGGGTGTCTCATCCTCTCCCTCCAACAGCCTTCAGGACTTTCCCTGACTCATTTCAGATGCTGAACTAAAACAAAGCAAAACAAAAGCTCCCAACAGAAGCTCCAGCTGTATCTCCCCATTCCAGCACAGATCTCAATGGCCAAGCCCTGCAGAGTCAGTGCAAGGCCTTTTTATAAGCCGAACACTGAAAGGGAGTCATCTTTTGTGGCAAAGTCTGCATTGCTCTCATTCTATATTCCACAGACCTAACACAAGCTGACACAGTAGAGCGTTAGACTGCAAGACAACATAGCAAACTGGGGTTTCCTGGCAGCAGACAGTGCCTGGGTGACGAACACGCAGGGCTCTGGGACATTTCTGCTGCGCAAATGACAAGCAGGAGAGGAAGGCTGAAACAATTTTGGGAGTAGCACAGCAGACAGACAAAGGGAGTAAATCTAATGGGGAAAAAATCAGTTTGTTAGATTCAACAACCAGATAAAGGTACCGAAAATAAGGCAGGATAATCTGGTCGCATGTGTCTTTTCTTTCTTGAAGCACAAAAGGAAGAAGTTTCATATTTCACCATTTTCTCCCAGAAAGATAAAGCTCTTCACATCTGTTTATTTAGCATATAAACATTTAATCAATAGCCTGGACATTTCTGGATAATAGCTTAGGACACAAAACCACACGGACATCCAGTCAGGACCATAAGCTAAAATCCTGCCTCTAGACTGTTTGTATTGCAACATTACAAATAAATAGCTTCTAAAAATTGGTAGCAGGTGTAGGCTTAAGTATTTTGTGAAAATATTTTTTATTTGCTTACCCAATATTATAGTATCTGATTATTTAAGAGGAAAATACTGCTACCGGATGTTCTTGATGTTATTAATGATTTGTGCTGAGAGCACCTTGTGAGATCAGTGATCTCTGGGCCATGTGGTTCACAGAAATCTCCCTCATCTTCCTACACTGGTAGCTGGTACCAGCTAATCAGCCTGCAATGCAATTTTTGTCATCAATGACGTATAATCAAATCAAACCCCATTCAAGAGGTTTCAATTCCAACCCAAACTGTTCAACTACTCCCCCTGTGACATGAATATCCGCTGTGAAAACTTCCATGTTCATAACAGCTCCAACACAATGCACCCCCACCTCCTTGACTCCTGTTCCAGCCATCGACTGGAGGCATGGTCAGGTCAGGCACAGGGCACAGGTGACAAAGACCCCCTGACCACACCCCATGTGGATGATATTCTAGCAGTCCTGAGATGTCTGGATGGGAATAATTTAAGCCTCAGGATATGGAATCTTTTTCTGACTCAGTTTGCTCATGGTGCAAGTTATTCTATTTCTATGTACCTCCATTTGTTTGTTTAAAAACTACTGATTAATCCATTTTCCATTTTGGAAAGAACAACTAACAGCAAATGATAGAGAAGTTAAGCTAGCATTTTCCTGCTGGAACCCATAATCCTTCCTTTTTATCTCAATCTTCCCAGAATATCTCTCATAAACAAACCAAAGAAACTTTGCCAAGTTACCAAGGGTTCAAAAATTCATGAGACAAGCAAGAACACGATAGCACACTTTGTCATACCAAATGAAAACATTAATGAAAATTTAACACTTCAATATATGGAGTCTTACTGTCACCTCTTGCTACTGTTTCTCCACTGAAAAGCAGAACTGCCACTTCTTCATAATTTGGTGAAATACTGTTTTATTATTCATAGAGTTCTTTTCATAATTAGACCCTTAATGGAGCCAGCATTACTCTCCATGCTGAAAAGACAAGGAAAGTAGGACTGTGATGACTCACAACAGATTGCCACAGCAACCAAAGTGGGAATAAATTCCACTTCTTAGGCATCCTACCCTGCTGCTTTCACTTCACCACAGATGTTTTAGATTTCAGAGGAAAAAATAAAATCATATGGCTTTAATAACAAAATACTGCCTTCCCTTTTCCCCATTCAGGCCTGAACGAAACAAAATCTGAACAACCCTCAACCCCAACTCAATTAAAACCCAAGTAAATTGGAGGATACTAAAAGCACCTTAAAAATTATAACAAAAATATTTTTTAGATATTTGGTGAAATATAATAAAAAGATATCTGGTTAAACATAATAAAAGAGTAAAATATTCACAAAGTGTCTGATTACCTGTTTGTTCATGCAAAATTTAAGACAGTCACTCATGACTGATGAAATGCAGTATCCAGACAGCCAGTGCAGGTTATGATGTTTTCCTCTATCACATCTTGACATAGCTCCATGTCTGATAGTGTTTCAGAAGAGTCTTGATTCTCTTGGAGATTTTTATTTAGATCTTCCAGATCAATAATATCATCTAAAAAATAAAGAAATTACAAACTGCAGCCATAACCACCTGAAATTACCTTACATAGTCTCTCATTTCTGTTGTGTCAGGATAGAGTATTTATAGAACAAGCTTTTATTTTACCAGCATCCTCTTGATTTTTGCCTCCTAAATGGCCTATAAAATAAATGAAATCTTTCTGGTTTGTCTCTTATAGGGAGTGGGGAGTGAGAGACAACACCCATGCATTTTTGTGTCTATTTCCACTCTTACCCTGCCTCTTCAAAAGCAGCCTTTCTTGTAAAATAGAGAAACATCTCTCCTATTTTAGCAAATTCTACCAGATTTCAGGGAGCTACTGTTGTGTATTTTTAAACTTGTTACAGAACCTGTGAAATTGTAGTGCATTAATATGGAAATCACAGAAAAAGACAACGAGCAAGCTTATCCCTTAACTTCCACACTGCAGGAATTAGTGCATGCAGAAGTCCAGAGCTTCACATGAACCCTGATATCTCTTGCTGCCCAGGTGTGTGACCTCAAGTGCTGTTTGACAGCAGCTGAACATGATCCAGAAGGCCAGTGGCATCCTGGCCTGTATCAGCAGTAGTGTGGCCAGCAGGACCAGGGCAGTGACTGTCTGCCTGTACTCAGCACTGGTGAAGCCACACCTCAAGTTCTGGGTTCATTTTTAGGCCCCTCACTATAAAAAGACTCTGGGGTGCTGGAATATGTCCAGAGAAAGGCAATGGTCTAGAGCACAAGTCTGATGAGGAGCAGCTGAGGGAGCTGGGGGTGTTTAGCCTGGAGAAAAGAAGACTTAGGGGGGACCTCATTGCTCTTTACAACTGCCTGAAAGGAGGGTGTAGCCAGGTGGGGGTTGGTCTCTTTTCCCAGGTAAGAAATGACAGGACAAGAGGAAATGGCCTCAAGTTGCACTGGGGAGGTTTACATTGGATATTAGGAAAAAATTCTTCACTGAAAGGGTGCAACCTGGGCATTGCAACAGGGTGCCCAGGAAGTAGTGAAATCATCATCTCCTGAAGTGTTCAAAAAGCAGGTAGATGTGGCACTGAGGGACAGACTTGGGGCAGTGCTGGGTTAATGGCTGGGTCAATGATCTTACAGGTCTTTTCCAACCTAAATAATTCCATGGTTCTATTATTATGCTGACAACTTTTAGTGATAATGAAGTTTAATTAACTTGAAGATACTTAACCTTTCAGGGAAGAGAAGTCTCAAGAAATTTTTGTTTATCATGCTAAACACGATTTTGATCTAGAATGGATAAACTTGAGCTACTTACTGGAATATTTCAATGTAGGAAACTTTATAAGGCAATTTTTGCACTTAGATGAGGAGAAATGACGTGATGATGGCAAGCATAGCTGTGTAGACCATGGACACAATCAATGGCAGCACAAATTAATTTTTCATTGTGCTTTTGCACAAAGAGGAGTGTTATCACTAACTGGTAATGAAAAACACTTTGATAAGAACATTTTTATACAGTTTTTGTATCACAGAATAGACTTACCAGTCAAGCCATCTTCATTCTGCAATCCATTTGGTTTCTGTTTTTCCTAAAATAGATAACAATAGTCCAGCAAAAAGAAAGTATGTGACAAGAGACGTTATTTTGGGCAAGAACAAAGTCCATTCTCTATTTTATAAAAACTAGTTCATTGTAATCAGGATTTTCCTGATTTCCACTACCAGACAAGGAAAAAAAGTAATTTGTAAGTTAACACTTTCGAGCTAGACAAAGATAATTAATTTGCCCACAGTCACGCAGAATAACTTCTCTGCTGCAGCTCTAGCAGAGGTGATGGAGGATGAGATCTGCTCAGATGATGAGAGAATACTATAAGACAGAAAACATCTGAATGATGGTAGCTTGTACTTAATGAACATAGGTCAAGACACAGGAATCAAAGGTTTTTCACCCTTTTTTAACTATTAGTTGCACAAACTTCTGAAGTTGATCTTTTAAAACCTGAATCCTACCATGTTGATGAGCTGGTTTTAGAAATACTCAGAGGAGGACAAAAAATATCCGTCACCTCATTGTGGATATTAAAGCAAATTTACTAACAAAGAACTGAAGAATTCCCCTTCGCACCTGAAATATTGGAAAGCCTTCCAAAATCCCCTAAAATTCATACCTCCACAGAGGTCTTCCACAGTAAATAGATCATCTTTGAAACTTTCCAGTCAAGGGGAACTATATAATCATCTGGCAACAAGGATTCTGCAGAAGAAAATATTTTTTGCAGTTGAGTGTTCAGATCTCTCCACAGCCAAAATATATCACTGAATTACAATTTTTGCACATGTTATTTATATAATTTTTTTTAAAATTCAGATATTTAAATGAGCCAGTAGCAAAATCAGAATTTAGAATTTCTGGAATCTAAGGCCAGTGCACAAGAGTGGAAAGAGAGGGAAGGAGATTTGGGTTTCGTTTCTTTATTTAGATGAAGACTTTCCTACCACAGTTTCATTTCCCCCCCATACTCCCTTAAAAATAGGCACACACAAGAAAAAAAAAAAGTTTTCAGCCATTATATTAAAATAAATTGAACTTAATTAACAGCCTTTAAAATTTAAAATGTTTGTATAAGAATTTGTGCACTATTAGTAGAGACGGTGTGTCCTAAAATGTTTTAACTGTAACACCACTTAAGAAGCTGGAAAGAGGTTCTTTATAGAAAAACTGTTTGAAATATATTCTAGTCTTATAAGAACCATAAAAGCAAGACATGCAATTAAATCTTCCATTTATAAATAACTAAATACATTTATTTACAAAAAAAAATCCCCTCCAAAATAATTTCAATAAAGATTGACTGCAATTCCAAATGTTGTAAAATAATACCAGTCAAATGTATGCATAAATAAATAGTTGCCTGTCAATGTACTGTACACCACAACAAAAAAAAAAAAAAAAAGGCAGGATAATTTTTGGAATTGTAGAATAATAACAACAAAGGAGAACGTGGCCAGCCAGGCACAACTCTGGTGGGAAAACCCCAGCAGTCAGCAATCACAAGATGGCAGAGTTTCAGAGAGATATCGGGGTGGATTTGTATTTCTTGAAGGTTATTTCCAAAGGAAACTCACCTAAACTCCAGAGAATGTCACCTGTTGCTGACTCAGAAAAGAAGGACATTTGGTTCACTAACCTACTGAGTGTTTTTGAATGCCTGGTTATTCTTTTTCTTTCTTGGAAGATGACTGTTTTCAAGTCATGGCAAACTCCCTCTTAGATTATGAAATTTAAAATAACAAATATTAAGATTCACCAAGTTTGGAGAAGAAAAATGTGTTATATGTATAGTTGAGGACATCAACGGTGCTTCCTTGCTTAATTTCAGCTCTGTGTGGCAAGTTCTTTGGTGTGTGGTGCCAGATTTAGATAAAGCAGTCCTTTAGGTCCCCCTTTAGGGACCTAAAGCCAAATAATGCTTCCTATGATTTGCATCACTGCTCTGGCAGGTGGCATTGCCACCAACTTTTAAAAACCAACACAATCTTCAGGTCAGTTTGAGCAGATAAAATAACAAGCTGCTCCTCAGTTGTCAGATTAAAATTTACACATGAAAATTCATGCTTAACTTTAAATTCTACTGAAACATACAAATTTAAAAGTATACTGAAAAGCTGGCCTGTGTTTTTTAATTCTATTCGTTGGCTAAATGAAAGCTACAGTTTCTCCACTAAATTTGGACCCAAGAAGATGAAAAACACTATGCACAGGGAATAGGTCTCTTCTAGCAGGTGTTCTATGGTGACTTCCAAACAAAACTGTTGTTTTCACTGGTTACAGCTCTGTGGGATTACATTAGCCTGCAGTATACTGGGAAATGGTGGCTGGCACACTCAATTCCTTTGAGGATTGCTCGTCTTTTACCTGCTAACTTAAAAGTATTAAACTGAAAGTACAAAAATAAGACATCGGGAGCTCTGGAAGGCAAGTATACAACACCAGGACACTTGTTAATAAGGTACACTTAAAAAGAAGACATTCACTTGTAAGCCTGATATTGAATTTCAAACCAAATTAGATTTTGGGAAAGTTTTTCAAATGCATCTAAGCCACGTAAATGTGTATGAAAATTCTACAAAAAAAATACTCTCTGGAATATAAAATCAAACATTCAGCCTTTATATAAGTGCACACATTTTATACCACATTTTCATTTAGTTCCATAATCATCACAGTAAAGTCTTACTCAGTAGGAAGTATTAAAACATCATTTAGTTTTGTAATCAGCACAGAAAAGTCTTACTAGGATATATTAAAGGTTCAGCAAGCATTTCATGTTTGGACTTAAAGCTAATTTTTCTTACTAAAAAGACTGCAAATTCAAGGCCAAACCAAAAGCCCCTTTGACAGAGACTGAGGATTTTAGGTAAAAACTAAAAATCATCACAAAAATAGCAGTAATTTGTTTCAACAGCATTAATATTTAACTAAGAACTGCAATAAAAATTAGCTTTTAACTATAGTCTTTTCATTTGTTTTTTGGTTTGGAGGGAGTGCTTTGATTTTTGTTTGTGGTTTTGAGGGGATTGTAGGTTTGGTTTTTTTTACATAGGAGTAGAAAGAAAAGCATTATACCCAATGGAAGACCTGGAGAACCAAAGAGCTGCACAAGTTGAAAAGCAAATCCCAATGATAAGGGAAGTCCCAGAAAACTGCATTTCACATCTGCATCTTGATAATCTTCAAGCTGTGATGCCTTTGCTGGCTCAGAGTCGTCTGCTTCATTTGCATTTTCACTGCAGCTTGCCATTGTAGTAGAGTCTTCTAGATATTCAGAAACAACTTCAACAGAAGACAAATTATCTGGTTGGCCATTTGTAACCTCTGAAGAAACATGTTCACCCTTGTCCTCTTTTTTATTAACTACCTGTTGTGGCTGAAGAGTTGTAGCTTGCTCCTCCTTTGTTTTGGAATCAACACAAACCCTGCAGGCATATTTTGATGTAGGAGAACATTGTCCTGAATGAATGTAAGTAGTATTACGTAACAGAGCATCTGCATCTGGAGTGAGTGAGGAATATTCCTGCAATGCATGGTCCTGTTCATGTCCTTCTCCACAGTTCTTGCTTAGAAAGTATTTTTGCCTCACTTCTAAAACACTATTTTGGGGAATATCTTCTCTTACCAGGATGTCCTTCCCTTCCTGTGTATGAGCAAAGATCTGTCTTGGTAGGTTAAACTTTGGTGCTAAGTTGACAATTCTCCTGTATCTCTTCCTCTTCAGTGTCATTGGTGTAGCATCATTTATTGGCACATTTACTTCACTTGAACCCGGCATGAAGGCAGCCCTGGCTTCCACTAGGGAATCAAAGTGCACTTTACCAGTTGGAGATCCAGACAGACCATTGCTTATTGCATTGCCAACTTCCTCAGTTTCTGTTTCATTATGGTTTTCCTTTACCAATCCCTCATTTGACTGATAGCAGTTTAGCTCTGCTGAACTGTTCGTATGAGTCTGTTCAGGTTTCCTCAATTTTTGAGATCTTTGTTCACTTACACATTTATTCTCGGAGCAAGGAGAGAGAGAAACTGGAGTATTGAAGCCTATCTGCAACTCCTCAGCAGATAAATTAATTGAAAAAAAAGCCCAGGCATTGGAGCTAGTTTCTTCTGCTGTTAATGGACATTTGCCCTCTGTGTTATCAGGCACATTATCAAGTACACTTGAACTGCAACAGTGAGAGATTTCTTTTTCTTCACTCTTTAAATGTACCAGCTTGGCTTCCAAGTCAGGTTCACATATAATTTGACACAATCTCAGTTTGTTTTCTGTGCTTAACAATGACATATCACAGTCTTCAGAAATGCCTTCTGTTTCTTGGATGGAATTTTTATCATTGCTTATTGTTAGGAAACTGCAAAGATTGTCTTTGTGCCTTTGCTTCGCTTCCTTATCATCTAAGGCATTTTTGGTTAGGTTTTCAGCACTAAAAGGTTTTACATCTCTTGAAAGCAAACTGTCACCTTCTACAGGCAATTCATTTTTCCATGCACTATTTGACATCACTGAGACCTCAGGCACAGTGACCAGAAAACTCTCTCTTGAAACCCCTGCAGCTTCTTTCAGGCTTTCATCACTACTCTTAGGCTGCTCTTCACAAACTGTTACTGGATCCTCCAGGCCTTTGCTGAATGTACACAATGATTTTTTGTTTTCTTCTTCCATGTCATCCTCTTCACTTTCTGATCCATCATGGTCACCTGGAATTGGATGATGAGCTACTCCACATAACATTTTCTTCGTCATTTCTGTACGATTACTTTTCATTGTTTTGTTTCTTTTTCTCTTTTTCTTCTGCTTTGCTTTTATTAACAGGTATTGAGGGTTCTTGCTTAAAATTGACTCCCTATGTGAAAACAAAGAAGATCAAATGTAAAACCCCAAACAAATAAAAAAACCAAGCCCCCACTAAGTTTGATCACCATGAATAAATTATTGCTCTATCTGAAGAACAGGTACTTTATGTTACTACGATGATTCAACACAGACTTCTCTGCATTTTTCAGTTGATACTATCACAGTTAACACCTTCTATTGATTAAACAAATGCTTAATCAATACAATTCAGGAACATCCTGAACATTTAAATCCATTTAAATAAACCCAGCTGCCATCTCAATAACTTTGCTTTACAAAAAGTATCGCAAATCATCATTAGACCAAACACTCTGTTTCTCGATGCCTTTCTAGCTGGTGCTATTCTGAAATTTCAGTAAATGCCATGTGGAGCTGAAAGGTACAAAGCAGAGGACAATGTCATCCATTAAGATCAAATACTCAAATTCAAAGCATACTAACCAAAATCCAAATAATGTAAAGTTACAATGACTACAGCAACTCTGATATTTACTGTTCAGTATATAAAGTGTCGAATCATACATATTTAGAAGAAATAGTTCATATTTTATTACAAAAAAAATAATATAATGTGGAAAAATTAGGATGCTGTAGGAGAAATGACATGTTTACAGTTAATTTGGTAGCTCTTTTCAGAACATCTTATTTATTTTGTCTGAATTTCTCATCAAATTTAACAGAAAGCGGCCCTAACTTCTCTGAAATCTTGACCTTGGCCCATCAGCCAGCTAACCCTGAAATGAAAACTTGTAAGAAAACCCCAGTCTAAGATTCCATCCAGGAACCTAACATCTCTCTTTTCAATTCTTCAGAGAGATGAGGTTTTCAGAGCTAAGTTTGGTTGATAAATCTTTGTACAAAAGACCCGTTCCTTTTCTGTAATTCTTCACTTTTCTGAAAGCCTTTGTTTGGGATGGTACTTCACACTAAGGCAAAGCAGCAGCTATAATTATAGGGTAAAATTAGTTGATTTTTGGGAATGTGCACGTAAAATTATCTGCTTTTTTAAGTGCTGTATTCTGAAATGTCTTGAGAGAAATGATACAAAACAAACCATAAAAGGGTGACTGTCAGTGTAGTGGGAAAGCTGACCACTAGGAGGCAGGCTGGGAACTAATGGGAATTGTATAGGAATCTATTCTTACCCTTCATTCATTCTTAAATTTATTCACCGTTAGTCTCTTATAAGTTCTTCCTTAACTTGAATGCTACAAAGCAAACCCTCCTAATTCTCTGAGTGCAAAGGACAGCAGCAGCCTTCTCAGCATAGCAGTGAAGTGTGTTGACTGCAGCAAGATTCAAAAGTCTTGGTGTCTTGATATCGCTGCTAGGGACACTACAGATATCCATGGTGATCTTGTCAGAAAGCACATGAAATTTATTTCCCTATAATAGCATCCACATAAGAAATCCTACTAAGAAATGGGATTTTCTTCAACTGTTGGCATTTAAGTCCAAATGGTGCTTTTTGCCAAGTATTGAAAATTGACTTCTCCTTTTCCAGATCTGTGTATTTTCAATACAGTGCCCTATGGCTTACATGGCAATGTCCACACCATGTTGAATTCTGTTCACAATACACTCCATAGTCAGCAACATGCCTTCCATCTCTCCAGAAAGAGAGACCTAGGATGCCAAAGTTTTAGGATAGATTAGATCTTATTTGTCTATTGAAATAAATTACATTAAAGTGAAGTACCTCCAATAGTAGCTGGAGAGATTACTTTCTTACATATAGCCCACATATGCAGAAATCATATACTAATCCAAGATTATATCTTAAATCTTGACATTAACTTCCTTCTTTGGTGAAGAAAATTCATAACTTGAATCTGGTTTTAGACAAGGAAATTCTCTGGAGTTTTCAGATTCATAAACCCCTTTACCAGTGAAATAGAAAATAATGTCGAGTTTAAACTGTTTTTAATGTAGTGGGAAATAAAACATCAGACCTGTGTACCAATTCTGAGAAGAATTTATTGTTGTACCTAAAAGTCCTTGTGCTGCTAGAACAACTGCAGAAATGACAACTAAATTATCCATGTCAGCACTGGCACAGGAAAGGAATGAACTTCTCCTGCCTTGATATTATTGTAGCTAAACTTTTAATATCACTTCTCCCAGATGTGAATTTGCACTGCTGCTGCTGGAAATGAACACCCCTAATATTGGTGCAAGCATGTTTCTGACATCTATCCCCTGACACATCTGACAACACTTTCAGGACAATGCTGACAGAAACTTTCTTAGGCTGGGATGTTGCATCAGAATTTCAGAAATGAGAAAAAAAAGTCTTAAAGTCTTAAAGGTCTTTAGTCTCCTTACTATTAATTCTGAATCAGGAAAGAAAATCACACTGGATGGGATCCACTTTAGAATGCAAAACAGAAAAAACCACATCCACCAAATAATGGGAAAAGAATCCCCTGGATGATCCAGACAAACTAACAGCTGTTACTGCATTGAAATTGTTGCATGTCAAAATAATAAATACCAATGGTGATCCAGGATGATTATTTAGCACACCTGGATATGACCATGAATAGTGACATTCAACAGTTCATCATAAATGCAACTATGTAATTTCCGTGCTTTGGAAATATGGAGGTTTTATAACAGTTCAAGGAAATTAGTTTTATAAAGATTTGAATTTCCTAAAGAAAGGATTAAAGCAAAAAGGAAAGTGATGAACTATTATGTGTACAACAATAAAATGTATTATACTTCATGGTTCCAGGTAACTTTTGTTTTTCAATTGATTCTAAGAAAATACTACTCCAAGGAAATATTCTAATGCATTGTGATGGCATAGCTACAATTTCTTACTTGGGGTATAACCCTGTATCATATTAACAGTTTTTGCATTCAATTAAGTTAATTGTCTACTTGTTTTCATAAAATTAAGTTTGTTCCTCCTCTTTTAGTCCACCTACATGCCTTTTGAGAGTTTCTCTTACTGTAAAATCATATGGCATATAACCACCGAAAAAAACAAGAACCAGCATGGAGACAGACTTCTCTTCTTTAGAGACATTTGCTAGTGAGCTGTTATTAAAGGCATATAACACATGCAAAAGGGAATACCATTTCAGCTGGTATTTAAATTTTGCTGCATATTAGGCATTTAGAAACCTGGTTAGTAATAAAAAGACCTGAAAAAATACAATGGTATCTTCGTTGAAACAGGAATTCCCCTTCTGTAACACACTTAAATTTCTCAGCCTACGGTTTAGACAGTACTAAAAGCTTTTTGCCATAACTCTGTTACATGTGACTTTAAGGTTGTACCCTACTGCTCAAAGTAGCACTGACCAGCTTGATTGAGAGTCAGAGCTCAGACAACACTTTCAACGGGAGAAACAAATGAAGTTTCACTGAAGTAGAACACACTAACTAATTAATCTAAAGCAATTAGTCACATTTTGCTGAAAAATGGCAAAACCAAAAAAGTGAATAATTTGCAGCTGTACAGACTTCACCTCCAGCATGCATCTAAGCTGATATCGGCTTGATCAGTGCCTGCAGTCACTGATGTAATGAATCACAGAGTCATTTAGGTTGGAAAAAGTCTCTGAGATCATTGAGTCCAACCATTAACTCAGCACTGCCAAGTCCATCACAAAACCATGTCCCCAGGTGCCACATTTACATGTCTATTAAATATCCCTAGGGATGGTGACTCCACCATTTCCCTGGGCAGCCTGTTCCAGTGCTTGACAACCAGTAATGTTTCCTAATCATCAGGCAAGGTGGAGATAAATTTAAAATCCAATTCTGAATGACATTTAGCAATGAGGTACATGGTCTTTCAGAAACGTATGCCGTCATTAATCTCCAAAGTCTCTGGACTGTGTTTTCAACATAAAAAATACAGCAGAGCAGCTTGCCTAAGATGGCATTTACTGGGATACACTTCACTTTCCCCATCTGGTAAGTCCAAGTACATTCTTGAATTTCTTGTGATTCTAATTTTAAACAAGTAAAAACTGAAGTTATAATTTTGGAATGAAGAAAAAAAAAGCCAAGGTACCAGCCTTTTTGTTACATATCTTGCCTTTAGCACTGAAATGAAGATCTAGTTCCGCAAAACCAAATGGAAAATTGGGTTATATTATCAGGTGATCAAGCAGCTGGAAAAAGCCACAAAACTTGCCAGCATTACTGGGTTTCCTGAAAGATGAAATTCCATTAGACAGTTGAGTATTCAACTTAGCACTTTGCTGCTGAAGAAACAGTCTTTGTCACCCTTTCCTACTTTGCTCCAGATGATGCCCTTGTATTTCCACTATAGTCTTTTGCTGGCTCTACCACTCTCCTTGTGGGTGGAATCACCTGCCTTGATCCTGCATCAAAAGAAAAGAAGTACATACTTGGTTGTTATGCTCATTTAACTCTCCAAAGCAAGAAGGAAAAAGAGTGTCTAGCTAAGACAAAGAAGTGGTTGGTGGGAACATGTGAGTACCTTCAGTAGCAACACATCAGGTTGCCTTACAGCAAGGAAATTCACCACAAAGGATTTGTAGGAAATGTTTACACATTAGTGTTGTAAATTAATTCTCTCTCCCCCAAATCAGTAAAGATCCTACTAACTGATTTAAATCTGAAGTAACTCAGTATTTATAACTCTCAGCAGCATTGCCACCTGGTGCTGAGATTTAAATATCTTTATAAAATAAAATAATCTATCACAGTGCTCAAAGAGATGGCTCACTTTTTATACAGGAATGATGTATATACAGTTCTGTGCAATGTATAATCAGTCAGACTGCTGCCCTATTATACTCCAGACACAAAAGACCTTGATCTAGAGAGTATACAGAGAATAGCATACAATTGTTCTGATTAAAGCATGCCTTTAGAAGCTGTTTATTTAATCAAATACATGGCAAAGTGCAAGCACTTTGCTTTCCAAGGTTAAAAACCCAAACAACCCACCCACCAAAACCCCTACATTCCTGAGGTAACAGCAATTCAGTTTCAAATGACAGTCCATTCACTCCATAGAAATTTCAGGTGGGATGACTGTACTGATCTTTGTCCTGCCTAGTTCATGAAATTAATTAATACATGATTTAGATGTCCTAATTTGGCTCCTTAGTCATAGACTATGTTGATCAAGATTAAAGAACTCAATCCTGAATATACTGTTTAAAACATGTTGATGTACTGAATATACTTGTGCCCACTATGAAACATCTACTTTTTGAACAAGTGAAAAACAAGCTGTTTCAACCTCTCCTAGACACCCTAAATATCTCACCTGACACAACTGAAAACTGAAAAGAGAAACAAAACAACTCCTCCAGAAATAGATGAACTGATGGATGCCAAGAGATGAGAAGAGGTGCCATTTTTTTCTTTCAATTTTTCTGCACTATTAAGTATGACTTGGTGTTAAAAAGTAGGTTAAGGTGAAAAAAAGGGACAACATGAAACACTCCAAGTGATCTAATTACATCTTAAGGGGATGTACTTACAATACAGAGAAAGAACCCTGCAGTTTCACCAGCCTTTCCTCCATGAAGGCTCAGAGAACCAGTTTCAAGTTCTGGCCACATTTAGTCCTTTGAAGAGAACATGATGGGAACCAATGCCAATGTTATGCACTGCAAATACAGTACCAATCATCTTGTCATGCACTCTAAAATTACTGTTCAAATAAATAAATAAATAAATAAATAAATATTTTAACCAGAAAATAAAACTACCCACATACTGTGACACATCATCCTAGCACAGACATTGTAACAGGATGTTAAGATAAACAAGTACAACAAAAGGGTTTTAAAAGTAAAAATGAGATTTACAGGGGGAGTGTTGACATTTCTTACCAATGCACATTCACACCAAAAACAAATGTAAAATGAAATTTGAGAGGAAACACAAGCAGAATCAAGTTGAAGAAAAATATGGGTGAGAAACTAAGGAAGCAAGAGGGGCATAATGAGAGTAGACTTAAATATTTGGAAATAAGAGATAAGTAGTAAATTATTCCCTGTTAGGAACCTTCAGTGAAAGATGACAGATTTTATCTGTATTTAAAATAACTTTAATTAGCAAAATTTTAGTAAAAACCTAACTACCCACCAAAGCACAGACTGTAATTCTGGAACAAAAGCATGAGTTTTATAAACACAAGAAGACACTGGAAACTTAAGGAGGAAAAAAAGTATGAAGACAAACATACACAAAATAGTACTTTTAACAGAACAAGAAAAAAATTCAAATAGACACCTTAGGGGGTGGGGTACTATATGCTCAGTTTTTAAATCCACATGGGACTGAAGGCATTAAAAAATTAGAGAATAAGGTGTAGCTCTCCACACTACAAGTTTATAAAGAAAGGAAGGGAAAGAGGAGATGGATCCAGAGTTGAAGACAGAGTATGAAGACAACTGCACTAACAAACACACAGATGAGAAAAAAGCAGTTAAAGAATAAAAAAAAAGGGGGGGGTGTGGAACTTACAACAGGAAAATAGTAAAAGAAAACAGTATCAGCAAACATTAAGTAACCAGCCTCTAACCTAGATTATAGCAACATTAACATTCAAACACTGGTAACTGCAGACAATGTTGCTATTCAGAACATATTACACTTGTTGCACTCATTCTGTGCATCTCAAATGCTCTATGAAATACTGAGAAACCACAGAGCAGTCAGTTAAAATTCCATGGACATTATTACACCTTTTCCAACAAATCTCCATACTTCATCATGTTAGCATCCACATTTTACTATTTCTGCATACTACACTTTAATTCACTCATTTTCCTTTTCAAATATCTTTTACCAAAGGGCTAGAGATACAGAAAAGACATGATGAACTACCCCCTTAAAGATGATTCGTTTTTAAAAAACAGCCCTGTATTATTCCTAGTGTTGGGGATGAATAGGTGCAGAAAACTGTCTTTCAATTCTGCAATTTAGTGAGCATCAACAGAAATTTGTCTTTGGGCAGAAAATAAAAAGTTACCTTAGAGAAGCACTAATATATACTATTATTTTCTAGTTCTGGAAAGACAATACAACTAACAAACGGACACTGAGGGAGAGAAAAGGGGAGCAGCTAAAGGTGTTGTCAGGAACCTGTGAGCAACTCTGCTATGAAACAACATAACCAGAATAAAGGGTACAGCCAGTTTTGCTGCAAGTTAAAACCAGAAACTTAGCGTCCACCTGAGAATAAGACCAGCATCACAGCCAGCATCCAACACCTTGAGACCAGGCAGCACTTCCATTAGTGATTTAAAACTCTGCTCTGATAGGTAAGGGGTAACTCTTCTGATATTCTGGACACTGCTCTCCTTCCATCACTTATAACCAAAACACTTCTGTCAGAAAGGGCCTCTGGAGATCATATGGTCCAACCTCTATTCAAAGCAATATCATGAGCTCATAGCTCAGTGCCTTGCCCGTATAAGTTTTGAATATTCCAAGGATGAGATTACACAAAGCACTATCCAATACAAATTTCCCATGTTGTGACCTTCATCTGTTGCTTCTCATCTAAGAGGACCTAGACCTAGGACCAAGAAAGGCACCTAAGTATTATTAGAATCAAGAACTCAGTTTAGACTGCAGGAACAAATCAGTAACAGAATGAAACACAATGCTCTGCCATCCATGTATTACATACAAATAATTCAACTTATAATCCTATATAATGAATTTTTGCTGTACTGCCATAAGCACAGTCTCCATAAAAGTGAAGAAAAATGCTAAATATTCCTTGAGTCTTTAGCACATATAGCAAATGGCTGCAAAGAGCCACAAATGCAGCTCAGACATACAGACCTGACCTGCTTCAGGCAGACCATTCCGTGTCTATACTTTTGTTGTCAAAGTGCCTGCAAAGGACTTGTAGGCAATCAGGAAATATGCTAAATGGGGGAAAGTAATACAGTCCATCCACTCCTAAGCCAGGTTCATGAACCTTCAGAAACTATTAATGGTTAAGAGCAAGATGTGGGATAAGCTGTTCTGTAACTTCTCACAGACTATTATAACCTATAATACAGGCTACCCACACCTAGGGTTAATAAATAAAGAAAAAAAATATTAAAAGTATCATGAATAATATAATAGCCCACAGGATTATGGGCCTATGACTAAGACTGATTTGTACATGATACAATACATTCCTTAGAAATAAGCAAATGTTTACTCAGTAAGCTAAAGCAGAACTTCTTAGTCTGTTAGCAATTTAGAAAGGTTAAACAACATGACTGATAGAATTCAGCCTTTTTAAAATCAGTAGTTTAGACTGGACTAACAAAACAAACCAAAAAATTTAACATCATTAAAAAGACTGCACGTACAACTGATGTTTTTGTTTGTTTTCGGATTTCATAGATATATTCTGGCTTGGCACAACATGATATTGTTGCAAGAACACTGTAAATCAGTAAGGTACACATGACATGGTCAAGGACTGCCTGCCTACCAGAGAAACGAAGAGGCAGCACTATCAGCTAAAAGCAAACTGCAAAGACCAATTCCAGACAAAATAATTCACTGCTTTTTTTATCCTTGATCAGAATTACACTGAGAGTACACCTCAACCAAAAACCACCAAAAACCTCCATTACTACAGTAATAAATTAAGACAAATTTGAGATGATCAGACCTTGACAAACTGTTACTTTTTTTTCAAAATAAGACCAATTATACTTTCACACATTTTTCTGTGAACTCAAAATAAGCAGTTTTGAAGCTAATTTCAACCAATTAGCCTATAAAAAGAAAAAAAAATTATTGATGTACAAGATTTTCACCTAGGATACTAATAGAGAGCTTTATTCTCTGCTCTTGCTTTTACTTCAAAAGGATGAGAACATAAACATTAGATGAGACAAGCATCAACCTAGAAATCCTGAAGGGAATTATTTCTACATCTGATCCACAAGAAACATCTGATCACTTAAAGCGAGGGCTTACTTTCAATTTAATTTCAACACTGTCTTTTTAATGCTTTTTACAGGGAATTGTAATACATGTGTCTGTTCTTTTGAAGTCTCAACATCTCCATGATTTACCAGCACTGAGCAAAAACATTTCCTCCAGAGAATATGATTGCAGCAGTTAAAACTACATGTTACACATCAATGCGAGGATTCTTCCAATCCACTGAGAACGAAACTTACTGTTCAGCTAAATGAAGAAAAAAACAACAGTCTAAATTACAACAAGAAAGACAAACCAAACAATTAAATATAAATGTTATGAGTCCTATCTCAGCTAGAGAAAGCCTTGTTTTCAGTGATCTACTAGCAGAGAAACAACCATCTCTGCAAAAGGTTTCAAGAGACAGATGACAGATGAAATCTTGGCCTTCTTAAACACAAAAAGCTTAAAAAATTATGCCTCATGGCAAAATAGATTAAAATGAACCTCAAGAGGGTATGGCTACAAGAACAGAAGACAGGATTCCTCACAGGAAATCATTTAACATCACATCTTAAAAAAATCAGCAGTGCTACACCAAGCTGTAATGGTTTATCCCCAGCTGTCACCTCAGTCCCACACAGCCCCTCACTCAAATCTTTGCTGGTGGAATGAAGAAAAGGATCAGAAGAGTAAAAGTGAGAAAACTCATGGTTTGAGATAAAGACAGTTTAACAGGTAAAGCAAGAGCTGCACATGCAAGCGAAACAAAACAAGGAATTCATTCACCACTTCCCACAGGCAGGCAGGTGCTCAGCCATCTCCCAGGAAAGCCAGGCTCCATCACATGAACTGTTACTTCATAAGACAACCACCACCATTCTGAACCCCCTCACTCCTTCTTCCTCCAGCTTTATATACCAGCTGTGATGCCTTAAAGTCTGGGATCTCCCTTTGGTCAGCTGGGGTCAGCTGCCCCAGCTTTGTCCCCTCCCAATTCTCTGTTAGGAGCAGAAAGGCCTTGATGCTGTGTAAGCACGGCTCAGCGGTAACAAAAACACCCCTGTGTTATCAATACTGTTTCCAGGGCAAATCTAAAACACAGTCCCAGACCAGCTATTCTGAAGACAACTAACTTTATCCCACCAAAAACCAGCACACCGGTTTTTTAGGGTTTGGTCTTGGGCTGGTAAATTTTTTCTTATCTATACAAAATTAAAATAAGAAAACTAAATCACCCAAAGAATTCTGATGAAAACTTTTGGTAATTTGGGATGTAAACCAATAAACCAGGAAACAGCAGCTTAGACGAAGCAGTAAAACTAGAACCACTTTTTCCTATACAGCTGATGCTAAGTGGTCTGCTATATTGATGCCTTGAGAATGAATCAATTTATGTATATACTACAAATTAATTTTCATTTAAATGTCATGCTTAGAAAAGTTAAGTCTTAAATTTACTTACCAAACATCCCACTAGTTTCAAGTATGCAGGAGAAACTTAGGATTTTTATTTATAGTATTATGGCTCTATGCGTTAGTTAAATTTTAAAAAAACCCAACCTGACCTTATCATTATTTCATGAAATATGATGAACTAGAAATTATTTTAAAAGTGGACAGTGAGAAACCTTCATTCTAGTTACATTATCATCAGCAGCAGAAAGTACAGACAGTAAGAATTTTCAGTTCCCCTGCCTAGCTAAGCAGAAAGTTCTTACATTTCTTGCACATTTTTACCAAATAACTAATTTTCCTTGGTTTTGAGGGCATGAGAAATTCAGTATCTGTAACATGTGTCTCACATATTTTTTTACCTATATAGTGCAAAATCAGCTTCTGAGATGTGTCTGTCCATGATCCGTGACTGTCATATCCTCATAAAATGATTACACCATGAAACAGAGAAGCGTTACACTGACAGTAATTCCAGTGGGTTTTCACCTACCGTGTCACTGTACTTACCTTAAAATACAGCTGCACAGATGAAGCGATTTACAAATGTTTGATACACAAATTGCAAAGCTTCCCTTTCCTAAATGTCCTTTTCAAACTGTAGGCCAATTGATCAGCATGATTTGCACATGCACCAATAATTAAAAAGGTATCACAAGAAAAGCTGCACCATCTTAGAACAGTACAAATTAGTACCTATTCAATTAAGTACTGCTAAACAACCCCAAGATTTCAATCTTCAATAATCAGCTCTTTTTTGCCATGCCTTAGCACTGTGTGAATATTACATAAGCCTCAATAAATTTTATCAAGTTATAGCTTACAGTAAAATAGAGTAAGTCAGTCTAAAACCTTTGTATCTTCCCCACACTTGAAATGTGCTTTCATGTTTAAATATAAAAACTCTGGCATAATTGAAGTATTACTGAGCATTTAGAATGATATCCATGATTCTTCTGGGACATGGAAAAAGATAACAATGAAAACTAAAATACAGTAGATACTTGATATGAATAACAGACAATGAAGGAAGATAATGAATATAGTTGGGGAGTCTCCTTTCTACACATACACATAATTCAATATATTAACAATGCATGTGCTAGTGAGACATTTTAAGTTGTTTCAAGTACTTAAAGCATAAATTTGTACAATAGGTGTAGAAACCCACAGAAAGATACTTCATTATATACCTGGATTTTCAGCTCTCATGGCATTCAGACTTTATTGATGAAGTATTTTTTAGGACCTCTTCAAAAATAGTCTACAAAAATTAGTAAAAAAAGAACTATCTATTAAAAAATTAGGCTGGCTTTGCAATTTTCAAAATTCTGATACTGTGACACAAAAATAGTAGATAACCATCTAAATTCTTTTCATTACATACTCATGTTCGTGACAAAATTTCCTAGTCATTTGGTCATTCAGTGTATAAGAAAGTCAAGAGTAGTTAGGTTATTTCAGCTAGCAGGTTAGCCATAATGCTCATCTGTATAAAATCCTACAAGCCTGAAAATAGAAACTGTTGCATTGAACTACTTCAACAATACTGAACACAAATATATTTTATTAATACAGCAAGCTGTTAGAAAAAAGGCAAAGTGAACACTTACAAATTCATAATTTTTTTAAGAGAAAAAGAGCAGTAAGTTAGTCAGTCTCCATGCTGGCTCATTCTTTGTTACATGCTGAACACATTACGTTGGCTATGCCAAAATTAGGAATGCAAGATGGTTTTACAGAATTATATCCACTATTTATACTGAATTGATTCATCCTAACTGCAGACTGGGAATTGACAGCCTAATTCTTTAAAACTTCATTTTTATCACAAATGAAAGAAACTGACTTAAAAAGACACAGCTGTGAAATTTCAGTAGTTTAGTGATAAAATTTAGGGTTTTTTTTCAGTCAGCACAAAACAAGTTGGTGGTGTGCCAACATCATCATAGCTTATATACTACTGATGAGAATAAATAAAAAAAATAATTCAGGTTGCAAAGTTTATGACTGGTGAATACTGTACTGGCAGAACGTTGCTTCAGCTGCACATGAACTTCTGAGACCAAAAAAGAAAGGAAAAAAACCCAAAAAACCAAGAAAACAACAACAAAAAAATTAAACCTCTGAACTGAAATCAAAAAACACATGCCAAAATTTTGCCAGTTGGCAATACATGCCAAATAGAACTAAAGGAGAATCCAGACCATAACTGCTTCCACAAAAAATCTCCAAAAAGGTAAGATGACTAAATAACTATCATTAAAATTGATTATTATGTAAATAAACTCTTCTTTTTGAGCTTTACTTATCTTTTAAAAGATCCTTAATATGACCCCTTCTTTAAAAAAAACTGCTCAACAGTTATCTAATATATGACATCATTGTCTTAGATTTCCAAAGAAAGACTCTGCTATATGCCAGACTATATCAAATATTTTACTAAAATCCAGGGTCTTACAACTTTAATACTTTTAAAAACCATTCAATGTACAATTTTATTTACATGCAAGTCCATTAAAAAGAACATCCTCCAGAAGAAAATGGGTCTTGAAATAGGCCTATTTAAAACACAGTAAATCACTACTTTATTAGAGGTGATGATGTGTTTTAAAAGGGCAAATAACAGATTCTTATGAACTGACTGCAGCTGTGTTACTGGCTACTGGAAATACTGAAAGAACTCCATGAGTCTGTATTGTCTCCCCACCTATGTCTTCTCTGCAGAGGTGGTCTTTGAGTGTTTTTGTGGGGAGGTACAACTGAATTCATGACAATAGGGATGGATATTTGATATTCGTATCGTTCCAACATCTGAGCAATCTTCTCACGAGTGACTCCATGCTTATTCCTCCTACAAAAACAAAAATTTCAATAAATTATCTGGTATGTTTATAGTTATATACAGTGAAACGTAAGTAAATAGATATATGTATGTGTAAAATTGCATGTTACAGTCTCTAAGAAAAAACCCTCTAAATTCTCAATTTTTCTTCTTGCTTTTATTACACTATATCCTCATTCTCAAGGTACTCAACTTGCATTAGAGTTTATTTTAACAGTTCACAGCTGCATATATTGAGTAACAGTAAACAATACAGTTATTCTTCATGCACAAATGTGATGTTACTCAGTATAACTATTTACCTGAATTATCCTAGAAGGATTTTACTATTTATTAATCAGATTTTATATGGTATACTAGCTAATGAGTAGAGATGAGTAATAGCACAGACTACTCATGAAAGAAATGTTCAAACTAGCATAAAATATGCAACTACACTGTTTCAAAACTTAATGACACAATACTTTCTCATCAAGAAACCTCTCTAGAGAATAAGAAGCAACTTTAGTTCTGAACCAGAACAACACACTCACAACACTTCCATCTACTAGTTGTAACTCACACTTGCTGTCAATTCAGAAATGTAGTGAAACACATGTAAGGGAAATGGTATCAAAAGTGCTGTCCTATTCTTGCAGTGCTCAGTAACCAGCTACTTTCAGGGAGAACTTGGTCTATTAACAACCTGAGCACATGACATTAGAGTATATATAATCTCCTCGGTATTTATGGAATAGGATCTTAAAATCCATGTTAGCAGAGAATTTCAGTCTCTGCCAGAAGAAAACCACAAGCCTCATGCACAAACTGAATGTCAGAGAATTAAGAGAACTGTAACAAATTAATCTGAAAGAAGAGACATAAAACAGAAACAAAAGGTTTTGATAGCATAAACAAGCATTTATCATAACCCAATACTTTTTATTGCCGAGAAATCTTGTCCAAGCTAAATTATGTCCACAACAAACCAACAGGCAATATATTTCTGCATCTTTGCTTTTTGCCAGGGACAGAAGAGGTATGGGCCTTAACAACTTGATCAGTTCTACAGAGGAGAAATCAACAGTGGGAACAAAGAGGCTATACTGGAAATACAATATTACATACAGAAAGATTTTAGAAGACTGATTTCTCACTACCCAGTCCCCTCAGGACTTTATGAGTAGTATCAAGTTGACAAGGGCTCAAAGCACACTGCAGGTAGCACACTAATTTCACATTCAGAATGGAAGCAGAACTGGTGATCTCAGAACTATTCAAAATTACATTGGCTTCTTAAAGGGGTATTTTATCAACTTACTTTCTGTGAAGAAAATGCTTAAGCAGAGCATTTCCCTCACAAACACCTGAGACAACACCAGAAGCTGGAGTGGTCATCGCATGTGGCTCATCGTCTACATTGTGCTAAAGCAGCCCAGGAGCAGCTGCATGTTGAACTAATCACTTGGTGAGTCTTAGCAGTTTTGATTTTATTCACAAATATGAACAAGGTTAATGATAGACAAAAAAGTCGACCCTCTAGAAATATGTGGATTTTATAAAGCACTTGACATTTGTGACAGACAAAAAATGAGAAGAGCAGTTCTTTTAATGCTAAATGTTGGAAGCAGAAAGTTATTCAATATTTTCCTATCAATATTTAATATTTTACTATCTTAGTACTCCTAGAAAAAAATTACAGCTCAAGTGCACTGGACATAAAGTCCACACACATCCACAATTGAATGGACTTGTGCATAATCACTTCATAAAAGATGAAGTACCCTTCCTTACAGAATAAGGCAGGATAATAAAATCACCAGCAGCAAATCGCATCAAGCATAGAAACTGATTTAAAAAAGGAAATAAATTTGCTGTATAGTGTCATTTAATACCCGTATATCCTCTTCAGGCATGTCTTCACTCATTCTTTGGCAGCCTGCTATGCTGAGAGAGCATAAAGTCATCTATCTGAACCAAAGCAGACATACCAGCAAAAGCTCCTAACAGATAGGAGAAGACTGTTTTGCATGGAGGAACACAGAACCTATTGATAAAATCAAAGTTCTGCCACTACTAAATGCTTCCATACTACCCTTCACCACTGCACCCTCAGCAAGCTTGCCAATGAAACACAACTGAGGAGCCCTCTCCCAAAGTAACTAAAGAAAAAAGTGAAAGCTTACATCAGCACCTTTCTTAAACTCCCAAAAAATAGTTTCCAGGCAATGGGCCTCTCTTTAAATATTTAAAGCAACTAGAACTGCTAAAATATTTCTAGGAATCTTCTAGAAACTGGTAACAGCACTTCACAGTTCAAGAGTTTGCTCTGGGAAAGGTATCAACTTTACTCCTACAATTAAAAACCAGACAATAAAATTCAACAGTAACAACACAACAGTTTATCCTGTTGCTTGTTAAGATGATCTGGAAACATGACTTCTCCTGGAAAATCAGTCTGTTTTGTGTAATGGAAATATTAAGTGCCTGATTACTAGGATTCCTAACTTGGCTGTGCTGCATGCCAAACTAGAAAAACTTACTATCATTCTGCAGAGAGAGAACTCCATCTCTAGAAACAAGTGAGTGGCAGCTTATGAGCAAAAGGTGAAAACTTTAGAACATATACAAACCCAAAAGAGTCCGAGTCAGTAATGCAAGCATTATACATATATATAAATACACATATTTCATGCACTGTACGGGCTAATTTACAAAGCTGAAACAATTAGAGGCAAAGTCAGCTCGATGTATATACAACAAAAATTAGTGAGAGAACTCTGTCATCAACTGTGAAAATATTATACTACTTTTCAAACAAAGAAATATCCTTGAGCTGGTTTGATACCTCATAGATTCCTAAAGCAGATATATCTGAGACAAAAAGGGTATTAGCAGCTTCCCAAGCACTCTCAGAACCCAGAAGTTCAATGATCCATGTTCAGCAGTACTCTAAGTCACATCTACACGTGACCAATAAAATTTTAGTATTGACATTTTGGGCCAACAAGATGGAGTTAGTCTACTTGTTTATCCATAAAACTTCCATGTAAAGGTATACCTCAAAACGCCTATTTAAATAAAATACATTTCATATTACTGGTAAAGAACTTGAGAAAATATTTTGAATAAAATATAACTTACTGCATATATATTTATGCATTCATATTTATCTGCCTATCTATCCCTATGAAGTACCATGATTTCTGTAAGAGAAATCTTACTTTTCTAGTTCTTCAGGATCAAACTTCCACCAAGTATCTGGCTCATGGAATTCCACTCTGTATCCTTTTTCTAGAGCCTGCAGCAAGCAAAGAAATATGTGTGATATGTATCATGATCACATAAAACGCACAAAAAAAAAAAGACAAGACAAATATAATAAACAGATGCAGCAGCATACTCTGCTATGGTATTATGCTGAATTTCACTTACACCCAGCCTGTCTTAGTTTTCCTTTCAGGCTATGCAAATTAAATCAAGTCAGTTCTTGAATTGATCTAAACCATTGCCACACCAATTACTAATCATTATCAATAAGCAGTCTCTCTCTTTAAAAACTTGAGTAAAAATGTTTCTGGACAAAATATACCAACTTAGCCCATGCAGCAAGGGTAAGTCTGAAAATTTGTTACAGGTGACAATCATGCAAGAAAACCTACCACTTCCACATAAGGCTTCATTTCCCAGGCTTGAGTATTAGTGTTGTCTATTATAACTGGAGATTTTCCCTGCTCCATTGCTTGCTTTGCTGAAATGAAAAATTGTGCAAGTTAATAAACCACATATAACTCAAAAAAAAAAAATCTGCCCCAGATTTTCTTTCACTAATCTACTCTGACTGAAACACTCTGTTCTGAGAGAAAGAATAGAAGGTACAGGCAGGAATGAAAAGCAGAAACAAGAACCTGATGCCCAAAGAAACAAGGTTATCTATTCATAACTCTGAACCTTGTAGAAGCTCAAAATTTAATGTATACATCACATATGAATTAAAGAATAAAAATCACTTGTAATACTTCTATATATGCTTTGCTAAAATACGTGTACTCATTTTCATACTCTTAATACTCATACATGTTATGCTAAACTTCTATTTCCTCTATGTAACACAGCTTAATATGATGCCTTTTATTCATTCCAACCTCTCTTCCGGTTCCACTCATGGGCCTCGCCAAGCTGAGCAGCGTTATAGGTGTATCCATGCTGCTGACGGAAATAATCATCGGTGCTCAGCACAACGCCATCACAACTCTGACCAAGCAGAACACTGTTAAAGGAAAACACAAAAACATATTCACTTTTCATTTTTAGATAAACACATTAAAAAATATAACTGAAATAAATTGAACTGTGACCTATTTTTGAACTTCTTGCAAACCTCAGACAGATTTATAAAAAGCACACCTATATATATATTACCAATAATTCTAATCCAAATCAAAGAAATTTCCTCTCTCTCCTACTTCTGTATTTGTTGTTTCTTCTCCACTTCCAAGAGATGTTTGTATCCATCTAATTTTATGGCTATACTACAGTAAGTTCCTCATAGTAATTCAATATATTTGCTAACATTTTCCATCTCAATCCTGACTTGGAAATATGTCTAGAAAGCAATCTGATCTGCCAAATGCAAACCTAATTTCAGAAAGTCCTTGGAAACTGGTGTTTAAAGGAAAACCTTATATAACTGAGACAGGAGTACAATTCTGTTTAAAGTCCAGCCTACAGAATAGGAGTAGACTGGACTTTAAGAGACTCCTTGTCTCTTTTTAATTCTATGGCAGATTTAAATCTGAAAACAGAAAAAGCCAGTTAGTGCCACAGAGCATGTAGAGTCCACTGCAACACTCAGATATCTATGGAAATTTAGGCAATTATTCCAGCTCAGAAACAGGCAACATACCCACAGGCTACAAAAGCCAAACAGCACTAGCAGCATGTGGGACTGCACTACTGCTGAGGTGGCAGGAACAAAAAAGGATTGGCCAGATCCCAAATAACTTAGGGGAACAAAGATATGCTAGTTCTAAGTTACCAAGCTTTCCCATATATATCTGCAGGAAGAGCCACTTCAATGTAATTCCTACACAAGGAATTTGCTGTGTTTTGCCACCTGTCACCAACAACAGGCCTGTTATAGTTGCTTCAGGACAAACAGCAAAGCTATTTCAGAAAGCAGAGCATGATATACTTAAAGTTCAGCCACTTTATTTGAATACTGATAAATAATCGGTTTTGTTATAAATATTATAAATTTGTATTTATGTAAATTATAGATTATTAGTTTTGTTAGAGCCTAGATGTTTCAATAGGGTGTATATTACACTGGTTTAGAATAGTGCAGAAGGATTAATCATCTATTTTTGTTCTAAATAGATCAAATGGCACCAGTAAATCATACACCACACACAGCAGCAATTTTTTTATCCCTCTTCCTCTCTTGTATAAAATATTTAACAAATTTATATTCATTAAGTTACTTGGCTGTGATTTCACACATGGCTCAATTATCTTATTTACAGTATGCTACATTTGCCAATTAATAATGCAAGAAAAACTGGATCCATCTTCCACATTCACTCCTTGTGTGCTGAATGTATATACACATATCCTAAAGAACCATCTGCCTTAATGAAAAAAGAAACAAATAATATCTGGGGTTCTTCTATTGGCTGAGTAGATGGACACACCTGTACAGTTCCTATGAACTGACAAATGAGCACTAATGAGACATTGATTTTCATTTTTATTTCTAAGAACTGACCCTATGTGCTCATGTTCTGGAGAATAACTCAATTGAATTTTTCTGTTGTATCTTCCAAACATCATTAGCAGCAATAAAGAAATACGGTGACAAGGGTTCAGAAATCTTGCAAACCCATCAGCCAAGTGTAGTCCTGAAATGTTTGTTAGTATTCCTTGGAGTTCAGAACACACCACAATTATTAATGAACCAATATAACTGAAAAAACAGATTTAATATAGTGAACTGTATTTGCAATAATCCTAAACCCATAGAATTTGAGAAGGCAAAGTAGTTACCAAAGAGGCCAGAGTAACAGAGCCCTTACCCCACACACAACACACAAGCTATCACAAATTCATGAATTTATGAACTGAAACTTCAAATACTACAATAATTACTCAAACCTCTTTCTAAATTGTGAAATTAAATCAAACATAACATTTAAAAAACCTGACAATCACCTCTTTGAGAATTCCTAGTATTTAAACTTTTTTAATTCAGGTAGAAAATTACTGGTGTACATCATATGGAACAGTTCATTTATCTCTAACATGCGCTTGGAAATAAAGTTTATCCCAGGCCCACGAACTAGAGAACAGAAAGAACAAAAAGCATATCTACAGAAAGAAAGCATCACTACATCTAAACCCACAGAGATTATACTCCACTTTTAAGAGATGAAAAAAGAAAAAAGATAAATGTATTTCTAATGAGAGTCAAATTCCAGGTTAGTCAGTATGTGCACATGCTTGAAATTAGTAGCATATTATCCAACTGCTGTAATACATCTTTCTCACCCTAAACCTTCCCTCCAAGCAAACACCACCTTTGAACACAGCAGGACACTGAAATTAAAGCAGCTCACCTACTTTTTCCAGAAATGCTACCAGATCTAATAGCAGATATTATCCTGACATACAAAAATCTCATGTTGAAACCAAAATACTAACTACTCAGCAAACCAATACACGTTTTCCAATGCATGTGTGCATGTATGCACACACACAAATCCTTCTGAAACTTTCCCTAAATAAGTATCCTGGTTAGCCTACTTTGATAAATGATTTTATAATTAAAAAGATAATCTAATAACTCACCTATTTAAAATAGCTAGCATATTGTGGATGAGGAAAAAAGTAGGCAATAACTAAAGATAGTTTCAAAATATGTAGCATTACTGAGCTGTGTAAACACTCCTCTAAAAGTGCTGTTTATAACACTGTTTAAATAAATACATAATTAGAAACAACAGCACACCACTGCTTCTACATTCAGCTATAAAGATTAACTCTTAACTCTTCCCTTCAGATTTTCCTCTGAGGAAAAATGGCCCCAGAGAAAGACAACTGTCTTTATATATTACTGGATTTAACTAAAAACAGACTTCTTACATGACACCAATATGTGCTCTTTCAATGCCATTAGGCTCTCTTTTATTCAAATTAATGCTTAGATATTTATGGAGAAAAGGCAAATTGCAACTGCTGCAAACCTCAGTAGCAAAATATTTTAAAAATACCAGTCTATTTTCCTGCAACTTTTACCAGGACTGTAAGATCACATTATCATCTAACTGTAGCAGACTTTGGTTACTTGGGCTAAAGCTATCACTGCTGGGTATCTGCCTGGCCAAACTGCTTTCAAACATTTTTAAATAAATGCTCAATCTCTTCCAAAACCAAGGAAAAAATAAAGCACTTATATAATATTTTGTAATTCCAAGCCTTTCTCTAAGAAGCTTTGGATTGAGGAAGTGAAATCTGACAAAGTACATGCGTTTGTTTGTCCTGCAAAAACTTTTTGTAAACCTGCCCAAGGTATACAACTTTAAATTGTCATGTGCACAGCAAATAGCAGTGAAAAGAACTCATGATTCTCACAGCAAATCCAATCCTGAACAGAGCAATCTGGCAGTGGCAGGAAGCTTATAATGCAGGACCAAAACGGCATTATAAGAACACATTTCTTCCAACACACAAATGGCAACAGAGGGAACAAAATTGGCCTAAAATAGGAGGACACAGGAAGCATTGTGGTATAAACACTGGAACAAGCAACCTGGTAGTGGCAGTAGAGCCAGGAAACAGGGCCAAGGCAGAGTGAAGCAGAGGGAAGACACTGGTATAATGTAATTGGGAGGGAGATAATACCCCTGACTGAAACAGGGAGAAAATCCATCTGGGAAGAAACAGGATGGAGATGGAACTGAAGAAATCAGCTTAGTATTCAGAAGCAGATATGGAGTTAGTGAGCACAGACCAAAAGCCATGATTGGATACGAACAGGAAAACAAAAATGGAACTAGATGGTTAGGAAACAGATTTCGTATGAGCCTCAGCAGCTAAGATTGTCTAAGTCAGGTGGATACAGGAAATAAATCCATGAGATAAGGGGAGCTCCCCACTGAGCCAGAAACGGCTGATGTTATGCTCATATTAAGGCAAGTAAAGACAAAGACCCAAAGAACTAACGACTGCTCAACCTTACCTAAGCTCTGCCCTGGAAACAATGGAGTACATCCTCAGAATCTATTTCCAAACATGTTAAGAAAATTAAGATAACCAAGAAGAGCCAGTGTGGGGTTTGCAACAGACAAACCATTCTTTACTGACCAGAACGCACTCTGATGAAACAAGTTCATTTGTCAGTGAGGACCGAGTGATGAATGCAGCATGCTCAGAAATTATCAAAGCTTCCAACATCATCTCCCAGCCAGTATCAAGCAGAGAACAACAAAGGATATAGTAAGATCACTTTTTCAGTACCTTCATCATAAACCTGGATGATGAGGCAGACAACTTGCAGATGACACCAGATTAGCAGTGATGCTCAACACTGAGCTGAACAGTGAGGCTTCTATCCAGAAGGCCAAAGAGAAACCTGAGAACTGGGCTAAGCAAAACACCAGGAAGCTCAACAGTGAAAGGGTGAAGTTATACAAATGATGAAACCTAAGCCTCAGCACAGGCAGGAAAGTGAGTGGCTGAGCAGCTGTTGAAAAGAGTCAGAGGATTACAGTGGACATCAAATGAGATGAGTGAATGTGTACCCTCATCAAAGGCAGGGCAAATCACAACCTGGGCTTTAGTCGAGGAAGCATGGCCAGTAGATCACCTGAGAAGGTATCACCCATGCTTTACCTGGCTCTTGTGTGGTCAATTCTGAAATAATGTATCCAGTGTGGGACTTCTCAGTTCAAAAGACAAGCTGAAAAACATGGGAGGGCTGAACAGATGGCTTCAGGCATACAACACCCAAGGAGAGGTTACAACAGCAGCTGGGCTTGTTTAGTCTGGCAGCGGAGACAGTAAAAGGTCTGATGTCAACCTATTGCAGTGACTAAACCTCTCCCTTATCAGAAGGGAAGCTATACAGAAGATGAGCCATATTCATACATATTCATATGCAACAATACATGTTATTACACAGGACATGCAAATTATGGCTTCAGAACTTCAGTCTGGAGATTAGGAACAACTTCCTTACTTAGGTGGTTTGTACTGCACTAGAGCAGTTTGATGAGACCACATAAATCTCTGTGGTGTTTTTAAGCTCAGGCCTGACAAAGACACACCTGCCCCAATCCAGTGATGGTGACAGACCTCCTCCAAGCAGGACAATGAACTAGCTCACATCCACTACTCTCTTCCAAAAAACATGCCCATAATTCCAACTGCTTAGTTGGAATGGAAGAGTCAAAACCAAGAACAAACTTCAGTGGAAGATTTGAGACAGACGGAAGTCAAGTTTGTGAGCAGGAAGAAAAGTGTCTGTACTTAAAAACCCTTACTCAGCGCAAAACACCAATAAAAATTTGAGATTCCAAGGTCTCGCTACTGGCTCTGATGTCATTTCCTGCTTGGGAAACCCACTTGCAAGATACACCTCATTCCCCTCTAGTGCTGATCCACACAGACAATGTCAGTTTTCTGCTCTTCCTTCACAGTTATTTTATTGGCACAAATGGTAAAGGTTTGCCTGCAGCTGCCAAAAATGCAAATATCTGCAGATACCTGTGGGTACTAATATGGCATCAGATATAGCATCAGTGCTGTCCTAGGCTACGCTGCAGAATTCTATGACGTTACATAGAAACATAAGTTCAAAACATGTTTATTAAGACTTAACTAATAATAAAGTTATCTTCCCCATCAGCACCCATTAATTCTGGGATGTTTTCTTTCCCAAGGTATGCAAGACCTATGATTTCACAGGAATTAACAATTGCAACCAAGCATTAAACATATGAAACTGCATGTAATTGAATACACTGAAAAACAAGCCCCATGCTGTTCAAATTCTGCACTCACTTTTGGTAACTATTCTTAACCTTGATCTCATAGTGCCCACTTTCCCATTTGCTAAACAAAATTAGTAACTGATCTCACTAATGAAAGATGAGAAAAAGCACAAACATGTGCTCTTAAAAACCTGAAGATATTTAGAATTTTTCAGATAATATGAGTCATATATTTGGAGAAAGATTTAGAGACCACTTAGCACAACAAACATGGAAAACAAATATATTTTGTATCTTCATATTAAGTATCATCAATCTCTAAACTGAATGAGGCAGCATTTTTTCCACAGGGTTATTTTTAAAATGTTTTATGTTGCCTTCACATATTAAAGGAATTATTGCAGTAATACCAAATGGGGACATGCAGCTTCAGAAATGCAGGCTTGCAAAATACAGCAATCAGTAACTATAAAAAATGATAGCAAAAACTACTGGAACATGTAAGAACAATACCTATTAGAGATTCCTAGTTGTAATATGGAGATGAGTGTCTCCTAAATACCAGGAAATATCCACTAGTAGAATGTTACTCCTTCATATTAAAAAAAACCCAAATAAGAACATGATGACTGTATCTATTCCACAGACTCCTCACATACAACAGATGACAACTACAGAAGACATCCTGCAATGCAGTTTCTGGCTGAAACTCAACCAGTAAGTACTGATTCAGCAACTTCTTTTTTTATATACACAAGAGAAACTTACCTTCACTTAATACCAACTGTGCTCTGTCCACTTTTTGTGCTTTTTAAAATAGGCCAAAAAAACACAAGGGGAAAATACAAGTTGGAGGTTTTACCTGTTTTTAACCTTGTCAGACTTCAACGAGTATATTTGGAAGAAAAAATGCTTTTATTGTGTGTTGGTCACAAATAAGGAAGAGTAATTGACAGACCATACTATGAAAAAAGGGAATGAGATAACACTCAGTTTCTTCAATACAACAAAACCAAGTATTTTCAGAGCAGCATTCTTCTAATGGCCTTCGACAATTTTTACATGGGCATGAAGAGGGACTTCTGGTTCAGTCAAACTGACATTGTTAGACTTGATGGGAGGTTTTTCTTAAATTAGGGAATTTAAGAATTAATAAAAAGCAGCAGACAAACTAGTATGAAAATTTCAGAATAAAAGACTATGCAATTTAATAGATGCTCAACATTTTACATTTAACACAGAGGAGCACCTGTTCATCAAAAATCTGGGAGACAAAACTTTCCCCAAGTAAATATTTTTAATATTTACAGTCACTTGCACTCCTTAAGTACAAATGACAGCTTTAAACGACTGCATTTTAAGAGTCTAATTTACAAACTAAAAAGTTTCCTTACTGCTTACAGATATATTTAAATTCATAGAAAAATTTACTGGAATGAACTTCTCAAGCTTTAAGTCTTCACTTACCGAGAAAGCGTGGATTTCCCTGAACCTGGAAGGCCTCTTAAGATTAGAAGCAACTTCTGTGAACAACTGAATTTTTCTTCAGATAACTGCAATGAAGAAAAGTTGTGCATTCCTTCTGTACTGTCAGCTTTTGGATCATTCCAACACTCTTCTCTGGTTTCACAGAAACCATTACTTTGGAGTCCATTCTGACCATTATTCCCATTCCTGAAGACCTGAGCAGTATGGATGCCAGTATGACCAGAATAGTTGGTATTCTGATCAAGAAACGGACCATGACTGTTGATACCAGTATTTCCATGGTAACTTTCATAAGGAAATCCCCCATTCTGAGAAGGGGGAACATTTGGGATTCGTGGTGGGGGATCAAATATCTGAAAATGGGATTGATGGCTGAATCTAGGAGGAAAAGGTCCCTGAGGTTTTTTGAAAGATGCTCCAGTCTGCCAAGCAGGTCTGAATTCAGGCACTGAACAGTTCCATGTATCTACTTGGCCATTGAAGGTATTTTCAGTTTTCCAGCCCCCTGTTTCCACAACTAACTGCTGCTCATTGTTTGTTTTCTGACTGTTCTGTTCCCCTAAAGAAGACTGTCCATTCTCATAAAATGGGTGTGGACTGCCCAAAAGTACAGGTTGATAATTTTCTTGAGAGCCCTGACTAGAGTTAAATGGAGAGTGTTGTTCCTTAGAAATTTCAGTTTCTTTTTCCTGAACATTAGTATCTAAATTTTCATTTTCCAGCTGGTGAATTTCTTTATAGAACTGATCCAGCTGATCATCTATTTCTAGTACAGTGGCAGAAGCAGCCTGCATCTTCTTCGTCTCCTTTCTTCCACATAATTCATTCTCATCTCCTCCAGTGTCCCTACATTCATTGCAGCTGCCAGATTTGTCCTGCTTGTTACATTCAGCAGGCTTGTAAATAGGTCCTATAAAATCTTTGCTCGTAAAAAAGTCTTCATCTGATTGATTTCTATTTACTGAGAATGATGCACTGCTTTTTTCAATATTATCTTCACCAGCATTATTTGTAATAAAAGGGTCCTTCTGTTCTTCAACTTTAGAGTAACTAATTGATGTAAAAGGAGGATTTATATTCTGCACAGTTTCTAAATCAACTGTCTGACTAAGCACTGGATTATTTTCAGGGAGAACTTCATCCAAGGATCCCAAGACACCTGTAGGTATTTTCTCTTGCTTCTGCATTTCACATTGCCCTTGGTTATCTAAGGCACACGCAGGTATCCAACCATTTGATTTTCTCTCAGCATCCACTTTCTTCGGAGTACCTTTGCTATCACCATCATCATCATCAGGGAGTTTCTCACAAGCCCCTTCTGTTGACTTCATTCTTTTAGAATACGGCTCAATTCCGATCTCGTCCTGACACTCCAAGAGCCTTACTGTATTTTCAGCATGAAGCATCTTAGAAAAAAGAATGAATACATTATCAGCATGCATATTTTCAAAGCAAAGTATAAAAAAGCTGAAGTTACTCAGGCCTATGACACCACACTGCCCATGGTCACAACTAGAATGTCCTGACCCAGAAGAAAAACAGACATCACCTACCACAAGTATGGTTTAAACTAGACTGCTGCATTATTTACTGCTCACCTCTAGTAAAAAACATGAGTGCTGTATCAGTCAAGCAGTCACATTTTATGATATGCCTTAAATAATTTACAAATCATGCTTTTAAAATGTGACTATTTGAAAAATTAATTACATCAACAACCTCTGACCTTTGTTACTACGGTTCTCTACTAGCTGTTGTTTTGCCAAGTGTTTGAAATCTCTTTTAAAGATAAGTATATGCCAATTTCCAAAGCACAAACTGATACCTGACATCACTATTAATAAAACCAACAAAAATGCAAATATTTCAACCATGAGGATTGTTTTCTGTGACATGAACCAAACTCAATTAACTCATTTAACACCAATAAAACAGGTGCTGGGTAGCATTTGTAATTTAGAACTAGTCAAGTAAGACTTACAATCAAAGCTGCAACCTGTTATTATGGTTCTGGTTTTAGAACTACTAAAGACTTTTGTTAGGGACCAAGATCACTTGATCTTCTAAAATTAAACACAAAAAAAAAATCATCCCTGTCCCAAATAGATTACATTCTAAGAACTAAACCACTAAGTTCTAGACAGGTTCGGAGACAAGCTATTACAAAGCAAGATGGCACGAACCACTATGCATGTCATTTCTGAATTTCTTGGATTTTGAGTCTACACGGTATGCAATAAAGAGCAAACTCTTCCCCTCCAAATAAATGCAGTTTCAAACACAAGCTTTCCACATTTCTCCAACTGGAAGGTTTATTCTACTGTTTTCTGAAATATTTCAACTTTTCATGACTAAATATTAACGAAGTGTCACATGCCATTCATCCTGGATAAGAAAATATTTTTTTCTTTATCTGAAAACGATCTGTAGGTAGTATTATGGGAAGATTTGTAAGTAACCATTATCCCAACATGTTCACTTGAAAAACTCACAAGAAAAGGTGCTACTCTAGGCACTTTCTCACCTACCATCCAAAGGAAGAGAAACCTGCCATTCTCAATTTCAAACTGGCTAAACCAAGATGCTACTGTCCGCACTTGACTTTAGTACCTGGAAGAAAGCATTACTACAATAAATACATAATAAACAGAATAAACACAGCCATGCAACTCTGTCTATTCCTCAGAACTGATACCATGTTCTCTCCTCAAAATTTACATGCTGTATGCATACCTCCAGCTTCTTCGCAATTAATTTTGGTATATTAGAAAGCAAGTATGACATTACTACTATTCATTGACTCTATCGCCATCCAGAAAAAAAAATGTCCCGCTGTCTCCACTCAAAAACAGGACTGGGGTAAAACAAATTATTATCTTTATTAGCTTCTATGTCCTCATCTTATGGCATGGGGTTTAAGCAGACCCCATTTTCTGATGTGGAATTAAAACAGCAAACATGTGAACACTTGCTGCATGACAAGATCTCCACTGACAGAAAATGCTGCTCTGTGACTGTCCCACATAGGAATATAATTTCTTGCTAATCTAGCAGACTTTCCCTCACTAACCTTGGAGAGTGAAGCTGCACACAAAAGCATATCCGTCCTTGGCGAGGACACAGCAAGTATGCTCAAGGAAAACGCAGTCTCTCTGACACTCACCTCTTGAATGGGGCAAGTCCGAGTCTATAGAATTTCTGTAAAGAACTGGTTGAAAGCATTGAACCTGAGCCGGCACACGAAGATGCCAAACTTATTTACCACTTTAACTGACCTATGAAACATCCAGAGGATTCGATCAACTAACTCAAGGCTTTGAACTCCACCTGCATAATACCTGTCCCAAACGGAAAATAAGGCCTTTTGACAGAACCTACATCCAGGTGAACTGGCTGGCTTTCCTTGCGCGGTGGCACGGCGGTCATGAGGGGCCCAGCCCAGCGCCCCTCACACGGCCCAGGAGCCGGGGGAAGCAGGCGCTGCTCCCACACCGGGCTGGCAGCGGCGTGCCCGAGGCGAAGGCACGGCCACCGGCCTCACGGCTCGGGGAGGTGTACCAGCCGCCCCGTCCCTCCTTTCCCCACGGTGCAAAGCCCACTCCTCTCCCCCACACACACAAACACGTCCCTCAGCGCGGCGCCCACGTCACACAACCTCAGCAGCCGCCGGCTCCTACGCGCTGACACCGCCATCCCCACGCCCGGTGGTGGCACAGGCCGGCGGTAGCAGCGCTGGCGGCGGAGGCGAAGCGGCTTCCCGTCGCGGCCCGGCCGAGCAGCAGCCACACACGGGGGAGGACACGAACCTCAGGGCCGCGGCTCCCGGCGGCGGCAGAGGCAGCGCCTCCGACCCCCCACGCCCAAAATGGCGCCGCCTCCCACCGCCCCCTCACCCCGCGCGTGGCGCTGCGAGGGGCGGGGCCTGCCCCCCCGCGGCGCGCGCTCGGCCTGGCGGGAAGAGCCCGGCGCCGGGATCTGTCCTGGTTTGGCTTCCTTCGGGAACCGGGATTTGTCCTGGTTTAGCTTCCTTCGGGGGCCGGGATTTGTCCCGCTTCGCCTTCCTTCGGGGGCCGGCTGCTCAGTTTTTCGGGGTGTTTGCTTTGCGTGGCATTCTGCTCTGTCATGGAACGCGAGCAGCGCTCCGGTGGGGATTGTCCCTAGTGTAAAAGCCGGCCAAGTTTATGTTAGACCTGTGTTGTACTTAACGTGGATTTGCAACTTCCCCTCCTGCATGTATAAAGTAAAATTTTAATATGATGTAACTATCCCCCCCGCCCCCCAAAATCTTGTGATACTATGCAAGGCAAACCACATTTTTCCTAAAAAAACCCCTCAGTCTTGTAACAGTAATTCCCCAAATTTCATTAGTGCCCCAGTAGCTCCAGTAGCGATGTGCCTATTCTAAGCACCTGCAACGTTTATTTCACATCACCCAAATGGATTATGAAGGTTTCTAAGTATATGATTAATAAAGTCACTGAAATCAGTTTGTTTATTTGCTATAAATGGTAGAAAGAGAACTGGTCAAATCCACTGGCCAGGCATTCCTTCCAGTTAACCCTGCAGCCAAAGCACAGTCTCCTTTCCTGTGCCAGATGATGGCCTTGTTTTTTCGGAAAGTGGATGTGTGTTTGGTAGCATTTTAACCTAGATCAGAAGTGAGCTGTTGAAGTGAAACTCCCAGTTTGCCACTATTTTTCATCCGTAGTAGTAATTATGTGCTTCCCTACACAGGCTAAGCCATGCAACACCCAAGCTAACCATTAAGAGAGAGTAAGAGTGCTGCACATGGACATTTTGAAGGTAATATATGGAGATCAGAGCTCTCAAGCATTCACGTTGTGTATGTGGCAATTGTCTCAGATGTATTTAATTTGGGGAGTTCTCCCATTACTTGTACCTAATTAAATAAGCCACGTGTTACAACTGGCAGTACCCTAATGTCATTTTTTCAACCTCATTGAGTATCATGAAATAGACTTTCCCTGATGATCCTGTTACAGCTGCTGCAGTTCCTGCGTGGGAATCACGAGGACATGGGAAGTCTGTTGCTTGAGACAAAGCTGCAAATAATTCCCCCATATTCCTTGTCCTGCACTAGATCATAAAAATTGGAAACATTGTTAGGACAAGCTGATAGGGTAGGAAAAAGCAGTGTCCAAGAGGTCAAACACTGTAACAGTGAAAATATTTACAAATAAGCATAAAGAGATCACATTTTTTCTTCATTTTCAGAGGAGTCTGAATTTTAAAATTTCATTTTTACATATGTTTATATAGTTACTCAATGCTACCATGTACCACCACTTGTGTATGTGTCACCCAAACCACACTTCCTGTAACATGCATCTATGATTGTGGTGGAAGTGTCTCACAGAGGTAAAAAATCTTAGTGTTACTGCATTGATAACAAGATATGAAAAATTAACTGTTCCTATGTTCCTAGACATTTATTATATCACCTTCATATTAGCTGACGAATTGTAGGCTTTAACTGATCTAAGAAAAGAGTGAAAGGAAAATTTTCCACTTTATGTAATCAGATTATGATTCAGCTTTCCAAGTAACTTGTATGTTTAAGTTGATTTGAACCTTACAGATCACATCAATTTCTATGCATATGAGAAGTGAGTAATGTTCTTTTAAAAAAAAAAAAAAATAGTTTTGGTGTTACGGAACTTGAGTGTTTGAACTTGCAAATGGAGCATTTTCTCAGAGTAGTTTTTACATTTGATTTCTTGCATTAAAAAGGGAAGATGGCAACTGACCACTTTGGAGGCTCATCCTGATTCCTTTATGGTTCACTGGTACAGTTGATGATTTAAATGCAATGCAAACAGATACTTGTTCCAAACTAAGTTGTTACCCTGGTTTCTTCTGCATGGGCCCAATTTCAGGTTCTGTAGGAAAAAAAGCTTTCAGGTGCAATTTCAAATTACAGGTAAACCACACTAAAATGAAACTACTGCCGGAGAAATTGTTTCTGCTACTTTTTCCTGCCCACGGTGTTGCCCAATTGCTGTCCTGCCTCCTCTAAACTGGTGGCTTTTGTGCTTATTTGAGAACTGGGTATTTTTAATAAAAACATCATACTATGCTTTTGTATATGGAAAGGTTTCCATTAAATTTACTTCCAGAAACATTTTAGATAAAATTTTCCAAAATAACTCAGCATCAAGAAGGTAGCTGGCATAAAAAATATTAACACAGAAAATTAAATATTTATTAGTGAAACAATAAATGCCTGTGTTATGCCTTTTAATAGAAAATATTAGGAAAATTTAAGACAGAATGATGAGACTCTATCTGTTATTAAAAGAGGGAAAAAATTATCCAATGGACACTACTTGAGATTGGCTTTTAAGGGTTAATATGGAATCATAGCTCAATCATTTCAATCTCGTGACCTCGTTATCAGACTTGACGTAGCAAAATGCTCTTTCTTCTTCTAATAACACTTAAATATAGCATCTATGTGAGTTCAAGAGGACTAGTTACAGACTTAGATTTAATCGTGCCTCTTTCTAAAGGATCTTGGGTCATAGATTGTCTTGTCACCTTACTAAATCTTGTTTGAAAAAGTGAGGCTTCAAGATGATTTAAGAAATACATAATAATTGTTGCATAATTCTTTGACTTTAAATCAAACTATCTCTAAGGAGAAATTCTGGTGAACTTTAAGAGAGCTGGTTTACTCAACAAACCAGGAATGTTGTTTGCCAAATTGTTTTTCTGAAGCTTTTATATGACTAAGAGGAATTCTGGTATGCAAATGTCACATCAAAGTTTCAGTGGTAAAAATACAGTAAGAGCTTTTTTGCTTATTAATTTCCACAGATAATGTGGAGGTTCTTATTTTCAAACTTCAAAATTAACTTAAGAATTAGAGTTTTGATAAAATTATATATTTTTACAAATAAAAAAATAAGTCCAGGTAGCCTGCTGATTATATGAGATAGGAATATTATTTTATATATTCAACAGATTGTAGCAAGTGATGTTTAAGTCATGGCTAGATTCGTATTTCTTTTGACTATGATATAACTACTTTGTAATTTAAATATTGTTATTTGATTCCCTTCTGGTACTGGATGAATCCTTTTGGAGATAAAAATAGTGGGGCAAGAATAAAAGTAACACCTAGTTAGTTTATTTTGGAGGTTCTTGAAACCTTTCAAAATTTAATTATTTTTATCTGAAATCTGCACAATACATAGATTTTTTTATTGACAGGCAAATGTTCTGTGATTTAGGTCTCAAGTGCTACAGCAAAACAGAACTAAAAGAATGGAAGAGATTTAACTTTTAAGACAGAGAGCTCTAGACAATATAACAACTGCTGGCCCACAACAAAGCTGAGATTTTGGGTTGTGAAAGCCAGCCAAGGAAGCAGGATTCCGAACAATTCATGTCTTTCAAAGTAGAGCATGGGGAGTTTCTAGGAAGCTGACACTCAAGGTGAAGGTCCAGTCACTTCTTAGTCTTCGGGACTCTGTAAATAGCATCTCCCATTTACATAAAAATGAAGGAGACTTAGCGACAGACCGAAATTCAATGGGACATTAAAGTAAGTAGCTTTAAACAGAGGCGCAGACAGTGGAATGGTAAAAGCAACAAGTGTGAGTAGAAGAAAGAAAGCACCAGATATAGCAACTAAAAAATACCCAGCATTTTACAGAGGACAAGTATTTAATGCTTCATATACTAATGTTTAAGCAAGAGGAAAGAAGTTATCAAACACTAAAAAAGTTTAGTGCTACATGCTTAGTTATGTCCATATTGACATCCTCTCTCTTTGGTCAAATACTTGTTCATTTTAGCCACTCAGCTTTTACCTGAAGTTACTTTTATTTGATTTCTTAAAGCTGAACTACTGAGATGCTCACTTTACAGATAAAACTTACATTTCCCCCCTTTTTGTTATGCTAATGGCATTGCTTAAGAATATGCAAGTTATGTACTATCCTCTCCCACCTCTTATCCTACATCTCAATTAAGGATGGATAGCACTTAAATCAATTCTAGGTAACTCAGAGGAGAAACTAATTTAATTCACTGACAATCTGAGCTAATCACCTGGGAAAGAAAGACTGCTGGTACAGGCTTCCAAAATACTAATTCACTACTGTATTCACTACTGTCATGCCCATCTGCAAGGCACCAAGGGAAGAATAAATGTTTTTCCCCTTTCTACTGTGCTTTTTTAGATGCTGTCTTCCATAGGTTTTATTTGTGCTAGACTGTAGGAATACATTGTGCAGATATGGTCAGCAAAAAGATTCCACAACATTTAGCAGCAAAACAGCTAAGTCACACTAGAATGTAAAAAAAAAAAAAAAACCCATGAAAAAACCCAATAACAAACTTGTTTTAGAAGATGAAAGGTTTGTGTATTAATGCTCTCTAACCTATTCCTATCAGATGGCAAGATGGTTTGATTTGCTGAGTTAAGGCATAAAGGATGGTAGCAAAATATGCACCATCACTTCCTGACTGCATTCCGTTTTAGGACATTTAAAAATCTAAATTATGTTTTTGCTTCTCTGGCTATTGTAACATGAAGCACTTTATTGTTCTCTTCCTGTGCATGTCTCCATCTAGGCAATGACTTCTTTAGGAAGAAGTCAGAGATAAAGATACGTCTACAGCTGATTTGTGAGGACATGTTTTGTGAGGGGGCAATGCTTCTTGCTTTAATAGACTGACTTTAGTAGGTAATTTAATCTTAATGGTGTCCCAGCATAGCTATTAACTATGTAATGAAGGAAGCAGATGAGTAGGTGGAGTTAAAGGCTTTCTGCAGTCCTCGCCCTGAAGAGTAAGATCACATCCTCATATCCTCTCTAGCTGGGTTCTTGTTGGTTTTTGTTTGGTTTGGTTTGCTTGTTTTTGTGAAATTCCATTTAGTACTTAATGACTCTTGTCTTCCTGTTAGAAAACTGCCACAAGACAGGCACAAATAGGTATCTCGGGTGGAGTCAGACTTGTTAGCAGTAAGATGAAAGTAGTACTTTTAAACTTCAAAATTTATATTGCACATATATTGAAGCTAATAGATTCTGAGCATCACTGTATTATTCAGCTGTTTGATTTTTGTTCACAAGGAGACAGTGTTGGAAACAGCACACACACAGACAGTAAGAGTCTAAAAATTCCAGTCATCTAAAGTCACTGTTTCCATGTGGCTTCCTTGCAAATTACTTAAGAGACATATGATATACTAAAATTAGTTGTAAAGTTAACTCATCTTCGTAATATTATCAGCTGTTTAGTTGAAGAGTTGAAGAGTTGAAAATTAATAAATTTTTCTTTCTCTGAGACAAATCACTACACGTGCAGGTAGAAAGCCTCCTTTCTACTTGTCAAAGGTCCCTTCCAATGTGAAGGGCTTAGTATATAAATTACACATATTTAATCTGAATTGTTTTGCTAGTATAATACTTTTGACGCAATTGTTTTAGAGTCACAATTAAAAGAGAAACAGAGGGAAGTATTATGCTGGAAACAAAAGTACGATTTTCACAAAGCTGATATTACCTTGACAGTTGTTTGAATTTACACTGAAAGGCCAATAGAAGAGTATGATCACAGGGCCAATGGATAGAGACAATGTGTTGGGAAAGGGCCAGTGTAGTTTCTGTGAAGGGAGATAGTGACACAATCACAAATTTCCAGCAGGTCTGTGAGTCAGGAAGTGCATGGACAAGGACAAACCAGGGAACATGCTTGTATTTTTAAAGAGCATTTGTGCAGTTTTCTTACTGAAAGTTGTCAAACAAAATTGTCATGGAATTGAAGTAAATGTCCTATCCTGAGTTGGAAATATGGTTGAAGGATGGAAGCAGAGAGTACTTTTGGTTACTTTCTCAGGTGGAGAAAAGTCAGCAAATCTCTCTCCCAGAAATGTTTGGGCTTACTTATGTTGTTTTGTGCAACAATCTTTGATTTTCATTAATGACCCAGAAAAGGGAATGCACACGGAATGATACTTGCAAGATGTTAAACTCTTTCAGGTAAACAGATGCTGTGCTGGTGTAAAGAACTCCAGAAAGCCTCACAAAAGGGGGTGGGTAAAAAGATAGGCTTTGAGAACTACACCAGTGTAAGGTAAAACATAGAATTACCTGTCAAACCTGGAAGTCTAAGATCATGAAATCTTGAAGTTGCTGATGTCAGCTCTCTGAAATCTTTGACTGAAACTGCAACAGCAACCAAAACCCCCGCCCCCCCAAAAAAATACAAAAACCAACAACAAAAAAAACCAGACCTAAACAACAGAGATGTGAGGTGTCATCAGGAATAGTACTGAGAGTAAGACAGAAGACAGTTCGCTGCTCTGAGGGAAATCTCAATGTACTCCCATCTTGAGTACAATGCACAGTTCTGGTCTGCAAGGACACAACGATTTTAAAGAATGAATTGAGAAAGATAACTAAAATGATTCAAGGGGAGAGGTTGTCAATCTGATAAAGTAGGGACTAAAAGGCACTTGTCACTGCAGTCTTCTCTTTTCACACAATGTTTTTACAGACAGAAGGCTGTGAGAAGAATACTGCTGTGTAAGGGTGTTCTTTGACTGTTCATCATTGTCACTCAAACACTGAGATGTGGAAAGCGTCTTCAGCACACACAATCTGGAGCACAAGTCTTTTGGGGAGCAACTGAAGGAGCTGGGGTTGCTTAGTCTGGGCAAGAGGAGACTGTGGGGGTCTTATTGCTCTCTATAACTGCCTGAAAAGAGATTGTAGTAAAGAGGAGATCACGCTCTTCTTCCAAGTAACAAATATCAGGAAAAGTGGAAATGGTTTCAAGTTGTTCCAGTGGAGTTTTAGAATATAAGGAAAAATTTCTTCACTGAAAGGGTGGTCAAGCACTGGAACAGGCTGCCAGGGAAGTGGTGGTGTCAGCATCCCTAGATGTATTTAGAAGACATGTAAATGTGGTTTAGTGGCGGACTCGGTAGTGCTGAGTCAATAGTTGGGCACAGAGATCTTAAAGGTGTTCTTCAACCTTAAATGATTCTATAATTCTGTGTAAAAGATCTGGTCTTGGAAGTTCTGTGGCACTGCCATTCCTTATACGTCCTATGCAAGCAAAATATTTATTTTGCACAAATATTTATTTTGCACAAATATTTTTAATCTTTTTCAAGTATACAGTTTCTGTAAGTAACACAACTTGACTACACTTCAAGGAGGTGGCAAATCCCCTCAAATTTAGCAAGGCTGCTTAGAGTTACCAGTTCCATGAGAGATGCAACATTTCTCGTGCGGAAGGCTAAGCCTGCCCTCGGGACACAGCCAGGGCTGGCACGGCTTGCGCTGTGCGGCTGTGGGACGGCATGGAAAAGGAGTGGGCGCGTGTTGCCCTCTCCCGTAGGCAGAGCGCAGGTTCCCGGCGCTTTCCAAGGCGCTGAGCGCGGGTGAGCGAGCGGCGGTGGCGGACGGGCTCCCTCCGCAGGGCCGCGAGCGCCACTGCGGAACCCAGACGGGGAGGGAAAAGGAGTGAAGAGCCCCCTCCGAAAAGCCGATTCCCAAAGTCGGGAAGGGTCTCGGTGCAGGCGGGAAACAAGGGCGGAGCGTGCCTGGGGGAGGTCCCGTTATTCAGCGCTCCGAGGAGCGTCCGCCGCTCCTGGCAGGGGGATCAGGCGCTGGAAGTGGTGCTGCTGTGACCTGCTCCATCAGAACAACGGAGCAAAACGGAGCATCTTAGCGCCCTGGTTGCTTTCACACTCATACGCCAGGTTTTGCAATTTCAATAGCAGTGTTAAGAGAGTTCAAAAAGTGTTTCAGTTTTCTGCTGCTTTGTAAGTATCCCTGCACACCTCTGCAAGTGCTCCAACTGGGAAAGGATGTGTTCCCCAACCTAAGGCTTTATACTCGGTGAGCCTAGATAGACAGCAATGGGAGAATTGAGAGGAAAGTGTTCAACCTTCATAAAAAAGTTATACCTTGACTCCAAGTCCAGGATCCTTCCCAATACAAGATTGTCAGACAAACTTTCTTCTACGTCTCAACTTTTTTTTTTTTTTTTTTCTTTCTTTCTTGCCAGAAGGAGTGGACCAAATATAAGTCACTGGGGAAACAAATACAAACAAGGGGAGTTTTGGGGGCTGAAAAGTGATTTGTATGTAATAGTTCTGGTTGAGCTAACGAAGTCTGCATTAGCCAATGAGGTGGTTTAGCACTGAATGAAGATAAGGCATGCTCGGTACAATGTACTAGCAAGTTCAGAAAGCTTGAAGGGACCTTCTGAAAGATTGAAACCACTAGTTACAATGTATTGGCTAACAGTCAGTCGAAGTGTGTTTCTCACACTGGACAAAGCAGTGGGTATTTTTCAGCAGACCTGCAAAGTGTCATTTGTGTTTTTTGAATCATAACCTTCTAAACACTTACATGCTGTCCTGATGTGTCAGGAGAAAGTTCTTCTTCCAGAGGGTGGTCAGGCCATGGAACAGGCTCCCCAGGGAAGCGGTCACAGCACCAAACCTGCCAGAGTTGAAGAGTTTGGACAGTTCTCTCAGGCACATGGTGTGACTCTCGGGGATGGTGCTGTGCAGGGCCAGGTGTTGGACTCGATGATCCTCAACTTATTCTATGATTCTGCAATAAATGAAGCCTTTTAGCTGTAGCGGCGAAAAGAAGCCACATTGCTTTTCTGTTTGCGTTTTCCTGTGAGGGCACTCCTCAAACTCTTGCACTCGCTGAAGCAAGAGCAAAGGGCTAGATGATTGACTTACCCTACTTTTCCTGCTCTTTCTCCGCAGTTAAGCGACTTTATTCCTTATTTTTTTTTCCCAACAATGCTTTAGTAATTCGTAGCGCTTGCCTCAGTGGCCCACAGCGCGCCTGTCAGCGGAGCCGGCCCGGGCCCACGCTCAGCCCGGCTGTGCCGTGCCGTGCCGGGCCGGGCCGGGCCGTGCCGCGGGTGCTGCCCGCGCGGGCCGGCAGGGGGCGCTGCTGCCCCGCGCTGGCCGCGCTCGCTCCGCTCGGCGGTTCCATTGGAGCAGCCGGAGACGAGTTGGCGCCATTTTGAAGCCGGCAGGGGGACCGGGGCGAGCTGCGGAAGGGGAGGGGGCTGGCGGCGATTGGCTGCGGCGGCGGCGGCGGCAGCGCCTCTCCGAGCCCGGAGCGGCGGCAGCGCGGAGCGGACCCGCCTGCGACCAGCGAGGCGAGGCGGCTGCAGCGGGGTAAGGAGCGCGGCACCTCGGCCGCGGGTACCCCCACCCCGTCCCCGCTCCATTTTCCCTTCCCGGGGGCGTGAGGGACGCCCGCCCGGACCGAGCTCCGCGGCCAGCGCTGGAGGCGGACGGGGAGCAGAGGGGGAGCGGGAGGGCAGAGCTCCCCCTGGCCCGTGGTGGAGCTCCCCCTTCCCATCCCCCTCGCCCCTCCGCGGGGCTTCTCCCCTCCCCCCTTTTCCGTGGCCGCCGTCAAATACTAAATTTCCCCCCCTCCCGCCCGGCACCCCGGGCGATGGGGTGACCTTGGCTGGGGTGCGCGGGGGCCCGGGAGTCACCCCCTCGCCCCGGTGGCCCGGCGGGCGGTGTCGCGCCCAGCGCTGGTGGCTCCTCGCGGCGCGAAGTGGCGGGGAGGGGGGGCGGGGAGGCTGCTCGCCCGTGGCTATGAGTGAGTGAGCGATCTCGGCTTCCCGGGTGTCCCTTTCCTCCCTGCCCGGGCGTTCCCTGCCTGCCCCGGGCAGCCGGCCCGCTCCCCGCTCCGCGGGCACACGGCGCTCCCGCCGCCCCGCGCTCTGCTGCCCGGGCTGAGCGCGGGGACATCCCCGTCCCCTCCCCGCCCGGCTCGCTCGCTCCGCGCCGCACTTCGCAGCGCTCCTCAGCGGGAAGAGCTGCCGCGGTGTGCTGGGTCCCTACTTGTGTGCGAGCCCGGTTCTTTCACGCTGGCTTAGCTTTTTTTTTTTTAAATTTTTTTTTTTTTTTGCCCCCTTCCTTTCCTCCTCTTTCTTTTTCCCTCCCACTTTGCATCAGGCTCTGTTAGAAAGCGCTCGAGAAGGGAGGACGGCGGGGGGGGGGGGAGCTGTGGGGGGGCGGTTGCCGCCGCCTGGTAGATGGAAAACTATGAATTTTACATCTGAATTGCCAGATGGGGAATGGTTAATTTATAGGTTATGTATTGTTTACGTTCAGAGCCTCCGGTCAGGAATTTAGGTCTGTAACTTCATCCTGCTACAAATAAATCACTATCTGTTCTTTAAAACAAATCAACAATTAATGACGGTGAACAGTTCTGGAAAATTAAACTGTAGCAGATCAGCCTCGTACAGAGCTGGATTTTGTCTTGAAAGCCTTTTTCCGACTTTTATGCTTGCTTGCTGCGCGGTTGCTTTCTGAGAGCTGTGATTATTTAGTTAGGCGTTGTGTTTTCCCATTTAGCACAACTGCTGAAGCGTTCTCGTGTTGGTCTTTGTTTTGTGCTTGCCGGGTAGGTGCTTTGGCTGTAATTGATTTCTCTTCGCTGTGGATGGAGTAGAAGGAGCGTTGAAAATTTGAGTGGCTTTATAGTTGAAAATGAGTGTCAAATCACGTTTTGCGAAGGGAGTAAGATGACATGGGTTCTTTCAGGTTTTACCCTTTCATACTGATGGTGTAGTTCAGTTTTTGGGTGGGAGAAATTTTGCCGGGTACGTTTTTTATGTACTGTAGATATGCTAGATACTATACTGTGTAAAATAACTCCTCAAAAAGGAGGGAAAGAGCTGAATGTATGCCATGCTCAGACCACCTGAGAGAAGACTGACAGTGACAGGCCATCAGGTAAGGTGGTTTAGCAGAAGTGTGTGTATTGTGTTTCATCACAGCTTTTGAAACGGTGCACTGCTGGAGAAAGTAGTTTAGTACTTTAGCACTTCCGTGACATCTTGTGTCTATGTCTGAAGCAAGGTTGAACTTATTGTAGGGTTGGGGGGGGTATGATGTGTCTGGGTGGGGTGTGGTGTTTTGTTTGGGAATTTTTATATAGATACTATACTGGAGTATTTGCCTATGCATTTCTTGCACCCTCTTTACTAGCTAGTGTACAGTTCAGTTTTTGATGAAACAACTAAATAAAATATGTTGAGCACTTGTATGCAACTTCTTTTTTCTCTTGTAAATAATGAATTTAGACTTCATCTGACTTGCTTACTTAGGGACTGAATTTGAGCAAGTCACCTAAGTCATTATTAAGCTGTAATTAACCATATAAAAGCCAACAGTAATTGCTATCATTTGGAAAAGCACAGTAATGAAATATGGGCATAACCTCAGGCATTATTAATTTTTATCTGTAGAACAGGAGGTTCTGTTACCTCCTGTACACTGGGAGAGATGCATTTTCTTTTGGGATATGTTGCTCTCTACGGGGCTTTCAGGTTATGCCTTTTTCCTCTCTTCCTTCAGTCACACAATTTATAGTCTCACAGAAGAGTAAGAGGGTGTATGTGTGGGTATGAGTCTTCTGGTTTAGTAAAAGATTTTCATTTAAAGATGTTTGGTGTTTTTATTTCTGGTGTTTTTTATTGTAAAAAATGGTTTTTATTTCTTTAAACCTGCATTGGGAGAGGTGATAAGGACTACTTGTTGCACAAAGGAGAATTTTAATGGGAGCAACAAATAAAAAAATGTGAAGTTGAACAGTAAAAGCATGCAAAATTTGAGATGGAGGGAAAATGTGATACTCATTATTTTTCCCTGTCAGTTTCACTGTAATATCCCTATCCCTTTATATTGCTTGCCCCAAATATTATGCCAAGAAAGAGGAAGGTATGCCTTTCCTACTGCCTTCAGAGAAGTTCCTTCAAAAAAGGAACTTCATTCAAAAAGTAGTTCTGATATGTGGAATGTTATCTCACCACTTGTCAGTATCATTCTTCTTTTAACAGATACCTAAAGCAATGGTGTTTTTACTCTTAGCACAAAATGTCAATATTGCAACCTGAAATAATCTTTGGATAGACTGAGAGAATATTGGATGCTTTCAGTCAATTTTGAAACTAGGTGGTAAGGGAAAACGGAGGAAACTTTTAAAAGGTGTGTTAGTGTGATAGTGCTTGGTGGTGAAGTGTGTTAATTTTCCAGATCTGTAGACCCTCTGGATGGTCTGAACAGCACTGACAGATCCGGGAAGGAATCAAGGCTTTTAAAGAATTGTAAAATATATGCTTTAAAAAAGAGAATATTTTCTTTCCCTCAGAGATTGAACATCTAAAAGTCAAGGCTATGCATGTATATAAATGACATACCTCTTGCTTTTCCATTGGTAGCCTATTCAGTTGAATGTAGTCTTGTAGAAAAGCTGAGGTGTTTTTTAATCTGCTTAGCTCTGTTACTAAGAACAAAACTTAATATAGTTCTGTAAAGTAAAAATAAGAAAAAATTATGAAAAGTGAAGTGTATGAATGAAAATTAACTTTGTTGTTTTAGGAAGTTAGTGGTTTGTTTCAAAACCTCTTTGGAACATTAAGGATTCCACAATAAAAAAAAGCTGTTTATGTGAATATTTGCTGTAACAAATCCAACTTGAAAGAATTCAATGAAATCCAAGTAATATTTTCATTTCTAAGAATCAAGATGTTAACACCTCCATTCTTTTGAAAGGTTGTTACTGTCTGTCTCGGTGTATACTGCTTTTCAACCTTTTCTAAAGTGTGAAGAAGTCCCTGAAGTAGGTTCTGAGCATTAAGACCTCTGTTACTTTGGCCCCGTCTGTGGAATTTACTCTTTTGCATCCAACCCCAAGCACTGTAAAAACATTCTGCTTGTTTAATACTGCCTGATCTTTGGTTCTATTTTTTCAGCTCACAACAACTTAGGTATTAATATGCTTCAAGAAATAATAAAAAAGTGCCATACCTCATTGGGAACAGATGGGGATGTTTGTACTAATCATCTTGTGTCTGTCACCATTTGTACGGGAGTACCGTAACCAGGGATCAGGACCCCATCTGGGGTTTTCTAATTCAGACCCTGTTCTTTAAAGATCGGTTCCAGACAATACTAACTGTGTGTACTTTTTCTCTGACTTAATTAGGAATCCTGGTGAATGTTTCTGCTGCTGAAATTAGGTGCTTTGCTTTCATGCTTTTTAATGGACAAAAAAGACATGAAGTTAGCAGTCAAAAATGTTCTTGTCTTAGTTGCTTCCATTGTAGTCACCTAAACTACAAATTCATAGGGCATAGAATGGTCTGGTTTGAAAGGGACCTTGAAGATTATATAGTTTCAACTGCCCTGCCATGCACAGGGAACCTTCCATTAGACCAAGTTGCTCAGGGCCCCGTCCAGCCTGTCCTTAAACTCTTCCAGGGATGGGCATCCACACATTCTGTGGGCAGCCTTTTCCACTGTCTCACTACCTTCAGAGTAAAGAACTTTTCCCCAATATCTAATCTAAACCTACTCTCAGTTTGGAGGCCATCCCTCTTGTCCTGTCACTACATGCTCTTGTGAAAAGTCCATCCATCTTTCTTGTAGGCTCCCTTCGTGTACTGCAAGGTCACAGTTGGGTCAGCATGAAGTCTTCTCTTCTTCAGGCTGAACAATCCCAATTCTCTCAACCTTTCCTCAGAGAAGTGGTCCATACCTCTAATCAGCTTTGTGGCCCTTCTCTGGATTTGCTGCCTGATGTCCTTTCTGTGCTGGGGACAGGAGTCTGTAGCTCTTTTAAAGAGTGTTTGATTCAGCTAAAATGTGATAACTGAGGAAGTGACTCTTGAGAAGGTGGTTGTCCACTACTTCTGCCAAAGCAGTCTTGAGTTGTCTCTGAGACATCTCAGTATATCCACATTGTAGTTCGCTTCAGTGTCAAAAACCTTCATCCTGAAAGTCTTAGAGAGAAAGGGAACCAATGAAGAACTACTGAAAAGTAAAAAAACCAACCAACCAAAAACCTAAGTTACCCACAGTAAGTGGAAACTGCTTGTGAGGAAGTCCTGAAAAAAATTAATCTTTGGATCACCTTGAGTTTGACTGTTCACTTCTGTTATTACTGCTTTGTTGCTTAGATGTACATTCCAATGAAGGTAATCAGATTTCTATGAAATCTTTGTCACCACGTATGTTAGGTTTTTGTTTTTAACAAAAAATAATTGAATTGTTATCAGTTACGAGAATTGAGCAGAAGACACTTCATGGAAACTTGTAATTACATTTAGGGATTTTTTTTTCATTTTTCTGCATCTGCCCATGTAAAATTTCAAGGACTTTTCTTGGGGAAAATGAATGTACAGAGATGCTATCACATTAGGTGGGATATTTTCTCTGTTAATTTTGTTGATTTTGTTACTTGGCAGCTCAGGATGTAGCATTATGTGTAGTTCCTGAGCACAGAAACAACGTGTATGGAAGTAACTGTAGCTTTTTGTGTCATCACTTTGTGAAAACTTTTGTGAGGTACTAGGTATGTGGACAGTCCAAGTGCCACCCGGTGCTTTTCAAAAGTCTAAGCGAGACAAATTCACTTAATTCATGGTACAGAATAAAGTCTGCATTTGCTTTTCTTCCTCCGACCATGAACTGGTCAGAATAAGGCTGTAACTTTTGCTTTCCTGGGTTTTCAAAATGAAAGAAAGAATAAATAAGCCTATGATAAACTCTTCAAAAGAGTTGTGAGGAAGTTTTTCAAAGGGACGACAAATAGGAGGTGCATTTTGTCTTCCATTTGCCTAGCTTGGATCATGCAGTTCATAATTCCTTCAGTTACAGAAATGCTTCCAAGAACTAAGAAGAAAGATTTTGATGCATGTACAATTTTTGGGAATAAATATTCTGCATTTTTTTTTGATGACTGGCTGATCTGTACTTTGAGAATGTGAAACACTTCGAAAGTTTTCCCCAAAGTTACAAAAAGCTTTAAAACAGTATTAAAATTGCAAATTCTTTTTAAAAATGGTAAACAGTTTAAATTAATTTTTGTCCTTCTAAGTATATATTATGGTAGTCTTTAGTTATAATGTGTTGGGGTATTTTCAACTCGCTGTGTTTAGGAATTAGAACGGCATATCAAAGTCGGCACACGTATTTTCCAAAAGCTCAAAAGTGTAAAATGAATTGACAGGGGACTGTGGGAAGGGAGAAGCATATCTAGTAATTTGAATGATTGAATGTCACTTTGGGATACTGGAATTCATTCCTTCTGTCAGTTTCTTGTGATCCCAGGCAAGTCTGTTTAAAGCAAACTTCCCACAAGAGCTTATTAGTAGTACATTGATTTCCTGGGAGACAGGCTCTAGACCCGGACTACTTCAGCTTGGCTCAACAGATGCTTTAGTTTTAGATGCACCGCTGGATAAATTGGCATACTTTAAAAATTGTGTCCTAAATTCCTGTATAAGCAAAATTGGTTGCTAGTTCTTAAACTTCAGTCTATATCTTGGGTTAGTAATCTATGAAATGAAACAAATACTTACTTTTATGAAAAATTAGCAAAAGTGTTGCAAAAACAAGTTAATTTTTATGGCACACTAACTAGTGTGCCAAATTTTATGGCACACTAACTAGTACAGTCATGAAACCTTACAAAAGCCCAGTAAGAAATTAAATCTCTTCAGAGTGTGGCTTAAATAGAATGCAATAAGGGACACACATAACATTATAAGGAGAAAAAGTTGAATAGCTTCTTTTCTTTGAATGAAAAAAAAATCCTGTGGTGTGGAAAAAAAAGTAGTGAAGGATCAGGTATATCAGCTTCTTTGTGTATATTCTCTTTAATATTGTATAAGAAACTTTAATTCTGTTTCTTATCTCTTTATAAGTGATTTTACAACTATTTCTCTATTTTCATTCCTTTTTAAACAAACATAGTAAACAAATTCACTGCATGGATGTGCTTCTGTCAGTCTTTAGGTTGTAACCTTCAGCTTTGTATCTATGACTAATTGATGGAATGCTACTAGTAGCAATGCATTTCTCTTAGCAGCTTTATGTGGGGTGAGATATGAGAGGTTTTCTTGCAAGTATTTGTTACTGGTAGAAGGGCAGCGTAACGTGGTGTTTGCACACTGCATGCTCTGGAGAGGACTGACATCTGCTGGGGCTGGATTCCCCTCCTGCCGGCTGCAGCTGATCTTCTACTCTGGTCTCTCTTTAGTGACTTCTCTGCCGAGTTTGTCCTCATGGGCTTCCAGTCCTTCGTTGTACAATGTACTTCCTCTCTCACCTTCTTCAACACGTCTTAGGCTTTACAGGATCATAGAACAGAAAAGGTTGGAAGGGACCACTGGAGGTCATTTAGTCCAGCCCCCTGGCTCCAGCAGTGTCCCTGAGAGCACGTTACTTGGGACTGTGTCCTCATGGCTTTTGAGTGTCTTGGGGAAGGAGACTGTACAATTTGTCTAGGTAGCCTGTTTCAGTGCTCAGTCATCCCTATGGAAAAGGAGTTGTTCTTTGTCTTCAGGTGGAACTTTGTGCATCAGTTTCTGCCCGTTGCCTCTCGTCCTATTGCTTGGCACCACAATAAAGAGCCTGGCTCCATCCTCTTGATGCCCTCCCTTCAGATACTTACGTATCTTGTGCATTTCAGGAACCTCAAAGCTGATAGGGTATGTCAGCTGTGGTGTATGGCAGTAGGGTTTTGCTTGTTTGTAATTTTTTGTGTGTTTTGTTGCTATTTTTTCCTTTTTTTTTCCTTTTTCTTCCCTCTCTTATTAACTTTGCTTCTTGGTTGAATGCCTTTCCTGTAACCCCTAAACTTTCTAATACCTTTGTCTGATAGAGCTTGTTGATCTACCCAGTGGAGTTAGTAGAAGTGTGTCCAAACCTTTCAGCTGTTTCCATGGTAAGCTGAGGTTTTTGTCTTAATTAAGACAGACTACTCTTGAACTGAGAATCTGGCTGAGGTGTCAACAAATCCAGCTTTTTGTGCTAAAGAAACAGCAACATCTGGCTGTAAGCAGACAGGTGGATTAGTGATAGCTTCAGCTGTCAGCAGGATTTACCAGATGTGTTTGTTAGTCTGGTTTGGCTATGTGAACCTTCCAACTTCAGGGGAATAAGGAGAGAGCAATGAACAGTTGTGTCTGCATGAAAAGTTATTGTACCTTTAAGTAATAGGTAGAAACTCTCTGAACTGTTGTATCATGATTGTATGCTTACAGTCATAGTGCAAGCAGCTATATTTCTTTATTAATAATTTCCTCCTTTCAGTTGAAAACCTTGTCCTTTTAAAATGAATAAGCATTAGTTTCCTATAGGTGTTACTTTTGTCCTAGTGGTTTCTATTTATGGAACACAATCCAGTGGGGAGTGTACACAATTTTTCATCATTGTTTTGGATTTGATTTTTTGTTAATGCTCTCCTGGGTAGGAGGAGAGGTCTTCTTGGGGATTGGATTACAGGGTACTGTGAGGCAGTGATCCAATCTAGCAAAATGAGGTCCATGTCCTTACTGCATAGCAGCACAGATCTGAGCTGGATGGAAGCACAGCCCACACAGTGATGCACGCCATGAGTTTGTCTGTCACTGTGCAGCAAATGTGGAACCGTAGAAATTCTTGAGCTGGAAGGAACTCATAAGGGTTGTTAAGTCCAACTCCCTGCTCCACACAGGACTACCTAAAACTAAATCATATAATTAAGAGTGTTGTCCAGACACTTCTTGAACTCTGACAGGGGTGCTTGATCACCTGTCAGTGAAGAACTTTTTCCTAAAGTCCAATCTGAACTTCTATGCAGCTTCATTCCATCTACTTGTGTCCTGATGTAAGTGATGAGCTGCAACTGAAGGATAACTAAATATTAAACAGAAAACGAACCAGAGTTTGTAAATTTACTGTCAAGAAAGTTGACATAGCTGTACATATGCTTTTGTTTACACAAGAAGGAGGACTAAAATGTATTAATGTATGTAAATTTCTGAAAGTGGGATACAAAGAAGATAGAGAAGGACTCCACTCAGTGGTGCCCAGTAATAGATCCAGAGGCAATGTGCACATACTGGAACACAAGAGGTTCATTCTGAATGTTTTCACATGACAGTGGTCAAGAAGCAGCACAGGCTGCTGTGGGCATTTGCAAGGTCACTATCCTGGGGGATCCTCAAAAGCCAACTGGATGCACTCCTTGGCAAACCAGCTTTAGAATCACAGAATGACTAGGTTGGAAGAGACTTGAAGATCATAAAGTCCAGCCCATGTGCTAAACACCTGAACTAAACCATGGCACCAAGTGCCGTATCCAGTATTTTTTTGAACACATCCGGGGATGGTGACTCCACCACCTCCCCAGGCAGACCATTCCAATATTTTATCAATCTTTCTGTGAAAGAATTCTTCCTAATTCTTCCAACCTATATTTCCCCTGACACAGCTTGAGACTGTGTCCTCTCGTTCTGTCAGTTGCTGCCTGGAGAAAGAGACCAACCCCCACCTGACTACAGCCACCTTCTAGGAAGTTGTAGAGAGTGATAAGGTCACCCCTGAGTCTCCTTTTCTCCAGGCTAAACACCCCCAGCTCCCTCAGTCATTCCTCACAGGGCTTGTGTTCCAAGCCCCTCACCAGCCTTGTCGCTCTGCTCTGGACATGCTCAAGCATCTCAACCTTCTTTCCTAACCTCAGGGGCCCAGAACCGGACACAGCACTCAAGGTGCAGCCTCACTAGGTGACCCTTCTTCAGCAGGGAGATTGGACCAGGTGGTCTCTAGAGTTCCAGTCTCAACTATTCTGTGAAAATTCAACCCTATTCAACCCCATAGGGCTTAATAATTGTAAGGATGAATAATTGCATTAGAAAAAGTTACAGGAGTCAATATATTATTGGCGGAGCACATACATGTTGGATGAGTGTTGAGGCAGGTGTCAAAGATAAGTTAAGACTTAAAAGAATATTCAGCTTTATTTTTTTAGTGATCTTACTGATAGATCCATATATGACAGTAGGTGACTGGATTGTGAAACTGTTGCTGGTCCTTGTGGTCTTATAACTCATTTAGTTCACCTGGTTGTAGTATGTCTTCATCTAATTTGTACTTTGTGATCAGTTATGGGTTCTTTCTCTGTCTTTAGAGATACAGTTATTTTTTCAGTCTGCTTTTCTGTCTCAGTTTTGCAAAAAGCAAAATAAAATATTTTAGCTGGGAAGAAAAGCTGAACTGATAGAAGCCATCTGGACAGACAACTTCTATTTGTAAAACACCCAGCTGAATGTGTTTTTGGTACTAAGATTGCTATATGCATTTATAATATAAGTGTCTGTTTATAATTCATGTTGATTAGGAGTGGATGCACTGTTGTGTAGAACAACATGTGACTTTGCAGTTGAATACCCGTGATTTTTTTAGGTCTTAGAGCTCAATCCATCCCACTAGCATTCTTTGTTTGATCTTTAGTAATTCTGTATAAAATAATTTGCAGTGAGATATAAAGCATATAATTTTGTGGTTTTTAACATTATATGCAAAGTTAGGAATGGAAGTGCATCTCACTTAGGTATAGAAATTCTAACTTGTTACAAAAGCAACTTTGTAAAACTTCACAATGGTCAACCAATACATAATGTCATTTTGCTTCTGTGGTAACATACTAGTATTTTTTTAAAATTTTATTTTAGTTGCTTATTTTATTTATTTTTAGTGTTTTATTTTGGTTTTTAAATATTCTTAGTGTTGGGTGTTTTTTTTTCCTTGGGAGGGACATTTAAAAATTTTTTATTCTTACCAAAAACCCCCAAAACAAAACAAAAAACCAGTGAAGTTTCACAGTAAGACTCAGTAAGGCACTTTTAGCCAAATAAATGGTACGCTAAAGTAATACCAAGTCTTGTTTCCTCCCAAGGGGCAACAAAGAGGTTAAACTTGATCTGAGCCTGATGTCTGCGTGTTGTAGTTGTCTTCTGCTTCCTGTTACGTTCCTCTTATTCTCCTCATGGATTCCATGCCATTCTTGCATGTTTTTTTTCCTCTGCTTGTGTGAGTAATACAGCTGTTAATGATTTGAAATTATGTATTGCAAGGTATCTGAGATTTCTGTGACTGCTTTTTGAAAATAGTTAATGTAAAGAGAAATTGTAATTCCTGCCTCTTTTTCCCCATTCTTTTCTAGCAGCTGGAGGAAGGAAACAAATAATTCCTGCCTTACTAAATCTTAAAGTAACTTCCCTGGTAAAAGACAGCTGTGTCAATATTACAACCATAAACCATTACATCCATAATATTGTGGAATTTTGATACTTAGGCTAATTATCAGTTCTTCTCTTCTTATAGAGTATCAGGCTAAGAACTTCCAGTGTTTCTGGTGATTCTGGAAAAACAATGTTTCGTGGAATTTCATGGTCTGCTTTTCAAATGTACCATATGAAAGCAATGGGCTAATCTCTGTATATTGATCAAGTTGTACCTACCATATTCTATTTGGATATTTTGTTTCAGATATTGACAAGAAAGTAATTCTTAAATTTTAATTAAAAAACTAGAAGTCTGCCTCTCATGATCAGTTTTTCTTCATTGAGCTATTTGTCTTCAACATTTTGTCTTATGTGGTTAATTTTCTTTGGGTGGGATCTCCTGGTATTTGTGTGATTTATGGCAATTTCTGCCTCTTTTCTACTTACCCTCCTGGCAGTCTCTTTGGTCACCTCTGTGCTGTCCTCATGTAATAGACTTCATGGGTGCTTCTCCTAGTTTACACTATCTGGGTGATAGGTGCTGGTGGCTGCACATAGTATTCCAAGCTAGTTCTTCCCAGTACCTTGAGGTGGGTGTTAGCTGGTGGAATTTTGGATTTGTGGGCATTGGTTTGTTTATTTCTTTCACAGAATGGGTCAGGTAGGAAGGGACCTGGTCCAACCTCTCTGATCACAAGCAGGCTTGCCCTAGATCACATTGCACAGGATTGTGTGCAGATAGTGCTTGAGTATCTTCACTGAGGAGAGGAGGTTCTTGAAGTACCTTGTCCTAGAATTAATGCTGGGTAGAAGAATCACCATGAGACTATAACCTGGACATTGGCCCCTCTTTAGAGCCTGTTGTTTTCCCATTATATATTTTTTTCAGAGTTAGTTTGTATGTAATTGTTTAGATGTTCATATGCAGTCTTTATATTTGCAAACATTTCTGTTGCTCTAAACTTTCAATGTTTTACAGAATGACAGTATCATCCATCTCTTCATCTGTCTATGATTTCCAATTTAATGCTTCCATAATAAATGATATTTGGTGCAAGGAAATTGATGATTGTTTTATCGTTTGGTTCATAGATGAACCAAACACTAATTATCCCAGGGTAATATGATAAACATAGAAGTTACATTTATCCCTGTTTTTGAAATTCTGACTTCAGCATGCAGATTTTTTCTTAAACTCTCAAAATATTACTGATATCAAACTAGTGCAGCTCTAGTGGTAGTTTTATTACTTTTTTTTGCTCTGCATTAGCAGTGGGAGTGCTGCTTTTATTTTCTTGGAGTGTACCTTAATTTTTAAAGTTAATTTAAATATTTTAAATTGAAGGGTACCGCACCTTAATTTTTAAATACCTTTAAAAAGCTTTGTGGTCCACAGAGGTTCATGAATTCTTGGATGGTGCCCGTGTGATTGCTTTGATTTGAAAATGTGGAGATTGTAAGCGTAGACACAGTGACATCTGATTAAAGATACCTGTTACCAGTTGTCACAGGAAAGTTTTACCTGTCATTTCTTTGAAAATGGGTATTGAGCTGATTTTATAGGATACTTCAGTAACTTCTTTCTTTAGTCATTGCTATACAGCAGTACTTCCTTGTTTCTAGCTACTGAAGTGCATTTTTTTTTTTGTTAGGCTTATTTCCAGTGGATATCTCAGTTTGCCTTCCATTTTATCTTTATTTTTGTATTTCCTGGTCTTTGTGGTAGAACTGTCCTGTTTTGAGGGCTCTAATTGCTACTTACAACTTCACTAAGTGATTGTTGGAGTTTATGTAGTAGTATAAAAACTTTTCTTGGACCCCAGTCATGGGTACAAAAGCTTAAAGCTTAATTTTGGTCTTTTGGCATGGACATTGCCTATGACCCCCCCTGTTGGAGTTATGTACATCAGCAATTCACTTCTGTTTGAACCCTCTGAGGACTGGTCATAGTTTGTCTTTTCTTAAGATTTTGTGTAGTATGCTTGAATAATGTGACCACCTAAGGAATGTTTTCCCTAGTACTTGGCTAGCTGACAAATATATTGCAGATGTCTACTTTATTAAAATCATATTTAGTCAGCCTACACTCTTCTTTCTCTAGCAGATTCTTTTACTATTGCCCTCCAGTTTTTTATATCTTTGTAATTTCTTTTCCTGCAACCATACACAGAAATAAACCATTTTAATTCCTGCAGTCCTTTTTACTTAGTTTTGTGTAGAAGTGTGAAAGCAGAGATCTGACAATAATAAGTCACTTTTATTTTTCCTTAGGTTGTTGAATGGTTTAATGGTTAATTCTTTTATACAGTTTCTGATATTTTTTTTTTAAATCTGAGTGTTTCAGTGAAAATGCTGTTTCATAAATGGCATAAAAAAGGGGCAGTTTTATTAAAAGAAAAATGACAACAATAACATCTGGAAAAATGCTGAAACTTAAAGTTGGGTCGCTTACATTTTGTGGAAGCTGCAAGTGTCTGCAACACCACTGGAGAGAGCTGTGTGCTGAGATAAGTTGGTACTGAATACTTTCTACTTGCTAAATCTTTGGGAGGCTTTCTTTAAGGAAGTTTGAAAAAAGTCTTATCAGTGGACGTGAGGACTTGCCTGGGATCATTTGCTCACTGATTGTAACTCTGTTTAAGTTGCTTTTGGCCCTTTAGTGGGCATGTGCTGATTTTGGTATCATGTGTTAATCTTTTCTTCTTTGTTCATTTCTGAATCCTCTAAATCCACTCTACATTGTGATGATGTCTCTTCTTACACAGTTACCACCTGCACATCTTTTAATTTTCCACAAAGTTAATATGTTAATAAAGAAACTTAATGTGCTTTGTTGTATTTTCTGGTGTAAGTTTGAAAAAAGTATTTCCTAATTTAAACAGGTTATTACTTATGTATGACTGTCAAAGGATTGCCATTAATGACATTCTGTAGTGAAACCCAGTACTTTTTATGTCATTTGTTGAACTGAGAGTGTTGTTTTTACTATAAGGTAAAAGTCTTTTCGGTCTTCATTCCAGAAGACATTTAATTAGTGGCTTCTGTAAATTCTTCCTGTAACAGTCCTTACTATGCTGCCTTACAGAAATGGGAAGCTAGCATTTTATTGATATTATGGATAATACTAGTATCTTGATTTAATGATAGTTAAGTAAATAGTATAACATGATACATTTCTATAAGAGAGTGGAAAGTATTAGTCTAGGCATTATACCTGAATTGGTATGAAGAATGATTTGGATTTAGGTAAGCACCTTTGGTCCAACACACTGAAGTTTTCTGTTTTATTCAACAGCAAAAAGTTAATTTCAGCTTGCCAAATTTCAGCTTGGACTGGCTTTTTATAGCCAAGTTATAACTCCCTAGCAGTAGATACATTATAGAAATAGGTTTAGTTTAGTGGCAGTTGGATAATGCAAGTCTCTAACGCCAAAATCACTTCTCACCTTGATCAATTCTTGTCAATATATGCCAGCCGGATGTAAAGAATTTCTGTAAATGACTTAAATTATGTTATTTGTGTTTTATTAATAATACTAATGAAGTAGAAAGATGCCTGCCTCTCCCAATTCTGTAAGTTGCTGAGTAATCTCTTAATTAAATCTTGTTACATCTTTTGTGGAAATTGAGTCTTGACAAATTTTTTCATACATCCTGTGTTGTTGAAACAAAGTTAGGGATCTTCAAGTATTTGTCATGGTTTATATTAATTCATGCAAGGATGCTACCCACTGAGGGTGCAGAAATAAAAAATGCATAAAAATAAAAAAAAAAAAGAAATTACAAACTGTGTGTTGAAAAAGGAATAGAGCTTTGGAGTGAAATCTGTAGTGTGATTTATGAGATGGAAAAGATTTTGCTTCCTTGCAATATCCCATGAGATAATTTAGGAAAATGTTTTTGCATCTTCTGAACTGTTTTTGGATTGTTAATGGAATGGCCTGTGACAGTAAGAGGCCACTGGTCATCCTGCTTGGTTGTGAAGAAAGTGTTGGTGAATATTTGCCAGTCCTTTTTTTTTTGGCTACACTTTCTTGTTAGGGTGGCATGAACTGTGGAAATGTATATTTAGTTCTTTACACAATCAAATTTTTTTCCATGTGAACCACTTATTAAATTCACTTGAGCTTCTAATACCTTTGTGAACATGAGGAAAGTGTTATTCTCACTAACATATTACAAAAAGTCGTGCAAACATAGATTTAGAAGTATATATATTAGCCTACATAAATTTGATGTATGCTTTCTAGATTTTTATATACATTATTAAAAATATCTCAAGAATAGCTATAGAGATTATTATGTATCTTCAGTGAAGGTTCTGAAAAATAATGATGATAGAATTTGCTAAGTTGATTACTGTTTCTGGAGATGTTCTAGGTCCTCATGTTTGGATTCTGGATTTTTAAGAGGATAGTAATGCAGGAGACAGACTTGTGAGGAATATAGGTTTGCTTTGCTAAAGTTTGATTCATCACTTGGGTAAGACTTCTACAAAACTATCTGGATAGTTTTGTAGATCCACTATGTGGATTTAAACACATGTATAGATCTCTGGAAAGTCACTGTTGACACATGATGTCTTCATGTGTGTTAAGGCACAGTTTGTTTAATGATTAGCACAGTTAATTAAATCACCATAGGCTGTGTAAACTGTCAGCCAAACAAAATACAATTAAATGGAGGGTGGTTTAAGTCCTCCACTTAGATCATTGACTTAGCATCCTCTAATGATATTTATTGACCTATGAAGTATATTTGCATAGATACTTAATATGCAAGATCTCAATCCATGTTTTATTTGCATTAATCACAATCTGTATTTTCAAGTCTTGTGCAAGTAGTATATGTGAAATTAAAGCTGTTCATAAAGTTATCTACTATGTAGAAAACATCTGAATGTTTTAGTAATATAATGGCCAGTAGACTTAGCTGGAACTGAGTAGCTGTTGGATGCTACTGATTATGTGCAGAACTCATGTGTAGTTTATTTATTGGAGCTTGACCGATTTTGGCAGTGGTACTTATTACTAATTAACTCTGTTCAGATTAATTGATTGTTCCCATTTGTGGTCTGGCTGATAGTCATAATTTTACATTAAATATGATCTTTTGATTTTTGTCACATGAGGTGAATGACTTGTTAATCCATCCTAATCTAATGTCCAATAAATGTATCTTCCACTTTTTTTTTCTGTTCTTTAGTTTTCCTGTTGTCACTGTAAAAAGGGATATGTGTTTTGTCATCTTTCTTTCTTTTGTCTGTACTAGTTTCTTCCACCTGCCTCTCTTATAATTTAGTTTTTAATTTGTCATGCTAGTTTATACATACTATTTTTCAATATACTTCTACAAACTGTCTCTTGGTTCCTGACTTTAGGTCTTTGAGAAATTACAATTGCAGTGGTGCTTCTGTGTTGAAACAAGCAGTTCCTGGATATCTTAAGTCCTACTGTATCATCTCTGTGTACAAAGAGTAGGGTTTGTATTTTAAATGCACTATTAGCTTAAAATATATTTATTTTCTTCATAGTTTTTGAAGACTTAGCTTACGGTACTGTGTAACAGGACTGAAAAAAAACAAAGTCTGATTGAATAATGATTTTTATTCCTATTTGTTGGGACTGGAATTTGTTAAATATTTGTTCAAGTTTCTTATGACATCTATCTCCCTTCTATATCCTCATATAACAGCAGAAGCAGGACACATCTAAGTTTTATGTGCTGAGATTCTGCATGGTGCAAAGCAATTCATGATCTGAATTGTTTTCTTGCTTTAAAAAAGGCATCCATGTGAACATTTTCCTTTTTCATAGGATCATTAAGGTTGGAAAAGACCTCTAAGATTGTTAAGTCCAACTGTTAACCCAGAACCATTGTGTTTTCCACTAAACCATGTCCCCAAGTGCTACATCCATGTACCTTTTGAACACTGCAAAGGATGGTGATTCTACAGCTTCTCTGGGATGCCTGTTTCAGTGCCTGACCACTCTTCTGGTGAAGAAATTTTTCCTAATTTCAAATCTAAACCTTCCCTAGTGCCATTTGAGGCCATTTCCTCTTGTGTTGTCATAGATGACCTGGAAGAAAAGACAAATCCCCACATTACCACACCTTTTTTCAGGTAGTTTTTGGGGGCAGTAAGGTCCTCCCTGAGTCTCCTCTTCCCTAAGCTAAAGAACTGCAGCTCCCTCAGCCTCTGCTTATAAGACTTGTGCTCTTTCCCTTCCATTGGTGTATATGAAATAATCCTGGATTTTTGAAAACATGGTGGAGAACTTCTAAAATATCATTTGTTAAAAAAAAATAATAGAAACCGTCAGCTGAGTCTGTTGAATTGCAAAGATGCTTTGAAAGAATTTCCTTCTTTCGAAATGCTTGTCATCTTAGTCTGTTTTCTGTGGCAATACACTGAATCTATAAAAATGAATTTTAAAAGCTTTTTGAAATTCAGTCATTGAATATCACATCACTGGCTTATGGATTTTTTTTTTCAACGTGTTGTATGTACAGTTGGCCTTGAGGCTGTTGTTTTTAGCTGTTACTGTCTTCTTTTTCCATGGCAGAAGTTCACTGAAACAGCTGATGTATCTAATGTGAAATCACAGAGACTTGCATTTGGTTAGAATCACAAAAACACCCTTCTCCCCCCGCCATAAAATCCTAGATTCTACTAAGTGTCTAAGTGTTCAACACAGGTTATTTTGATAAAGCTAGGTATGCACAGCTATATTGGCAGTCCAGAAGAACAGGAACTTCTAGCAGTGGAATATAATGAAGTTTTACTTAGGTAATTGAAGTTATAACTGTTGTACAAGTTTGTTCAGCATTGAATTTTTTTTTTTTTTGAATGATAGGTTTTATTTTCTGCTGCTTCTTTTGAATTGTTTTTGTTTCTCTCAGCATTAGAAGGTTTATAATTCTTTATCCTTTATGTTCTATTTTTAGAACCTTTTTAGAATTATTTTTGACCCTGTAAGACTACTAGCTGTATTAATTCTCTAGAAAATGAAGTCCTATTTATTTTTTTCTGTACTTCTGAGGGGGATAAGCTGTGTACATCCCTGTCTGTAACCTTGGCTGGCTGTTAGATGCTAACACTGCTGCTCTCTCATTCTTCTTACTTAATGGAACGGGGAAGGAAATAAGACAAAAATGTTCATGGGTCAAGATAAATGCAGGGAGATTGCTTTCATTCTTCAGTAACCTTGGCAGCTGCAGGTTTTTCGTGTTTTTCTCACTTTTCTTCCTAGTAACTGCTGTGCAGCATTTTTTGTCAGTTTTTAAATACGTTATCACAGAGGCACTGCCAGTGTCACTGATGGCTCAACTTTGGCAAAGAATGAGCCCATTTTGGAGCTATCTGGATCTGGCTCTGTTTGCTATGGGAGCAGCCCCATGTCTCTTCCACAGGGGCTATGCCTTCAGCCTCCCCTGCTACCAGAACCTTGCCACATCAACACAATACAGATGCTCAGTTTCATCCAGACCTTGGATGCTACTGAAGCTTAAAAGCTTGGTTGCATGGCCATTGGACATATTGGCTGCACAGTTGAACTTGACTGTAATGTATGAGTTTCAGTCTTTGAATTATTTTAAAATGTGCTCCAAATGGGACTGCATCATCGTTGTTCTAATCAAGTTTCCACTGCATTTGATGTGATCTGACAGCTATCCACCACTGGAAAATGGAGTTTTGTTCCCCAGTTCCCTTAGTTCCTGTTCTTTCCCTTGAGTTAGCTTTGATGCTTGTCACACGCTTTTCAAAAACAATTAGGCTTGTTTTTTGAGTTGGTGAGTTTGATTGGTCCAACAAAGCATCTGATGCTTTTATACATTCTCAGATTCAGGCGAGCAAGGCTCCCTTCTGCTGTGATGAGCTGTTAAAATGAATTTAGGTATAATATATAACATCAACCTATCTGAAAAGTAGAGTGTAATATCTATGTCAAATGTCAAGAAAAGTGAACTTTGTTACAATTTCTGTGTGCTTTTGAGGAGTCCTAGACTTGACATGGACTTGTCATGGCAGTGCATTAAAGAAATATAACGGGGATAAAAGTGGCAACATATTTTAGTATTAGAAAAAGTTACTTCAATGAGCTTTGTTTCTCCCAGCTTTGTCATTGTCAATTTTTACTACAACTGCAAGCATGTGGCACTGTTCCACTGCTGGGTGCATGTAGGTGCAAAGAAGACGACAGAAGAAACTTGACTTGAGTACAAAACTCAACAAAACAACTCAACAGAAGAGTTGACTTTTGTGTATCTGTTGAAGTACATTGCATGTCATGCCTATTGAATGAAATCTGATTATGTTCATTGTATTCATGTTTTTCCTATTTACAAAAATAAAATTTGTTATACTGTATATGTTCTTTGCAAAAAAAATAAAATTAAAAGCCAGTGTAAACTTTTGTTTGGTAAATGATTAGGTGAAGATGAAGCAAAATCTGTAACTGATTATTTTAATGAAATATGAACTGAAGAATACAAATCCCAGTACTTGGGATTCACAGTTCAGAAGAGTCATGACTGCTACAAGTGGATCATACTTTTAGCTAAATAAAGAAAAATATCAAGACAATGACAAAGAAATTTTTTCTTTTGTTACATTCTTCATTTGTAACTGCCCTGGTACAGTCTTTTTCTAAGATCCTGATTGTTCCCACACATGCCACCTAGCTTTTTCACCATCTTTTGTATTGATTTCTTTTATGTAAGTAAAGGTTTCAGTTCAGCTTCCTTCTCTAAAGCAATGAAATTCTGCATAATGTAGAGTGGATTACATGGTAGTCTTCATTTGTAACAGTTTAAAGGGACTGAGAAATTAAGTAACTGAGTTATGTTCCTAGTTAGAATTCAGGAAGAAGATACCATTGCTTATCTGCAGTCTTTCACTTCAAAACTTGGTTTTAATGGCATAAAGGAAAGACTTGTATTTGGTCTGCTCTGTTTCCGTCTCTAATTTCATTGTCTGTCTGCTGCTTGTCTGGTAATATTGGGGAGTTAGAAGTGGTGATGTGTAACAATTAACAGCTCTGGTGTTTAGGCTTTTTGGAAAATTGCATTTTCCAAAAGAGTAGTAATGAACACCAAGTCCACTTAAGAGGTCTGAATACCCAAGGCTAAGATCTATTATTACTAAAAGGTGAAAACAGATCATACAGTACAGTAAGATTCTTGGTTGCCTCTTGTTGGTGTGAAGATCAATGACATTGTGAAATGAGGAGTTTTAGCTTTTTTCTGTACTTCTTGAAAGCTTTGTTGTGTCATAGTATCTACCTGGATATCAAAACTGTCGCTGTCTCCCACAGTAGAGATTACTGAAACCAATCAAAACAAATCAAAATATTTTGTCTTTTTTGTGTTCGTATGGGTTTGTTGGTATATTTCTAGTTGGATTTTTTTTGTCAAAGTGGGACAGATACGGTTAAGTATGAACTAGTTAAACAGTATTGTCTTTCTAATTTCTTTCCACAGTTTTAAAACCGTGAAATCATGGCTCATTCAAAGACAAGAGCCAATGATGGAAAAATCACATATCCTCCAGGAGTCAAAGAAATCTCTGATAAAATATCTAAAGAAGAGATGGTGAGAAGGCTAAAGGTTAGTAAGCAACTTAATTGCTTGCAGATTAAAGCTTCTTGTAAAAGATGTTCAGTAATCCTATTACTGTATTTTATATCTGGGAGTGTTTTTTTTTTTTTTTTCTTTGGGCTTTACCTTTTCTATGCATGGAGAAACTTGTGTGCTCTTGTGCTTTCTCTTCTACCCCTTTCTTGAAATGGCTTGTTCAAAAAAGGTTTAAATGCATTTAAAAATCACAAATAGAAATGAGCTGCATTAATTTAAAATACTATTTAACTTTTATTTCAGCTACTATGCTAAGTCAGTATTTTCATTGTTTTCCAGTATTTTCCTCTCTGAAAGAGAGTAATAATTTTGGAAATAATTTGGATATGTCTCAATACAGTCCTTTTATGCCTTCTTGCTCTTTGGTTTGTTTATAAAAATCTTTATTCTCATTATTTTAGCCTGTGTATGATAAAGGTACTTTTGTTATACTTCAGTCTATATACTTTGACTATACTTGCAGTCTTTGATATATTTCTGTCTTGAATTTCTTGACCGTTTTATTTGGCCTAAATGTACAGAAAAGTTGGCCAGATTGGGAGGCTCATTTTGTTACTACAGTTCTGTATCTACCTGTGTACTCTCACAGAAAGGCAGGCCTGTGTTGTGCAGAAGGAATGCCTGCAGCTTGGGCTTGCCCTGTGAAACAGGAGGGAACAGATGTGGGATGGGAACCTTAAGTTTTCTGACAAATGGAAGAGCTTAATTTGGAGTTTTCTGAAGAAGCAGTTTTAAGTCATTTGGAACTATGGGTAAATGAACAAAACCCAATAAAATCCCAAAACACAAGGGATGCTTTTCGTCTTCCCCCCAGTAACCTGTCTAGGCTTTGGGATTTTGGTTGATGGACTTCAGTGAGTATATTGCATTCTATGATGCTGAATGAAAAACATTTATAACTTTACATATGAATGATTCCTATGAGAAGGAATTCTTTGTTAGCACTTGCATATTTTTTTCAGCTTGTGGAAATGCAGCGCCACAGTTCTTACTAATCCTTTTTCTCCTGTAGCTTAATTTCATTTCTGGCCTTGAATGTCTAGTCCCTTCTGTCATCTTGATCTGTCTTGCATAGTAAGAGGACCTTGTAAGATGGCTTGTGTTTCTTGTTGTTTTATTCTGGCTGTGTTGATTATTCATTGGTACTCAGGCAGGGAAAACCTGCAGTATTTCTTTTATAAGAGGTTGGATGATCCATGCTACACCACAAGTATACAGAACTTCATTATAAACACAATTGCAGGTGCTAAAGAACAGTAGTTGATAATAAGTGAACGCTTAGCCTCTTGATTTCTCTGACTGCCAAATTCATGCAATTATCAACAAACAGCACAATATCTGCTTGTGCACAGAAAAGTGCTTTTTCCTAATAATGATATATTAATATAAATGCAAATTATTGAGAAATCTGAGAATAAAATGGAAAATATTCAGAGTGAATTTCTGTATTAGCATAACTTATGTTGGACATTTGATGCATTTTGAATTGATGACTTCTTGTAGTTTATAATAGATTTGGAAAAGAGATGGAAGCTAAATGGTGACAGTTGTGAAGTAGCACTGAGGACAGAGAGAATAGACTCCAAAATAAACTCTTGGGAATGATGAATAGTGTGAGAAAAGCATTTTTCCACAGTTTCTTTTAATACATGAGAACCAAGTAATCATCTAATGAAATATTAATTTTAGACAAGCAGTCTAACAATACACTTTTATGTCAGTTTTATGTAAGTAAATTCCAAAGCTTGTTTCTGTGGAATGATGTAGTAAAAATTGAATAGGTTAAGAAATATGTGCCACATCTGGAAGATGAAGCTCTAGGAGTATAAATTGTGGTGATCTGGGTGTGATTTCAGGCTCTGGAGTCCTCTTAACTTGTTGCTTTGCAGGAACCTGGAAAACTATGATAGAACAACTAGCTTGTTTTCCTTTATTTTTCCTTAAACACTGTGATGGATTGCTCTTCAGACAGGATGACTGATCTTTGTTGTCCTGACTTGTACAGATGTTCATGTTATCAAGGAAAAAACATGAAAGGTTCATTTCCAGAGTAGAAAAAACCTATACTTGTTGCAAGAAGTATGAAAAGACTACTTTTCATGGAAATGAAAACAGTTCTGACTTGTAAATTAATTAGTGTGTAAGGGCACCAGTGCACTTCAGGTGGTGAATCTTGTGCCTGACTGGGGAGGACTTTATTTTTCTTGCAATGGAAGTTATGTCTGCATAAGCTGCTGATCTTCTTGTGCCTTTTGGTAAAGGATTCTCATATGTTTGAAAACTTTACAGCTTCTGTGATCCTAATTATGCAGAAGTTTGGAATTTTTTTGAGTTGGGCTTTTTGTTCCCTGACCAGTTATAGTAAATTTTTTGGAGGGGGAGAAAAACCCAACCAAACAACAAATGATAGAAAAGTAAAGTAGTTTGCAGTGTTACAGGATTCTAGGACTTTACATTATTATTCTTTGAATAACATCTCTTCTTGCACTGAAGAAATAGATGGGAGTTTTGGCTTTAATTCTCAGGATTGTGTAATTAAGTCTTTAGTATAATTTTGTTAATTTTACAAGAGCTGAACTCCTTAAAATCTGCCTCTGTGAGTTAGATAAGGAATTACTTTGTTTTGTCAATAAATTTCTCTCCCTCAGAAAGTTTTTCAAATGTAAGAATTCTCACCAACTAACAGTTACTAAATATAGCTTTTCCTGCTTTTGTTTTATTCAGCATGTTAAATATTTGGTGTCTCAGACTCTTTATTTTTTTTTTATTCCATAACTTCAGTAACTGGATCCTAATAGTCCTAGTAGTCATTTTAGTCTTGTTGGACAACATCCTTGCCACTGAGCTGCCTGGATTTATATATCTGTATTTGCTGAAAGTGTGGGCTCTGCTTCTGGGCAGCACAGGGAATAGAATTTTCCTCAGAGGAAATAGGCAAAAACCTGAAAGAGAATAAGAGGAAAAAAATCATCACTGAATAGTTGAGAGAGAAACAATACTTTTAATAAAGTTTTGCCATTTTCTTAATTTTTAAGTGAATGACTGTAACAATGAATGCTGTTGCACTTCTTCAGTTGTCAGACTTGATTATATGGTTTCTCAAAAAGATTTGGGAAGTCTACAACTAGGCTTTCAGTATTTCTGCTGAGACTGTGTGTTGGGACAGTTGATACAGGACTTGGCCAGGTCTTTCCTGTGCCCTGAAAAATGAAAACACTAGTTGCTCAAGTAAGTACTACTGCACAGCTAATAATGCTTCTGACAGAAGTTGCAGAAAACCAGAAAAGTAACTTTTAGTAAGGATTCTGTTACACAAAGTATTACATTTTATGTACTAATGTGTGTCTGTCTATCTAGATGGTTGTGAAAACTTTCATGGATATGGACCAGGACTCTGAAGAAGAAAAGGAGCTCTACCTAAATCTTGCTTTACATCTTGCTTCAGATTTTTTCCTCAAACATCCTGATAAGGATGTACGTTTGTTGGTAGCATGTTGTCTTGCTGATATTTTCAGAATTTATGCCCCTGAAGCTCCATACACTTCACCGGACAAACTGAAGGTAAATAAAATTAATCTCTTTTTCCACAGCAGGTTTTTACACTCTGTGATTAATGTAATTGGTCATGACTGCTTTTTCCCTCTTTTTATTTCTGGTTCAGCCTAAACAGGTCAAAGTTTTCACTTGATTTTGGGATGTGATTGGTCAAGTCAATTGTCCATGACATAAAGGGCTATACAGTACATATTCCCATAACTTGCAGAGTTTTGGATTTGTATTGAAAATAATTGTTTTATTGAACTGTTTTTGGGATTTGTGAGTTAGTTTACCTTAGAAATATTGATCATATGTATAGCTTTTATCACAATCTCTTGCAAGATAGCTAATCCCTTCACTTGGGAAAATACCCCTGCATCTCAATGAAACTACCAAGAGGCGGGTACTTTTATATTTATAGATAAAGGTTCTATTGGAACAAAGATCAAGTACTTTTGTACAGAGTTAAATGATATTTGATCTGACTTGGAAAATTCTGCAATTACAAACATCACTGATCCCACTAGATGGAGATGGTTGATAGAGAAATGTCGGGTTTGAAAAGGAAGTACAGATCTGACTAATTTGTTCCATAAAGAAATAAATTTTATATTATTTTGTGGGTTCTTTTACTTTTTAAAGTAGAAATCTAACTTAGTTCCCAACTCTCAGAATCAAACTGTTTCCCTTGCACAGTCAGAATCTAGAGTGATGAAGAGTTTTGGGGGAAATCTGTGAAAAACCAGGTGAAAGTAACACTGAAAAATGCGTGCTTTTTTGTCTCCCTGATTTAGAAATGTGTGTGGTCTTTTTTGTTTAGGTTGGTTTGGTCTTTGTTTATTCCACAGTGGGATAAAAAGATGGTTGTGGTGGATGGTCTATCTATTTTCACTTAACAGGAAATCACTCAATTTCTCATCTAGTGGTTGTGCCAGCAGTGCTTCCTAATTAGGGAAACAGTGCAGTTTCAACTGCTGTAGTACATCTTTTGTTAACAGACATACTGGAGAGATATCTAGGGATTTTTCTTAGTTGTTTTCTTAATTCTGAATTAGTGTGTAATCAGAGGTACAATATCTGCTTCCTGTACTTATTGATTGCACCATCTTCAACTGGAGATAAATATTAGCTTTCTCTACTGTGCTATATTTAAGTCTGGTTTTCAGGTGTCCTGATTTCTATTTCAGTTTTTAGTGTATGTTTTAATTTGCTTGTTAGGCTTAGAGCTTTAATTTCTCTTTCTGAGTTGGGCTAACTAAGTTCCTCCTTAGAGTATTTGATCTACCAAATGCTAGTAAGCTTCAGATTTCATAGTGTACAGTGTTGGAAGGTTTACAGTACTGATCTCATACCTGAAGTATCAGAATACTACAACCACTGCTTGGAGAGAACTTGGAATGGATGAGGGACTTCCACTGCCAGCATTGAGTTCTGTAATCTGTGTGGATTTCAGAATTCAGTTTCTTGATGCAGTTTTCTAAACACATTTTGAGAAATCAAGAAAAGTCAAACAATAGGGACCTTTGCCTAGGGCTGCTGGGGTAGGTTTTCTGCCAACCCGTTTCTTCTGAAATCAGCTTTTGTGGTTGCAGGACAAGCTGTGATAGAAATGTCGAAGAGTTCCCTCCACTTTATGACAGAGGTAAGAGGAAGAATGCTTCCTCTTGGGTTATATCTTGGAACTATTTTTACCCAGTATTTAATATTAAATCCATACTGCAGCTGAGTCTAATCTTGTATGTTTAACACCAGAGTTAAAAATGGCAAAGATTAGAGCTGAAAAGGCTTAATTTCTTGAGAGGAAAAGACTTAAATCTTAAGTTTTTGCCCTTGCTTCAGAATCAGTGGATCTCTTTGTACCTTACATGTTGTGCAAGTGAGATGCTGAGGAAAGAGATAACAATCTCAGGTTTTCCTCTTTTATGTGTATCATCATTGTAAATCTTTTGCTGATCATGGAAAGAGTGATAACAGGGATGGAAAATGGCTTGAGTAGAATAAAAACAGAGCTGGAGTCAGTTTACTCTGCTGGGATCTTGAAACTTCTAACTTTGAGCCCTCCTCAGTCCATGTAAAGCCTAGAGCCCAAATCTAATTTTCTGGTGGGAAGATAATCTAATCAATTATGTGTGTCAACTGAAAATGACTTAAACAGAAGGACTGTCTACCTGTCTCTGCCGAAATGTAGATTTTAAAAAGGGTATATGGTAGCAGAATTTCAGTTATCTGAAGGTGTTCTCTGGTGAGAGCCATGACTCTGATTACTGAAGCCATTATGTAGTTAATTAACACCACTACAGCAATTCACAAAAAGAAAAAAAAAAAACCCTAAAGTTGAAGTGTGAGCACTTTTGTTTTTGAAATCTGGATTCTAATGTAGACTTGCTTTGTGCAGTCTCATATGAAAACCTGTTGTCCACTTATGAAATTATTGCAATTTTTTGGCTGAAGCCAAAGTTTATTTTAGCCCGTGTTTGGAATTTATTAATGTATGTTCAAGTAGTATGTTATGTGTGCTTAAAAAAAGGAAAAATGTGCTTAGAAAAGGGAAAAATGTTTGGTCAAAGTACATGCGATATTAAAAATTACTGAGTACTTCTGAGTTTAGTCTGTCTTGCTTTCTTTAAATAGGAGTAGGAAAAAATGGTTTAGGTATAAATGCTTACTTTTTTCAAACCATGCTGTTATTTGAAGTATTCAGGTGTTGGAGTTATTGTACATATATCCTGTTCATTAATGTCTGTAGTTGTGTACAGCACAACGATGAGAACTTTCTTTTGGAAAGTTAGTAGGGTCTTTGAATCACATTCAGTAGATAAGTATTGCATACTGAACTGTAGGGTAAAAACTGAGATGCTTGCTTAAATGAACTGATTGACATTTACCTCTACAAGTAAGATTTAACAGAAGTAATCAACACAGAGCATGGGTTCTAAGATTAAATAGTTTTTATGTTTGGCATTGGTCAGTCTGTCACATGCCCCCTTTCTTCTTCAGTTGATTCTTATTCTTCCCTGAGACTCAGTTTCTACACTTTACAGAACCTTCCAGTGTACCTGTTTTCCATTCATTTTGGGTGGGGACTGATGGCCTGCTAGTGTTCAGGCACTAATGTTTAAAGGAGGGATTCTTCAGATGGGCTTTTGCATGGGAACTGAATTCTTCTGAGAGGTTGGAGACCATTAGGTGTGTCCTTTGTGTCTTTTGGTTTAATTTCAGCTAAAGAGTCTAGGTTGTGTGCTCTGTAAAGGATCTGAAGTGTGAACCAGACAGTGATCCTTCTGATCATCCTTAACTCTTCAAAATCAGTTTCAAACCAAATTAGAGCATGAGTGTAGCTGTAGCTCTGAACTGTGTGCTTGCTGTGCTTTTTTGCCAAGAGTTGGTGATGTCACATGTAATCTAGTTCTTGATTTGACCTTGATCCACAGGAAGTTCTCAACCTAATGATTAAGGCTGGATTTTGTGTTTATAGTGTTGGAAAAAAAGAACCATATTCTTGTCTTTTGTCTGTGTATTACTCTTGGGGGACTTAGGGGAAATGGTCATTTTGAAAGTGTTACAGAAATGCTTTATAGACTATTTCTATGATCAAATTTCAGGATTAACAGTAAGGCTCTATCCTATTTATTATGGCAACTTTATACCTTTTGGAATTTATTTGATTTACACTTAGGTTGTTAGAGGAAATATAGATATAGTTGAGGCTGTGAAGAGTGTTTCTGGTGATACTTATTTCTAAACATTTTGATTTAATATAGTTTTATTAAATTAATGTAGTTGTAGTTGTGAATTTCCAGCTGTTAATTATCTGAATGTCAAAAAAAATTAAGATTATACCTTCCTGTATTTGTTTTTAGTTCATAATTGACTATTTGTTCCTTGTAACCTGCTTCAATTTACTGTGTGAGACTTTTTCTGAAGGATTCTTGTGGTGGTGAAAGTTGATAGAGGAAGCAGGAGGAACTTGGTTTATGAGTTTTTGCAAGAGATGTTATCTGTGTCAGTATCATGATGACTGAGAAATGCACATACAATACAGGGTGAACCTATAATAACATCTCTTAGGAAAGATGTAGCCTACTACTATGTTCCTCTTCTTTTGAAACTGATTGTAGTATGAAGTAAAAATATTAAATTCATTGTCCTGCTGAATAATCTCTTGACTGCTGCAGCCAGACAGTGACAGCTGTGTTTGTCAAGTTGAGTGCTTTTCTTTGGAAATGAAAAACATTTGTTTCCTTAGGAAAAGGTTACTTTCTCAACGCTTTAAAGAAATATGAAGTATTTTAAAATAACTCCTTGACATTTTCAATGATGTTTTTTAGATGATCTTTTTGATAATGAAATAATGTCTGTCATTGCTGCATATTTTGTAGTGACTAAATAATACAAGTAACTTTAAAAGGTAGTTCTTTTATATTGAAGATTTAATTGCCGTTGATTGAATAACTAGCACTTTTTTCTTTTCAGGATATATTTATGTTCATAACAAGGCAACTTAAAGGTTTAGAAGATACAAAAAGCCCCCAGTTTAATCGATACTTTTATTTGCTTGAGGTAAGCTTCATAACTTATTTCATAGTAATTGTTAAACATAATCTTTCAATTTAATCTTGTGTTAACTATTCCTTTTATTTTTTCCTGTTCCAACACAGAACATTGCTTGGGTCAAGTCTTATAACATATGCTTTGAATTAGAAGACAGCAATGAGATTTTTACACAACTGTATAGAACACTGTTTTCAGTAATAAAGTAAGTATTTCCACCCCAGATTTCACTGTATATTATTGCATGATGAGGTCAGTGAGTTCTAACTTGTAGCATTACTGAGTTTTGTAGTTCAGTTTAACTAAAGGTAGAAGAACTGTCAGTTTTTTCTCTTTTAATGAAACAAGACACACTGCTCATCATCTTTTCTTCCTAAGAAACTTAGCTTTAGTTGTCATTTACTGCATTTATTTTATTCTGTTCTTGAAATTGGATGGTGTAATATTCAATTCTAAGGAACTTGGAGGGTTATTGCTGTGAAAACATGAGTCAGAAGGTAGCAGACACTGGAAGGTACTGCTAGAGGTAGTGTAGCCTTTTCCCGTTGCTCAAATCAGGTCAGCTTGAGCAGATTGCCCAGAACTGTAGCCTGTTAGGTATTGGGCATCTCCGAGGATGGAAAAGCTGTGCCATCTTTGGGCAACCTTCTAGTGCTCAATCACCCTTTTATTTAAAAAGTTTCTTATGTCTGAGTGGTATGTCTTGTATTTCACCCTGTGCCCACAGCCTTTGGTTCTGTGACTGGACACCACTGAGCATGCAGTATAAAGACAGTATTGCCCTGTCTCCTCAACTCCCAACATCAGGCATTTAAACTTATCATTAAGTTCTTTCCTAAGCCATCTCTTCTCAAGCTAAAAAAAAATGTTAGCTCTCTCAGTCCATCCTTCCACAAGAGCAGCTCCAGGCCCTTAATCATCTTTATGAACCTTTGCTGGACTGAGTTCACTATGTGTGTGTCCCTTTTGTGCTGGGAAGCTCAGAACTGGACATGGCATTCCAGAGGAAGTCTCCCCAGTGCTGGGCAGAGCACAGGGATGCTCCAATACATGGTCTTTTCATGGCAGGGACAGATGGAGTCTTACTGCAGGAGTGAATGAGGAGAGCATGAAATTTAAGAATGACGGTATATGCGATCATAGAATCAAAGTATTTTGATTTTTAAGAAAACTTGTGATTTGTTGATTTTATTCCTTGTTATTTGCCATCACCACAGGGAGTACTCTGAATAGAAGTTGTACTTTATATAGATATTACGCTAAGAATTATTTTTTTTTAATTTCAGCAATGGTCATAACCAAAAAGTACACATGCACATGGTTGATCTAATGAGCTCTATCATTTGTGAGGGAGATACTGTGTCACAGGAGCTTTTGGATACAGTGTTAGTTAATCTAGTGCCAGCACATAAGGTAAGACTTAGTGGCTTATGTTTTGTTTTGTTCTATTGGGTTTTTTTTGAAATAATGATTTCTTGGATGTATGTATGCAGATTTAATTGAGAGAATGGCTGTAGCAAATGTCTTTGTATTCTCTGGATTTTTTTCCTGAACAAGTAATTTTAGTAGAAAATTCAGTCTACTTTCATTGCTCTAGTATACTTTCCATAAGCAAAGTATCAATGGTCACAGTAATCTAAAAGGTTAAATATTATATGAATTTAAACAGTTTTTTTATGTCCCATCAATGCCAGTAGAATGGAATAGAGAAGTTAATATATCCTTTGGAAAATTTTTAATTAATGTAATGCTGTATCAACAGTTCAAATTAAGGTGCTGTCCTGAGTGGGAGGGAAAAAGTTGTTATGACTGCTAATTTGTAATTGGCTCTGTTGTATTTCAGAAATGTTGGCTTGGTGTTATTGTTATGTTTCTGATGCAGCCATAGAATCAAAACTGTATGCAGAAATGGTGGTTCAGGAAGAGCCCAAGGAATAACTATCTTGCCTTAATGAATAATGTCATGTTTAAAAAAAAAGTCTCCTATAGATGAACTAAAGGAAAAACTTCAGAACTGTGCATGTGCTGTGATACTTAAATGTTTAAAAAGCATGGAAGTCTGACTCCTTAGTTCAGGAATTTAACTGTGTCTTACTGAAATCTCATGGGCTACTCGCTTGTAAGTTGTGCATGACAAAAAAAGACTGTGGGGAATTATCTAGGGAATGTAACTGTATTTTGGACACTTCTAATAGCTTTTTCTTTTCCTTAAAGTATATTCAGGATGGTGCTAACTGCTATAGTTTGTAAAAAGTGTAAGGTTAAGTGGTTATTAACAGAGATGCTTTGGAATGCCTACCAGTGTGTCTTTACCACTACCCATTCATTTCAGTAAATAAGTAGTAAATAAATTATTTTCTATTGACAGGGAAAGACTAAATGCTTAGTATAGGTCAGTAATTTTTTATCTACCACTGGAAATGTTTTAGCTGTGTCCTTCAAGAAGTCTAATACTTGTGTGCCAGGACTAGAATGAAATTTGTGTGGCTAAAGTCCAGATTTATGAAGTAAAGCTTTGGAATACAAAATGCAAAAGCAAGAATATGCAAAATACTGCAGTCTGTGTTCTCAGTTATTAGGAATCTATTGTTCATTGTGTCATCTGTGTTTAAATTGCTTTGACTGTACTATTTTTATATTTCATGTTTAATAAACTGACTTTAAGTTGAGGAATTTGTATCCTGTTAGGATGTCTGTAGCACTAAAACAATTCTGTTTCATAGTGGATTTTAAATTACTGGCTGAATATTTTGCTAAAGGAAATATATTTGGGGGTTTGCATTTTCTGCTGCTTTTCTTTTAAATGAAGTCTCTCTGTGGATAGGATGCTCATTTATGGCCTGCTTTCTAACAAATAGATACATAATGTCAGATTGTATTCTGAGTATGTTTACCTCTTTTTTTTTTCCATACTAATGGAAAGGAACTTCTAATATTTTTCTGTTGCATCTCAAAATCTTCACACGGTGAATTTTTATTTTAAATTATTTAAAATTTGGGTCCTCTAACTACTTTCTGTGGCTACTGATGTCAAGTTGGAAAAGTGTAATAAATTCAGAGTTGAGAATTTTTCCACTCTTCCATTGAGCACAAAACTAGAAGGAGATAAAGGATAAGGCCCACCATAAAAAAACCCTGTGTCTTAGCTGACCTCACTGTTCAGCTGTGTGGGCTGTGGAAAAGGGAAATTGGATGATCAGACTGGTCACCAAAAATGGCATAAAGGCAGACATTGGTGTAATGGTCTGTAGGGAATACCCAGGTTTCCTAGGTACCAAAAAATATCTTTGATAGAGTGGAAGGAATATAGATCTGCTACTAGCTCAGTTTGAGGAGGATCAGATTGTGAGATTGTTGAAGACAATTATATCTATAGAAAGTGACATAGGCAAGTGGTGTATTTTTAATATGCCCAAAAGGAAGGTTGTGTATGAGAGGGAATTTTTTAGTGACCTTGTGAACTGAATGGGTGCATTGTAGAAAAGAGTTGTATTGGTAAAACAAGACTGAGCTCCTCAAATCTCAGTCTGTATAATTTATCTAACCTGTGGTCTGTAAGTATGTGTTGGGAACAGAACGGTCTTCCAGTGACTGAAATTCAACATTAGACAGGTTTAAGCAAAAATTACATGAATATTTTTAGGAGACGTAGTAATTAGTTGAGCAGTTTACAAAAGGTTAATTCAATACTCTTACCCCTTAAACCAAGACAATATTTTTCCAAAGGTGAAAAATAGATATGGTCCATAGTGCTGAGTGGTAAGTGTAAAAAGCAATGGTGTTCACAGGATGGCTGCAAAAACTCAGGCATAAAGAGGATATACCGGGCACATGATATATTAGCAAATGTCTGGGTACCATAATTAGTAGTCACTGAAGAGTGACAACTCTGAACTACTCTATCTCCCTTGAGTTTGTCATCCATCTCACTTGGTCAGGATAAAAGCCATACCAATGTAAACCTGAATGAAAGCAGCTGACACCAGTATCAGAAAAGAGGCATGCTGGAGTGTGCACAGGCTTGCTTGACTAGTACAGCTGTCAGATAAGCCAATAAAATGGCAAGCTTAACTTGTTTGACCATGTGCTTACCTCTTAATTTTGATGCTCAATTATTTTTTTCCTTTTGTAGTTTCTCTTCTATCAGCTCAACTGAAATTCTTTTGATAGGATTATATTAAGAGAGAATGAATTTAAGTGACCTAAACCCAGATAAGACCTAGAAGCAAGAGAAGAGGTAGTTAGTATGAAAGGGCAAGAAAAATAGTTTTTCTTTCTCCTCTAATGATCTTTTTGTATTATAATGCAGACCTGAAAACAATTTTGTGTTTGTGCAGAGTGTTAGAAGGCAAATTGTGCTTGATTTCCTTGAGTGTTTGCCAGTGTTCCATTTTCAGCCTCAGGACTGCTACAGGGAGTCCCACATTGCACATCCCACATGCTTTACATGCCTATGTTTTAGAAAAAGTGGTATTGACAATTAAATTCTTAACTGTCTCTACTAGGAATTTGCTTAATATTTAGTGCTATCTATCTTGGCAACATCTCAGCTGAGCTTTTTCTTTGTCAGCCGTCCTTCATCTGTTTACCTTCCTGAGGAGAACAAGACAATCTCTTGAAACTGTTCAGTCAGGTGCTCTTGGATATTAATTTGGCTGCTGTGACATTGATAGTAACAATAAAACTGAAGATGCTTTTCAAATTCCAAGAAAATAATATGTGAAAAATATGCTTTTCAGGAGTATTTGCACTAGCTACAGACTTAACATTTTGTTTTCCTCCCAGAGCTACAAAATTAAGCCTAGATTGATGCTAGCTTAGTCATCTCCTGCAAATAAAAATCAAGGGACTTGCCTTTTTTTTCCTTTTAAGGGAGGTGTAAAAATTATTTCACTTTCATATTTTTTGATCTGTATTAAATTGGTTATTGAGAGGTAACTGGAAAAAAGTAATTGACAAGTCAAGTGTGTATGAAGTTCCATCACTTCCATTATACAAATAATTTCGGCTCTGTGGCGTACTCTGCTGTCAAGTATTGTCTGTATAAGCACAAAAATGTGTGTGCCATACTGTCAGAGAGGTTGCCACTGCTTCTTCTGTCAAAAAGTAGAAGTTTGTCATTCTGGAGAAAAGCAGGTATGAAAAATGAGTTGGCAAAACTGTTAATGTTTTCCCAAAGTATAAAAACCTTGAAATACCAGCAAGAAATGCCTAAAAATCATGGTAGAAATTGAGACAGAGGAGAGAACTTGTGGTTGACCAAGAGAGCTTCTATTCAGGTATTATTGCTGGAGGTCTCCCAAGGTTTTAAAAAATGTGAATGTTCTCCACTGTTTATTAACATTCTTTTCTGAAACAAAACTAGAAGTTTTGGAGGAAAAAGTCTGGTTCAGATTGTTAAATGTAACCTCAGTTTTCTTCCAGAAGATTTGTCTTCTGCCTTCTCAGGGGTGGGTCTTTTGTTTCTGCTTATCAATCAATATTTTGGTTTTTTCCCTTCAAGATGTAGTAATTGCTAATGATTATTTTAAACAATGTTGCCTTCCTACCCTGCTCAGGACTCTAAAAACCTTAGGCCTACTGGATGCTTACGTGCTCCTTAAAGACATCCTGATTAAGATAATTGTCCCCATCATGAGGGCTTTCTTAAATCATTAAAAGATCTTGAAATACACATCAATTTTCTTTCTAAACATATGGAAAGATTGTACAGATAATAATGGTAGAAGAGCTTATCTAAAAACAGAGAAGATTTGTCAAATTAGATGTTATCCTTTTAAAATTTCTTCTTCAGGAGAAGGAAATCTAGGATATTTTTGTGATTGTTGAATTAGTCAGAAGGTTTGGTTCTGTAGAAGATCTTTGAGCCTACTTGGTACAGGCTGGTCTGCTCTTTGAGCCTACTTGGTAAAGGCTGGTCTGCTCTTGTTTTCATTTCACCTAAGGCAGTGCCACTTCTGCTTGTTTCTCCTTTTTTCCTGAAACTGGAAAATGAGGAAAAACTCATGTGCTTTTAAGGCTTCTTTGATATTGTTATTTTCAGAAAGTGGGGCCTCTGGGCATTTGAGGGTCATGACTATTGGCACTATTAAATCAAGTACATGAGGCATGAAAAAATAGCTAACTTTTCTTAGCTGCTTGTACTCTAGACTGTTTTTCCTCTTCAAAGCTTTTTTTAGATAGATATTTGCATTACACTTCCTTCTTACGCAGGGTTGCAAATAGCCACTTCTAACATTTATCTTGGGAAGCATTAGGCTTTGAAGTGAACTGCTGTGCAAAAGACACAAGCTGAAACTGTAATTAATGTGAATCAGAACAGATCTGCCTGTTGGAACTCTCCCGTGCTAGGTCTGCTCTTTAGACTTGTTTTGTACTAAACCAGATCTTGCTCATGATCCAGGGTTCCCTCTACTCCCGGTGAAAATGGTTTTCTTTGTGTTGCTGGAGGTGAACTGTGAAGTCAAGAAGGATCAGAATAAGAATTGCAAGTGGCAAACATTCCTTGTTATAGTTACTTGTGCCTTTTATTTGCTGAACCATTACAATTTTGAATAACAGAAAACAAATTATTCCAGTGGAAATGCCTCTTTTTTTTATTGTGACCATAAAGAGCAATCTATTATGCAGTGTTTTTTATGGGACATGGAACAATTGTACAGTTTTGTAATAAGGTGAAAGTATTTTATATATTAAATATATATTTATATATTAAATTTTTCCAGAATTGGAATTTTTAGTCACCTTCTCTATTGGCTTTGAGTAAAGCAGACACTTCAGGCATGAGTCTTTGTAGCATTTCAAGTTCACCTGACTTAATTCTATCAGTAGGCAAGTCAAAGACTTTTTTGTTTTATATTACCAGAAAGTGTTAATCTGTTCCCACTCCTGTTTAGAAGCCTATAGTTATGTAGGGTTTTTTAAATTTCAGACAGTACTCTCCATATCTTTGCAAATCCTCTCTTTCATTCAGCATATCCAAGTAAATAAATACCCTGGGTTGTGGCAAGACACTTTGTTTGCTTTTTATTGTGCCACAGGAAGTTCTTTTCCTTTTATGGTGAGAAATATTTTGGAAAAGCAGCCACAAACTGCCCCTTTTTTACTGTTCAATTATAAACTGAGTATATTGGGGGTTTTTTTAAGTTGCAAAGACTAATGAAAATTGTAGAAACTATTTTTGTAGAGTTTTTTTAGCTATTAAAATACTGCATATTCTTCTGTATTGGAGACTTCATTCTTCTGTGTGTTAATCAACTGCAAGGGCTGAGTTGCATTTTTTCTAAAAATTTTTGACAATTGTGATATAGGAATTAAAGAAAGGATGTAACAACTAGCACGTGGAGAATGTGTGCAGGAAAAGGGAGAAAACAATGATAGAGCAATAACCCATTTAAGACAAATGGAAGGATAGGAATGTTGAAGATTGGTTATGTTTTTAAATTTTTTTGTATTAGTTTAGTTTTTATTTTCCCATAAACCTAAATTCTGGGTTTTTTTTCATTGCTGTCTCAGACAACAGACTGAGTATCTTTGCATGGTGTGATGGAGAGGCTCTGGTAGTGATTCACAGGTGGCTGTGTAATGCAAGGGCAGAATTGCGTTTTCTGTGCTCCTGCTCAGAGTCTCACTTCTGTGGTGACTCTAAATGCCTTTGTGTTGCTTTGTATCACTTCACTGGTTTTTGGGGAAACTGATAAGGAGGAGCAGTAAAATTAAAGTGTCAGTTTTAGATGTGCAACTGAAAAGTAAGTCCTCATCTGCTTGGAGTTTTTTTTTAAATTTTTTTCAATAATATCAGTGAACACTACAAAGCTTGTTTGGAATAGCTGTGTTTTTACTGTATTATTTTTATTACTGAAAATATAAAAAGAACAGGTTATATATTTGATGCATTTACCAGCACATGATGGGTTTAAATTCTTGGGTTTGTTTTTGGATAAATGTATGTGCTTATAACTCTTCTGGTTTTTTGTTTGTTTGTTTTCCCCCCAGAATTTAAACAAGCAAGCCTATGATTTGGCAAAGGCTTTACTAAAGAGGACAGCGCAAGCAATTGAACCATACATTACTAATGTAAGTGAGGACTGTGAACAAATGTTGAAATCAACACTTTTTGTAACTGAACTGTGTTATAAAAATAATGAATTGCATGAAAAAATGAAAAGGGCTGAACAAGAACTTTTTACAGGCTGTCATTTTTCTTTGAGAGAATGATTGTATTAATGAAGCACTGCATAACCTATCCTTTTGAGTCTAATTCTTTACCATATAGAAACTATTAAGTACTTAATACTTGAGATTTTGGAAATGCACTGGATGATTTACTTCCTACTGTCTTGGAAGACCTTGTAATTCAGTCCTTAGAGTGACTGGAATACCAAGTGTATTTGATATATTATTCTGATAAAAATACATAAGTACATTGTAAGCAAAATTTGTGTTTCAGTAAGGAGATAAGACAATATAGAGTCAAGAGAATTGAAGATAGAGCAGAATTTTAGTGCTGTTATCCCAGCAGTAAAAGATGCAGCAGTCTAAGAATAGATAATAAAGAAGAAAACTGAGTGAATTGAGGATTGTAGCGGAGTTAAATGTAGACATCATGGACACTAATAGAAGATGGATGAGGGGAAGTAAAGATCAGAGAGTAGTATGCTCTAACTTGGGCTGCACAATAGAAGAAAGAGCAACTCTCTTTTTTAAGCAGTTGAGGATTTAGCAGATCTTACTGCATGTATCCAAAACCTCAGGATCTTGAAAACACTGGAAAACCTTCAGTGCTTTCTGTTACTTTCAGGCTTGTAACACTTAGAAAGTGGGTGCTTCCTGAGATTTTTAAAAATTCTCAATAGAAACAATTACTTCAAACCTACTGTTTGGGAAGGTGTTGGTGTATGGGAATCTGTTTTTAATTTTGTTCATCTGTGAGGTTAGATTACAAACTGGGTGCAGTTTTCTGAGCTTTCAGGAAGTCTGTACAATAAGAATATTCCTTCATAGGAAGAATGCACATGGAGTCCTCTTTTCTTTGTTTGTCATAAAAGAGGTATTTTGTGGTATTGAAAATATTATTTCTTGAGATACATTAAAAACACAGTATCAGTTAGTTTCCTAACCAGGGTTTTATACATTCAGGCAACTCTGTATCCTGAAAAGCAAAATATTTATTCAAGACAGTCTTTAACTTGCAGTAAAATGCACTGTAACATACATTCCTCTTTAGTTGCCTCGTACCCATCACAGAGGATGTAGTTGAAAATATTGTGGAAATATTTTCTTTAATGGGAAGTATAAAGTTTCCCTCAAGAATGTCAAGTTTACCAAGAAGGAATTTTTGCCTTACAGTTGCATTATGCTGCTTGTAAATACAAATTCTGGAACAATCAGTTATCAACTCCTGTGCTTTTACTTTCAACTCCTTAATCTGTCAGCTGTGTGCTGTAGTAATTAGCCAGTTGTTTCAGCCTTGCTTTAAATGTTAGAACACTTTTGAAATGAGAGTTTTCAGTAGTGGAATAACTCTGAATATAGTCCTGCTATAAAAAGATATTAATTTAAAGTTGTGTTTCCTAAATTGTTTTTAGGCCTGCTGGGGCAAACATCGTGTTTAATGTTTTCATTTATGTATAATACTTTATATGAGGCAATGATATTTTAAGACTTTTGCTATGGAATTCTGATCTCTGTGTGCCACATTCCATCCTTTTTCTTTTAGGATTGAAATTAATGTTGTAAGATTAAAAGTGACTTAATATTTTAGGATTTAGCATAGGATTTACAAGAGTGCATGTATACTCTCATTCTTAATGTGTAATCTGTTTTGTTTCCCAGTTCTTCAATCAAGTCCTCATGCTTGGTAAAACATCAATTAGTGACCTGTCAGAGCATGTGTTTGATTTGATTCTGGAGTTATACAATATTGACAGTCACCTCTTGCTTTCTGTACTACCACAGCTCGAATTCAAACTTAAGGTAAACACTTCTACCCTTTTTATATACTTGAAACATGTCTGCTTTGACCATTATTGTTTTGATTTTTTCCTTAACTGACAAGTTCTTCAAATTATTTGGCAAATAAAACTAATAGCTATATGTAAAAATTACCTTCTCTGCATTGTTTAAAGGAAAACCCATCAACTCCTGAAAAATGTAATTTAAGTTCCAGTATATTAACCTACAGTGTGTGTGTGTGTGTATATTTGGGATTTGCTTGGTAGATGATTTTGGCTTGTATATTGGAAGTGATAACTCCATTTTTTGGATGACTTGAGGGCTTGACCTGTTTTTTTATTTCTGGGTTTACTTATTATTTATTGTGAAAGACCTCGTATTTTGAATATATGAACTAATAATTTTGTCTGAATTGTAGTTCTGTAACAGATGTAAGCAGACAAGTGGCATGCATCAATATGTCTTGTAGCAATTGCAGCAATGAGTTATGATTTTTCAGGCTTGTTTCATATGTCTGGAGGATACCTGGTGCTAGCTCTCTATTTTAATGGGTATTTTTCTTTTTGACTTCCTTTTCAAAATGTCTCCATCACTTGGACAAATGCGATATAACAGTTGGTTCTCCCTTTATTCTGCACTACTTTTATTCTATCTGTCATTCCACAGTGTTTCTCTGAGGGCTGATTAGATTAGTATTACTCTGTTCATATGTGCTCTGTTACTAAGCTCGAGGGCTGATGTGCAATGGGCCTCTTGTAAGTTTGAATGTATTTTTATTACAGAGGACAGATTTTAGGTTTGTAGCACCTTTGGCCTCTTCTTATGGTAATATCTATTATCACAGTGGCTTGTTCATGCTTATTACTTTTCCCTAATGTTGCCAGGCAGGCACGCTGCACTTGCTGGATGAGGGGGTTTTTTTAATGCCTTTATCATTCTGTTCACATTTCCAAGAGAAGTAGGGTTCAATTTACTGCTTGCTGATTGTGTCTTCCAGTAAACCTTTTTTCAGCCTTTAATTCCTGTTTCTACAGATAGCAAACAATTATCATTCTCACTCCAATAAAAGTAGTACTTCTGCAGCTGAAGGTGTTATTCAGGATATTTGATCTTACCTGCTGCCATAATGGTATATAATTGCAGTACCTTTTCCATCTCTTAAGTCTACTAAAATCTGCAGGTTCTTCAATTCTTATCCTACTCCTTCATTGACTCATATTTCATGATTTTGAATACTGATGTAATTTTTTAATCTTATTTTATTGGAATCAGTCTAGTAGCCAATGTCAACTTTTTGTTTGTTTGTTTTGTTCCCTCTTTACCCAGGCCGGAAAAAATTCTGGTCTCTTTCTTCAGCTAGCTGATTTCAGCCCTAAGCATTTCCATGTTTTCTTTTGTACTTCTTAATTCACAACACATTTTTTTCATGTTTGAGTTTCTGTTCTTTGTTTAGTGTGCTCTTTTCAGATGATGTACATGTATTTTGTTGCTTTCTGTCTCCTTCATCCTTAGTGTAGTTTTCTCACTGTGGTCTGAACCCTTAAAGGGTAAGTGGTACGTTTGTTGTCTACAAGATTGAGTTTAACAATGTTTCCAGGAGATATGTAGGTTTTGATAGCTACATTCTTACCACTCTTATTCCTTGTTGTCTTCTTGAACTTGATATACTTTGTAGCTATTCCAAAAGCACTGTAATAATTTGTTACTCCTTGTGTGTGTTTTGATACTTTAGGGTATGAGAAAAAATAATATATGCCTGTTTTTTCCCATTGGCTGTCGAATGACCCATCTTTCAGAGAAGAAGAAAAAGCACCTCTATTTGGAATAAGATACACCTGGTTTAAATTTTGAGGTGCTTGAACCTGTTTCCTGTAAAACTTGTGGGTGCTTCACCTCTGGAAGTGTGTAAGGCAGTGTTGGATGGGGCTTTGAGCAACCTTGTCTAGCAGAAGATGTTCCTGCCCACAGCAGGGTGACTGAAGGTCCTTAAAAGTCGCTTCTAACCCAAATAGTTTTATGGCTCTAAATCTGTTGAGGGGTCTTTAAGATCCTTCTGTGGTGAGAAGAGTATTTTGAAGATAAGTGTTCTAAAATATTAATGAAATATAGTTTTTTTCTGAGACCAGCACAAGTTCATTCTACATGCAAACCTGCCAGTGATGATTAAATACTTTCCACTCCAACAATAGCTTTAGCTTTATTCTAACAGCAGCAGCTAGTGTCAACATTTTTAAATATTCAGTTCCAGGTAAATAGCTCATTAGTGTGTTGAGAGTAAAGTATGATTTCAGTGAAACTCAGAGTGATTATGGCTGAAGACAGCCAATTTTTTTATTGCTTTGAATGAAAAGAAACTAGACAGCAGTAACCCTGTTAAGCTTGATGAAGCCTTGGTTTAGGTGGCTGGTAAAGGAAAAAACATGCATGACAGTCCATACTGAAAACTGGGAGAGGGGAGTTACCTTTTTCAATAAAGGTAAATTAAAATTAATGATACAATAAGAACTTCAGCGAGTCCTGCATATCATTCAGAGCTTGACACAGTGTTTTTTTCTTTTCTGGATTTGGCACATAGTACTGTGTCTCTATATGCTGAGTGAAGGAGCCTTGTCCTTCTGAGCTCGCTTACCACTAGATATTTAAATAAAGGTTTGTACAGTATATTTAGATAAAATATGTAGTTTCACTGGAACATCCAGGTTTTGTTCTATGAAATTGTCTGATATGGCTCTTGAATACAGAGTTGTGATAACATAAGGCAAATACTCCAGTAGTGCTTAAGAGGTAGTAGACAGTTAGTGTTTTCAAAGATCTCATATTGCTCTTTGCTGCTTGGGAGATCTGTATTATTCCTTAGCAGATGATTGTAGAATCATAGAATACCAGGTTGAAAGGGACTTCAAGGATCATCTGTATAAAATTTTCTTGGCAAAAGCATAGTCTAGACAAAATGGCCCAGCACTCTGTCTAGCTGGATCTTAAAATGTCCTATATCAGGGAATCTACCATTTCCCTGAGGAGATTATTCCAATGGCTGATTGATCTCATGGTGAAAAACTTTCCTCTTGTGTCTAGTGTTGAAGGAAAGCTGTGATTGTCTGAACAACTGCGTTGTGGAGATGTGCCAGAATGATCTCATCTTGCATGCACTGAACGCGCGGAAGGGGACATAGTATCTTTACAAAGACAAATTGAATAATTTTCTCTATTTTTGGAAATATGCATTTCTTTTTAGTTGGCTTCAAAAGCAGTAAGTGAAAACAAATTTTGGCCAGACGATGTACACTCATGGCGGACTTACCTGAGAAAGACATGAAGTGATCTGGCTCACTTGAAAGCTGAAGTGCAAGCTTGGTTTCAGGTGTAAAATTGGCCAGTTCTGCATGAATTTGTATGGATTCCTCCTGGTATCAGCCATGTTGCCTCTAGTTGCATATTCTGTACATGAAAGAGACTTTCTGTGTAATATCTTATTCTTTTGCTTCTAAACATTTAGCCGTGACAAAAGGAGGCTCGAGGAAGATCCTATCACTTGCTACAACAACCTGAAAGGAGATTGTAGCAAAGTGGGGGGTTTGGTCTCTTTTCCTAGGTAATAAGTGACAAGACCAGAGAAAATGGCCTTGAATTGCACCATTAGATTTGATATTAGGAAAAATTTCTTCACTCAAAGAATTAGGGAAGTGGTGGAATCACTATCTCTGGAAGTTTTGAGAAGGGAAGTGGATGTAAGAGTTTCTTTGTAAACATGGTGGTGCTTAACTGTTGGGCTCAAGGATCTTAAAGATTTTCTTTTTCCCACCTTTATGACTATGATCCTATGGTTTTGTGGCATGCTTTGAAAATGAAATGATGATGGTTTTCCCCTAACCACCAGGTGAGTTTCACTGAGCCATCTCCACTTCCTTACGGTTGATTTGTGGCTTGATGGGAGTTTGAGGATGTAAACAAAAATCTTTGTGTTTGTGATTCATTATCTGACAGGATTGAAATCTCTTGCTCTCCATCTCCATGAAAGTTTTTGTGCTCTTTCTATCAGGAAGCCTTCTGGTTTATCTTCATGGGTTTAGGGTTGTAGACTGTCTCTTTGAGTGGGGGTAAAATCCTGGGACTTTCTCACCAGAGACCAAATAAATTTTGGCCATATGTAGAGGGGTTAAAAACTCTTAGTATGAAACTTGTGCCTCTAATTAGGTGTCTCTAATTAGGTGTCTCTAATACTGTTGAACCTACTCACTATTTGGGATGTAAACGATGTGGCCACCTAGTGTTCAAGCACCTTGCCATTTTGCTACAACAGTGAAGACACGGGTAAAGGCTTTCTCCCTGTGCCATTCCTCCTCCCCCCAGGTGGGCTGAGTACAGCAGAAGGTTGACATGTGCTCAGCAGTAAAAGGCCAGGGGAAGGAGGAAGAAAGGATTAATTTGTGTTCATGCTGGTTGTCTTCCCAAGTGAGCCCTATGTGAGACCCTGCTTTCCAGGAACTGCCAGGACAGCTCCCTGCCGGTGGCAGGTAGCGAATGAATTCCTCTTTTTGCTCTGCTTGTACACGTAGCTTTTTCTTTACCTACTGAACTCTTGTTCTCTTGATATACGGGCCTTTTAACCTTCCTTCTCTTCCCTTCCCCTCTCTGTTGGAGAGAAGGGACTTGGGTGAGTGCCTTTTGGCTGGGGTCAACCTACCCTAGGTCTATAGATTTATGTAAAGAAAAAGCTCCTGTGTTCTCAGGTGGCAGAACTGTGTTGTTAAGCTCTGTGAGAACTGTGTGAAATAATGGTTGCATCATATTAGTAATTTGGTTTTTGCCTGATTATGGAAAGGAATTGGGGGAATTAACAGGAGAATGAGCACTATATTCATTTAACTTAACCTCTTCTGTGAGGGTCAGTAAATTGTGCCTGATCTTGGCATTTTAAGGTGATATATTTAGAGATCTAGTACTGGCACAGAAGCACTATGGGCTCAGGAAAGAGCTAAGAATGTATTATTGTATAGGTCAGCTTGTTGAAGAAACTGAAGGAAAGGACCTTTTTTCAAATTTCATATTTGAATTTTAGAAATTTCTGTTACTGAAAGCAAATAACATTCAAATGTTCAGGAGAATGGAAAGCTCATGAATAGACTGTTTTGAAAATAATTGTCATGTGGTTTAGGCTTTTATCTTACTGTTTTACTAAACCAATATGATGTAATGAATAAAATCAATAAAAGCTTGACTTCTTATTTTAGAGCTGCCTTTTTTCCTGGATATGGTAATTAAAATTTTCAAAAATTTCAGGTTACATGTCCACTTCTTTTTCCCAAATCTCTCCAGGTTTTGAGTTCTTTTGCCTGTTCTTTTGGACTCAGTAATGATAACAATCTGTCTGTCTTCAGCTGCTCTTACTGACACACTCAAATGTCTAGGCCAAAGAGCAGCTGCCTGTGTGCTGGGGAACTGAAAATATCCATGCTTGGTGTCAATTTGTATTGACAAGTCATGATGGAACTCTATTAGAGTGCTGGATTTACTTAAGAGGTGAAGGGTGTGACTCTTCAAATATAGAGTGTCACATAGAATGGAGCAAGATTACATTTTTTCAGAGTTTGATGCCCTTTTTTTTCACCCTCAGAAAAAGTAGAAAAAGGAGAGAGACTGTAGCAGCAATGTATTCATTCAATAGGAAGTACAGGTTTATTTTTGTTATCCCTTGGAGTGTATATAACCGTGTTTCAGGGAAGCCAACATCTGGGTAAAAAAATTTAGAAAGGACCAAATAATTATTTACCAAGGTCCATAATCACAAGTACTTGTTGTTTCTACAACAGGACTAGAAACACAAGTGGGTTATCTTGTAATTGGATTAGTGGCTGATACAGTGAAAGCTTCTTCTGCAACTAATTAATTAAGAATATTTTAGCGTTTTGTTGTTTTGTGGGTTTGTTTTGTTCTGTTTGGTTGTCTTCTCTATATTTCTGGGTGCACAATTAAGTTGTTGAATGTTTAGTGTGCTCCCAGCTCTTCCACCAGGCTCCTTCTTCCACATTCTGGAGTGTCTTGCTCTGAGTCTGTGTTGGTTTCCTAAAAAAAAATCAGAGATGCTTAATATTTTAACATTTTGTTTGTTTAAGCAAGAGTGGATAGGCTGTAAGTCATGAAGGCTGGACTAACGTAGGCCAAAAAAAGAAATTAGAAGTTATTAACCATGCCCCACAGAATAAGAATTTGTAGTGTAATGGGCTGAAACTCATTAACAAAAAATATTATTTGTGGCAGATTAAGAGGAGGTGGTTGTAGAATGCTTTCAGTAACATCAGTACGAATGTTAATTGGAAAAAAATTAGTCAAATGCAAAAAACCATATTAATGGATTTGCTGTTAGTGCTTTGAATACTTAACACCAAAGTGCATTCAAAAGAATTTGTCTTTTGTAAATTAGTAATATATCACTGTTAGAAATTACTGTGTCCTTCCCTTCTCTTGATCTGTTACTTTAAGGATTTAACAAATGCTTTTACTGTTCTTAGGGTTCTGAATTAAAAAGACATGCTGGCAAACGTTTCAGCCCTTTTATGGTATTGAGTCAGGAGAAATAGTTTGTCTCTAAAACTGTGGTGTCGTATAAAATAATTCCAACAGTTATATTGTGCTCTTATTTCTTGTTCATGTTCAAAAGGTGATGCTGAACTAATAAGAATTCAGAGATGCTAGAAAAAACCCCAGTATTTTACGCAGTTCTTATCTTTTAACAGAAAAAAACCTGAGAATAATAAGTGATTAATAATATCTAATTAATATAAATTAATTTTAGCTACAATTTTCAAAGAATTATTGCAGCCAATTGAGTTTTAATAGCAAGGGAAAAAAAACATGATGAACAGTAAGTACACTCTAATTGCACAAATGTTAACATACACTTCTGAAGTATGCATTAAGGTTCACATTCTGTATGTTGTATTAAAGAATGTAATGCAAAACAATGATAAAACAAGGGTTACTCCAGTATATTTCCACTATCATTGTTAGTGCTCATTTTCAATATAAAAGGAAGACTATCTGTTGTACCTCAGCAGTTTTGAATATAGGCTCAAATACAGGACCACATCCTGTGGATCTCAGATCTTGGGTACCTAATCTGATGTTCTTTAGAAGATAGTATTCTGGAAACGGCTATTTTTAACTAATATTTTTAATTAAGCAATTAAGCACTGTTCTATAGAAGTGTAAACCTTTATGTGCAGACAAGCATAGACTGACTTCTATAATTTTTGTGTTGTGTCTGAATTTGTACAGGCATGTATCAGATTTCCTAACAATCAGTAAACTATAAATAAGTGTTAAAAAGATGTTCACTAGGCTTCGTTCACAACATTTTTTTTCTCAATAATGTTCTACATTTTCACATCTTTATTATTTTGTCGTCTCAAAAAAATAATGAAGGGTTTTTGCCTTGAGATAGACATTTGTATATAAGTCTACTAATCTGTATTGTGATATTTCTAGAAATATATGTGTATTGGTGTAAGAACTGTACAAAACAGAACTCCGTTTTTTTGGGTTAGTTTTCCTTTTCAATTTAAGAAAAATCTGTTCATTTTCCAGAGCAATGACAATGAAGAACGTCTGCAGGTTGTAAAACTTCTAGCAAAAATGTTTGGGGCGAAGGATTCCGAGCTGGCATCTCAAAACAAACCACTTTGGCAGTGCTACCTGGGAAGGTATATTCTGGTCTAGTTCCCTGTCTAGGGAGGAAGAACATTCAATGAAGTCAAATGCAGTTGGTTTGGTTTTTTTTTTTTTAAAGTGACACAGATAAACGTGAATTCCCTCCTGCTGCTGCTTTATCTGAGATCTGACAGATAATGCTAAAGCAATTTTACACATATCTTCCACATCTGTCATTTTGTAGAGTGAACGTTTACAAATTATCTCCTTAAAAGCTTTATTGCCATTGTCAAGAAAGATGAATATTTTAATTTCTTCACAAGTGAAACTATTCAGTGATGGATTAATTTCAAAACAGCATCAAATGACATTTTTGTATGAGGTGGTATTAAAACTACTTTTGAGGCTTTTATGTACAGTCTTTGTGTATGAGTTTCATTTTTTTTAATGGTAGGAGTACCTTAAAAGAAGTATGTAGTATATATGATGCTGCAAACATACTTAGCTTTTTTTTTTTTAAATATTCTGCCAGTTTGAGATGGAAAATACAGCTGGAGCTTGTAGTTTGTAGCTTATAGTAGCCAAACTCAAGTTTGGCTACTATAAAGAAAATATTTTTGATTTGAGTAAAAGAGGATAAATTCTAAAAGCTATTGCAAATGCTATAGTTTGTAATGTAGCATTCAATCATCAGAGTCCTCAAAGAAATGCTACATTTAAGAATAGAAGAAACTTAATTGAAGCAAGGTATTTGGCTTGAAAATATATAACTATTTAAAACATGAAATGGCATCATAAAATACCACATCTGATTGGGCCCTAAGGAAAATGCTTCATTGCGTTATGATGTGATTGTGTGCAGTTTGTTCACAGTAACTGTTTTCTGCTAGTCATGAATCACATATATGCATTTACTACTTCTAAAGATTTTCACAAAGTTATAATACCTGTGTTATTGAAGGAAGCATTCATAAAAATCCCTTGATTTTGAAAACATACCTGGCTTTTACTAAAACAGATATTGCTTAAAATCTATTTATTTGATAAATAAATATTTTGACAGCAAATTCTAAAATTACATTTTTAATTTGTTTCATGCCAACAATTTTGAGGATAGCTTGAAAATGCATTTAATTTTGGAAAAGTTGTCTGTAACTAATTGCATCAAGATTTTTGTTGTAAAATGACTTATATTAAAAAAAAGTGAAAATACTAGGTTTCAAGTATCAAATGGAGTTCGGTCTTCCAAAAGGAAATCCTATGAAATGAATCCATCTCAGAAGAAATTTGTAGTAGACTAAATGTGCATTTGTTTGTTGTCTGTCATGCAGTACAAGGAGGGGGATGAATATCACAGTCTTACAAAATTTTGAGTTTCTGATACATAGCTCATGGTTAATTATGTGTAGCATTACAGAAAAGGAACTGAAATATATCACACATCTTTCTAATAGTTTTTTGTCTGCCTGGGAATTTTTAATGTGTACCAGGAGAAGATAATTCTTTTCATGTTCAGAACATGAATCAACACATGAGTATGAGAATTTTTTTTAAGCTAAAGACATTTTACTTAATGCTGTGAAATTGGAGATGCTGTATGCATGTAACCATGCATGGGAAGCATAAAAAACATTTTCAGAAGTATTTAATACTGTGTAGAAATTAACAGATTGCTTTGGTAGAAGTGGAATTTTTGTTGTAATGCATTGTCTTGTTTCTAACTAGGTTTAATGATATCCACGTACCTATTCGCCTTGAGTGTGTCAAATTTGCAAGTCACTGCCTCATGAACCACCCTGATCTGGCCAAGGACTTAACAGGTATCAGTTTCTTTATAACATTAAAATACCATTTTAAGTCTCCTGGAAGAGTCAAAAAGGCCAGCTGTAATCCTAAGTAATGTTGTCAGATGTTGTGGGGGACCTAATTGATGGTGGAGTTCTAAGTCAAAGTCCCTGCCTTCACTGTTGCCTCTCAGGCTGAGGGGATTATACACAAAGAATGCCTCTACTAGGGAGATCTCTTTCCTTCTCATACAGTAGCATTCCCATTGCATTCCCAACTGATGCTGAAATTAAGAACCATGGGATCAGATAAAGATAGCCTGCCTAACCTAAAGGTCCTGGTTTATTAATTAAGATGCATAGGGGAGACTTAAGTTCCACAAAGCTGAAATGTTGAAGTCTTACACAGCCACTGTCCAAAACATAACAGTTCTCATAACTGACCACAGCTTCACAGTTCCACCTCCTTCAGATCAAACACAGCCTGAAATTCAGGACCTCTGTAGGAAGAAGCCTACTGGCATCAATGGAAGCATTTAGTATTTGCTGCTCCCCATGTCTTAATAAAAAAAATGTGTAATTAATGAGAATTGGTTGGTTTGCTTTGTAGACTGTATCTTCCCCTGATCATTAAACTCCTACTTGTAGTTTTTTTGAGGCAATATCTTGGCCTAGTTGATCTAAGGAGGAAGTTAAAAGGACTGTAAAGGGCATGGGATTGCTCTCCTGCTTCCTGAGTATTTGTCAGTTTGGACACAAATAGAGACAGGCTGGAGTCACCCTATAGTTTCAGTGTTACCCAGAGATCAGCTCAGTTGGTTGGAGCATGGAACACCACAGTCATAGGTTTGATCCTCATATGGGCCATAAGGATTGGACTTGATGACCCTTGTGGGTCCCTTCCCAACTCAATGTTTTGTGATTCTGAATTGTTAAGCCAGCTTAAAAAATCCCAAAAGGAATCTTTCATTAAGGGAATGCTAAAAATATTTTAACTTTGTATTATCAGAATTATATTTTCAACTGATCTTTTTTTTTACATTGCAGAAAGACTTTGTGCCCCCTCTAATGGTATCCTCTGGGAAATATAATTTTGCTCGCCCCTCCTCTCTCTCCCCACAGTGCTTATCAAAGCTAAATTGGTTAAAAATTCTGTGGCTCACTGGTATTGGAGACTAGCATTGTTTTGTATAATGGCAATGTTTTTCATATGTTTTAGTTTATGTTCCTGTGAAACAATAGGTTTTTTAAAAAAGGCTTATTTGGATTTAAAATTTCATAGCCTCCATAACTGGAAAACATGATTTTGAAATGTGCTCTTTTGACATTTGGGCTGATTACTGGTAATGTTAATGGATAGTGTTTCAGATGAGACTTGAAAATTTTCACTGGTCGTTGAACAGTCATGAGAGAGTAGTAACTTAATATGAAATAACTCTGTTTATTACATTCACAGTAACATTTGAATTTGCAAAGTTTCTTAAAGTTCTCAGCGTTGTACTGATGTACGCAGTGAACTGTGATCTTAACTTCTGTTAAGATGTTTCTACCCTTTTGTGCTTCTAAAATCAGCTAAAACACAGCTAAAAAAATAAATGAACTTTGCTATTTTATTTGCCAGCTTTTTAAATTGACAATAGGTAGCTGACAAATTTGACACCTAAAAGTGGAATTTTTAAAGTGTTTATAGTATAAGATTATTGGTGTTAGCAAATAAGTAGCAGTGTACCAGAATAATCTAGAAAAATTGTTTAAGATGGATAAACTATGATGTGTCTAAATAAGCATTATAGTTTGAAGTATCTTTTGATTTGTCCCTGCTTACAATGCTTACATGGCTCATACTGTTGAGTGTTCCTGGAGCAGGTGAACTAGATTCCTTGTGGATAGGACAGAAGTTGTGAGCACGTGTGCAACTAATGTGCTCTAGGAGCCAAAGGGGATGGAGTTTGCAAGAAGAGAGTAGCTTCTAGCCAGATGTAACACTTTAAAATGTATATGATGTGGTTAGCAATTCTCAAGCACTGTGTATTCTACTCTACAGCTCCAGTCCTGCTTGGTTATGATAGTTGCTAATGTATACATAGTGTAACTACTATAAGAAATAATAATAAAAAAATTCTAGCCACATAATTCTTCTTTCTGTAATGCCAGTTATATACATCTTTAATATTCTAAGCAAATATGGAGTTTTACTGACATTCCAGTTAGTCTTGGAGAAAATCATTGGTTTCTTACTGCTGATGCTTCAAATAGAATAAAATAATTGTTCTGTTTCTGTCTAGTGGGGAAAGTAGCTGAGGTTGTATACTTACATTTACTCATGTTTTTCCCCCAGAATATCTGAAAGTAAGGTCACATGATCCTGAGGAGGCCATACGGCATGATGTTATAGTATCCATAGTTACTGCTGCTAAAAAAGATCTTTTGCTTGTCAATGATCACCTGCTAAATTTCGTCAGAGAAAGGACACTGGACAAGCGGGTAAGATATAATTAGCATTGATAATAGCTGTTTTATACTTGTAAACTGTAATATTTACCTTCTTTAAAATCCGCACTTCTAAAATGTGCTATACTGATTTTAAATTACAAATGAAAACCAATATAAAGCAAAAAACCTTGATAAAATCTATTGAGGTACTTTCTTCCCATTACTAGAATGCTACATTTTTCATTGTGCTGTTTTTTATTTAAGATATGATTTAAATAATTAAATTGGCTCCAACACAACAGTGTTGTTCTAGTTGTCTAGTCCAGTAAAACTTTTGAGTCAAAGAAAACCCTTGTAAAACATTCTAGCATTTTTCTTAAGAAATTTTTCAAGCAGGTTTCAGAATGTATTGCATGTATTGTAAATTACCTGGTTTTAGTTAGATTATTGAAAGACTGCAAATCAAGGTAGTACCTTTCAAATTTGAATAGTCTTCAATTTTAGTTTAGATATATTGCATTATTTGGTAAAATTTATGAGGTTTGCTACTAAATTTAAAGCATAGTAAACAGGTTTGTTGATGGCAAACTTGAAAAATTATTTCCTAACTTTTTTTCATTTGGTGACAAGCTTTTTCTTGTTGCAGCCATAACAGAAATGCAGATAGTGAGTATGGGTGAGAAGGCTGTTGACTTAAATCTGTAATAATTCTAAACTGAAGAGGCATACTTCTGTGCTAGTTACTGGTGTTCAAAAGGTTTAGTGTAATAGATACGATGCAACGTAAGTCCTAATGAGAAACTGCTGCACTAAGAACTCAGTTTGACTTTTTGCGAATTAAATTATGTTATTTTAGTGTAGATTCGGAAATAGCTAACATAAAATTCTGCAGTCTTTTCAGTTTTGAGTTTAGAACTGCTAAACTGGCTGCTATTTCTTTTGTCAAGTGGAGAGTGAGGAAGGAAGCTATGATGGGACTTGCACAGATATACAAGAAATATTCATTGCAATCAGAAGCAGGAAAAGAAGCTGCAAAACAGATATCTTGGATCAAAGATAAACTTCTGCATATATATTATCAAAACAGTATTGATGACCGGTAAGTTAATTGCAAAAGCTGGGTGATTTAGTGTCAAAGTGTTAAAACTTGTTATGAAGATCTGGTGTTCCTTTATGTTCCTGTGCTGATGAGAAGGAGGAATATTGATAATCCTGTATGTTTGGATTCAGTGCATAATCTTGTATAGCTGCAACCAAATATTGACCTCTGTTGTTTTCTTCTAGATTATTATTTCTTATTTTAAGGCCACAAGTGGTTCTAAAGGGTGTGAGAGATTGAAACATTTCAAAGTCTTAGGTGTACTTTGCCACTGCTTCAGTAGAGGGGATCTTTGTTTAAATATCAGTAATGTGTTAATTTTTATGTTAAAATTTAGGAAGTAAACTTGCTTGAATAATGTTGGTTTAGATTTGCATGTTGTTTATGTATGTTTTAAAGATGGCATGTGTAGTGACAATGGGCAAGCTATATCACTCTGCAGAAATGTAGGTTTCTGTAGCAGAGAAGCTGTGAATTTGGGCCTTATCTGGATTTGTGGTGAAAGTAGTGCCTCTGTCATACCAGCTGTAGCCTTGTATATGGTTGTTGGTATTGAACTTAGAAATGGTTGCACATAGATAGCAAGTTTGGGAACAAGTCTGCCTTGACTCATCAAGGTCATCTTGTTGGCTTTGGAAATGAGCCTTCACAGTGTGTTTGGATACAAATGGCATTGCAAACCCATACAAGTCTTTTAAAAAATAAAAACCTCCAAAAGTTACCTTCAAAACAAGTAGTTATTTCATGGTGCCATGGAAATGGACTGTCTGGATCCTTAAATCCTGTCTTAACCACTGATGTGTTTCTTAAACGTTTTAAACTAGCTGGATTTGGGTTTTGACCACCTGCTCCAACTGTGCATGAGGAGTTTTGTTTTCTTTTCCAGCATAAACATACATGATGTTTTTTACCTGTTTGCTCCATTCTGTTACTACTGATCTCAGTATTGGACCTCAGTCTTGGACCTCTTGGTATTTAGGAGTAGCATGTGGCCTTGGTTTCTCTTTTTTTATTTTCTTCTCAGTCTTTGCTAGGTAACTGTCAGGCCCAAACCTCTCTCTCCTCTTTTTTCCAAATAAGGATCTTCATGTTACACAGAAGCTTTTAATAATTCCCTTGGGAATATACCTGCATTTATATTGCAGCTGGAAAAGACATGGGATAAACTCAGCCTGTGGGGAAGGGGCCAGAAAAGGGTGGAAGGAAGTCAGCTCCTTCTAATTGGTATCTGAATTCTTCTTCAGGGCTTCATGATATTGTGTGATATAATCAACATGATATTTCTTTTTAATAAGCATTATTATTATTAGTAGCACTATTATTTTAGGCAATTAATTTGGGTCAGTTCATGAATATATCCTAATACTGACTTGTAATGAAATTAAATGATAACATCTTCTTGGGTTAGTAATTAGTATCTTTCTTGAATTGTTTGGTTTCTTCTAGATTAATACATCTGATTTTGATAATGTTAGGAGATCTGTTAAATCTCCTAATGTCAGCATTAACATTGCATTTTCTATAATTAAAAATTTCTGTTTAATTTACGCTAAGTTATGTCAAATAACTTGAACTTTAGGTTTTTGAATATCCCCATTTTTTAATGCAACAACTAATGTCTAGATAGGGCTGAAAAAATTTAAATTGATGTTTCAACAATTCCAGGCCGTGTTCTTCCTGCACAGCTGAAATGTCTTTATCCTGTCTTTCAGGTTACTTGTTGAACGCATATTTGCTCAGTACATGGTCCCTCATAACTTGGAAACAAACGAACGAATGAAATGTTTGTATTACCTTTACGCAACACTGGATTCAAATGCTGTGAAGTACGTGCTGCTTTTTACTGCCTGCAAAATAAATTTTAATACAAATGGTATCGTAAAGTAGCTCTGAATTGTTATGAGTAGCCTAAGTCAGTGGACAGAAACAGTTTATAAACTATTGGAAAACAGAATGTAGAAATAGCATCTATTATTCAAGTGAGATTTTGAAAAAACCCTAAACTTATAGAGTGTTTTCTAACAAGATGCAGTACATTTCAACCATAAACGGGTAAAAAAACGTAGTATCAAAGATCTGCAAAGAAGCTTGAGGGCATGTCAGTCCTTTCATGTCTGCAAAGAGATAACACAGGTATAGTAGATCAGCCCTAAATCTTACCTGACAATTTCTTAATTGATAAACTGCTTGTTGCAGCAGCCAAGGTATCTTGAGAAAAACTTACTTGTCTTTCCTCCTTCGCTATTGTGTTGTGTGCCTTCTCCAGCTTAAAATGGGTACATGCACATGAAACTGACTAATAACAGTTATACTGCTGTAATATCACAGTTGGATTGATTTTAGATAGTTTTACTTTGTTTTTCATGTAGTAGTACTCAGTCACTTGAAAATCAAGTAGAGAGTCTTTTTTTCTTTTTTCTTTGTGGAAGAGACTAGAAAATGCTTTGTATATGAATGAATTCCTTAAAAGATCTCAAAGCCTTCCAATACTACAAAAGTTGATGTTTGGATCCTGTGAATTTCTTGTATTGCCTGTCCATATATATGGCAACTATAACAAACTAAAATCATCAATAGTATACTAAAAATAAAAACTTATTGTTCTAGTAATTTTTAGTGTAGGCTAAATGAAAATGCAGAATGGATTCTTTAGTTATTTGTTATTTCAGGCAACAAGTAACTTCTGAGTTCTACAGTTCTTGTATTCATTTTAAAGACATAGTTTGTTCAGTTAATTTATATAGAAATGATTTATTTACTTATGGATTCTGTAAGTTTTGTAAATGCGGCTGCGACCTCTATTTATATGGTTTACTACTCTTGGAGAGTGTGTTAATTTTATATTCTGCTGAGTATCTTTCATGCATCTCTTATAAGCTTAATCATGTCCACTTTTCACAATTTATTCATCTAGTAGCTGCTTCCTGTCTGCAAGAAAAACATTGTTTTGGTGATAAAAATCTTAAACATCTGTTTAACCTACTTCTTGGTATGTTTTTAGAAGAGTCGTTTCAGGTTTGTACAAATGAGTTCTTAATGGACCAGAGATTAGTTACTTCCTCCTCTGAAAGGCAATGTACTTAAGCATCTGAAATAAAATTTGTTTCAAAGTCTCACTTTGTTTCAGTCTAATATTATCAAATTCATTTTGCATGTTATCCTCCTACGAAATATTTAGCCTTTGCTCACTCAGCAGTGAAAGTTCAGGTGATAAGTACATTTCTGAGTCTAAAATTGAAAAGACTGTAAAGACTCATTTTGGACAGTTGTGTTGCTCCTTGAATAGATTAATTTTGACAATTCTTTTAATTTTTTTCTATTTTTAGAGCATTGAATGAAATGTGGAAATGTCAAAATCTGCTACGACATCAAGTAAAGGATTTAGTTGACCTAATAAAACAACCCAAAGTGAGTTCAGCTTATCTTTATTCCCCAGTGAATATGCAGTTTTAGTTAATGCACTGTTTTTAATTCCCTTTGTTTGGCTATCTCAAGCTTATTTTAATAGCAGATAGAAAATACTGTGAAAGTCAACTGATACTTCATTAGACTACATTTGATGAAGGAAATGTGTATACATTATGTTTGTAATATTGAAGAGGAAAAGGGTATTATAGAAACTTCTAAAATGTTTTGCTAGTCATTTAATAATAAAGTATTTTGTCTAAGTGTTTGAATTACATCTTGCCAGGACTATTCTGGCTCTTGAAACAGGGTGAAACCAGCATATCATTTTTGACTGCCAAATCAAGTAATTAAGAATAAGTACCTATATAAACCTTCTTAAATTGTTATGTGTGATTAGTAACTTTGAAGAAATTGCAATATTTTTGTCCCAACAGGTTATTAATTTCTCTTCCCTCTCAGAAATTTCTTAAATACTGTATTGGAGATACCAGATTACAATTTCATTTTCTTGTTTACAGATTTTGCTCAGAAGGGAAAAATTAGAATTTATTGATGATTTAGGATATTCTCATAAAGTGAATTTCAGTTTGTTTTAGTTACATCTATGTTCATGCTCATGTTTGGGTAGGGCAGTTATAAAACTAAATTCTTGATATGCTTTGAAATATAATTAAAACTTGGTTTTAATGCTAGAAGTTTGATCTGATGCTTTTTTATCAGAAAAATATAGAGTAGAAAATGTTGCCATGCTCAAATTTCTATGTGCCTGTATGTGTGATTTTTATTTTTGGTTTGTGCATATAGTTGTACCAAGATAAATTTAATGATTATCCATTTGCTAGAGTTACCTGAACTAGGACGAGTGGGTAGCTGTGTGGTTGGATTATCTAATGTATCTGCTTAGAGATGGTAGTGTCTTGCTAATACAGAGATACTGCAGTGAAATTAATAATTTTGACTTAGTGCATTAAAAACATGCTGTAATATATTAAATTTTAAGTGCAGTAAAGGCTAGCACAACAATACTTCTTTGTATTTGGGTGACTGTTTTGAAATGCTTTTCATGTACTGTTTTATCTTCTTTGGTGTAGGTTAAACACATTGATGCATTTACTACCTGAGTTAGTTCCATGATATTTTCTACTTTTCAGTTGAAAGTGAAATTTCAGCTTTTGTTTTCTGGGAGCAGTGAATGTTCTTTCTCTGTTTTAAAATATCAAATATGATATGGAATTTACCAGGAAAGCTTTGCATTCAGGACAGTGCATGCTTTTGACATGTTTGCATTTGTCCATCTGGATTTTATCCTATTTTTTGTTCTTAGATACTAGTTCTGTGCACTTGGGTATTCTCTTGAATAACAAGACTACATGAGAGAATTTAGATGGCTTGTGATAGAGCACAGCAGGGAAGAGAGGTGTCTGAGGGGCAGCTGAACACTGTTCTTTGAAGTGTTCATTTGCTTTTATTTCTCAATACCAGAATGAATAAGTAAAACTTTGTGTAAATTGACATACTAAATTAAGTAAGATTCCCTGATGCAAAACTGTTTTGCTGCCTGCAATGCCACCTCAGACTATCACATACAGTCCAAGTAATAATCTTGAGACAAATATCCATTAGCAATTCAGAGCTACGTAAACATTTCTTTCTTTCAGGAAACAAAACTGAGATTAAATAGTAACCTTTTAGTAAAATGAGTTTTTGTGTGCTTTTTCACTTCTCTCTAATTTCTTCATGTAATCATTATAGCTTAGTTGTTGATTTGTTCTCCCTTGCGGGTGTTATCCCTGTGCCAAGTGTAGGCATTATGAGAGCTCTCAGAGATAAACTAGAATAGGAGGAGAAATAGTGTACAGATGTTACCACAAAGAAACTTTGATTAGGTAGTAAGGAAAAAAATGCAGTAAGTGTGATCAAATATGGGAACAGGTAGCCCAGAGATGCTGCAAAATCTTCATCCTTGTAAATATTTAAAATGCAACTAGAACTTTGCCTGAAGCAAAATCTGATCCTGCTTTGAGTCGGCAGTTCAACTGTGTGACCTAAAGTTGTCACTGCCAACCTACATTATTCTGTAACTGTAAGTCTTTGAACTTCCCAGTCTATCTTTCTGCCATTTACTGAAACTCTATGGGCATCCTCCTTCTTTCCTCTTCAAGGCCTTTCAGATAAAGCACTATTGAAGAGGCTGGAAATGTGTTAAGGAAATTTTTATTGCTGTTGGTCATAATTTCTCCTGACTTAGAACAGAAGGGACATCAAACTTACCTTTCAGACAAGATACTTTTCTGAAGAGTGAAAGCATAAATCACAGCTACTCTTGTTTTCTCCTTCAGCAGTGGTATACAATGAAATAAAATACGTAACCTTCCCTGTTCATTTGTAGAAAAGTGTGTTTTGGAGTATAATCTTCATTTGCTGCAGATGAGTGTAAGATTATGTAGATAACTGCTACAGCAGATTTTCTAAAAAGAAATGTTTCTTAAACTTCTTTAATCTGTCATAATTCAATAGAGTTATACTACTGCAAGTTAATACTTCTGCCTCCAGTTATTTGATGTTTGGCTGAATTATTAGTGGTTTGCTCAATCTCTTTTGATGGGACCTTTAGCCAGTACTTGAAGACTTAGGTAGTATTGGAGACCAGAACAGTCAGGATGAAAGAAACTCCACAGTACCGTTTTTGTTTTCCCCTGAGTCACAAGAGATTTGAATATGGGAAGTTTGTATCTGCTGACAGCATTACTTGAATCCTGTAAACTATATCTGATTTCTGTCTTTTATAATTTTTTTGTCTGAACATGTGAATTCAGCTATGACAGGTAGGAGCCCTGAAAATGATGGCATTATTCTGAGACTACACACCGCAGAAATGGCTCATTCATGCTGTTCATAAGTTATATGGTAGATTGAAAAGTAATAAAAGTATTTTATGCAATTGATCTGTAGTGATGATCTACCTTTTACTTCCTGTGTCTACATTGAATTTGCAGGGGTGGTTTTTGATTTCTAACATGCTGATATGTTAGCAGAATGGGTGCTGACTTGTTAATGCAGTCTGGAATCTTCCTTACTCAATACTCAAATGGAAATAAATAATGTAAAATTTTTACTTAATCCATTTTTCTTCTGTGACTTGCAGACAGATGCCAGCAGTAAAGCTATATTCTCAAAAGTGATGGTTATAACAAGTAAGTCAGTAAAAGTATTTATGAAATAATGTCTAAAAATTACAGCAGAACTATATTGCTTTCTTGTTTTAAAAATCATTTGGGGTAAGTTTATTAAAAAAACGTTTTGTAGCAGATAAAATCTAAAGCAAATCATGATAAATGTGATGCAGCAGTGTGCTTTTAAGAATGAAGGCAACTCTAAGCAGAATTACTCACTTACTGTAAGATGACATCAGTCATGAAGCCTATCACAGTATTTTGGCTGCATCGTGGACTAATTCAAGGTCTAGATGATCTAGGGTGTTAATGTCTATTTTAACATTTATTATAGAGTATATATTCATAGGTGTTAACTAAACTACTAAGCTAACCTCTCTTCTGAGGTTTTAGTTTTGTAAATGGCATTGGAATGCAGGAGAGTTTGGATTTCACTAGCAAGGAAAGCACTTCAAAAACTGAAGAACTTCTATGTAAATTGAACTATTGACAGATAAATACCCAACAACCCAAAAGCAACACGTTTTTTCCCCAGGCCCACCCTGTCAATAACATTAAAACTAGTATGAAGAAAAACTTGCTTTACAATTCTGAAAATTTGTTTTCAAATCCACCTTTTAAAAAAAAATGCCATCTGTTCTGGCAAAAAAATATAATACATAAGACTGCACATTTTTGAAAAAATACAAAGGAAAAAAATGAACTGTGCTACTTCGTTGGCCGTGGTACTAATCTATTTTTCATTAGTTTGTATTTTTTCCTCATACTTTTAGTACTCGCTTTATTTTTTAAAAAAATCAATACAGCAAAACAAAATCATAAGAGAACTTGTTTTGAACTAACCATCCTGTAGTGCTACACCGCATTCTGTACCAGCTTTGCTTAACACTGTCTGGACAAAAAAATATGAAGCATCTTAAATAGTAGACTAATCCTTTGCTAATAAATTGCCTTGCTATGATATAAAACATAAATATAAAATGAGGGTGTAGTTGAAGAAATGCATTTTAAATGCCTTTTTTTGGGGGATGTTTTAAGCTGTTGTAAAGATCATGTTTCCTTAATGCATTTTAAATGCTGTTTTTTATTTTTGAATGTTTGTTTTAAAGCTTGTATTCACTTAAGGGGTAATTTAGCAAAAATACCCTTTTTGATGTTTTTCACACTTGTTGCATTGGGTGATCTGTATGCAGAGTATATTTTGTTGTGGAGTTCAGGCTTTACAGTCTGAGGTCAACTTCAGCTGTTTGTAATATTATTAGCAAGAGCAACTAGACTTGCTGAAAAATGAGTGTGAAGGGTGGGGAAGGCAATTAGCCAGAGGAAATTTGTAGAAATTTGTGTCCTCATAGATATGTCTGCTTATTTTGAGGTGTTTTGTGGTTTGGGTTTTTTGTGTTTTTTGTTTTTGCTTGTTTGGTTTGGGTTTTGTGTGGTTTCTATGCTGTTCCAAACTTGTGCAATTTACGATATATAAATAGTGATTTATTTTGGTTATTTAAAGGAAACCTTCCTGATCCAGGGAAAGCTCAAGATTTCATGAAAAAGTTCACACAAGTTCTAGAAGATGATGAAAAAATAAGAAGTCAGTTAGAAATGCTTGTTAGCCCAACATGTTCTTGCAAACAGGCTGAAGGATGTGTGGTAAGAATTGCTCTTAAAGTGTGAATATTTTTGGAATAGAATTTATTAGAAATTAAATCACAACTTATATTTCAGAGGGAAATAACAAAGAAGTTGGGCAATCCAAAGCAACCAACAAATCCTTTCCTGGAAATGATAAAGTTTCTTCTTGAGAGAATTGCTCCTGTGCACATTGATACCGAATCCATCAGGTATTTTTCTCTGTGTGACCTATGGGGTGATTGGGGTTTCTTACTTTGCCTTTAAGCACAAGCAGTGATAGGCTGGGTGGGTATGGCTCAAGGCTTGGTGACCTGCAACGTTTTCTTCTGTTTCACTTCGTGTAGGGGCTTCTGTGTCCTTGTCCAGAATGTAGTCACAGAAACAATTGCATTGTCATTCAGCATAGCTGGAATGACCTGTCAGTAAAAGTGGATGTGTTGCTGACAGACAACACATGGTTTGTGACCAGCTGACTTATTTTAAAACAAATTTCTGTCCAGACTATTCAGCTGAAACTTTCCACCCAAAATATTAGCTCATAGTGACATAAACAGTAATGTAACTGAGGAAGTAAAGGTTATGATGATGAGGCAGCAAGACTTCAAGGAAGAGTGAACCAATGAAGCTGGGGTAGGAGGGGGATTGCTGAAATTATTGTTGCTGAAATGGTTATTTAACTAACAGCAGTATTTGAAATAAGCCTTACTGTCAAGAAGAAATATGCAGAAGATCGGTCTTGTAAATTTGTCATCAGCTCTTAGCAGAACGGTTAAATGGTTATTTTTTTCCGCTTGGTTAGAGGCTAAGTATTGTAAACAGTTATTTTCCATCAATTATTAAGAATCTGTACCAGGTTGTAACCTCAGCGTAATTCTTACTGAGTTTGTTGCTTATAATGCTCAAATTGTTTTCTTATTTTGGTCGTCCTTCCAGAGTAATTTGTATATAGTTCTTAATTCATGATGGTTAAATATTTTTTTAATGTAATGCTTCAGAAGCTTTGATTTGGATAGGAGATGAGGGCAACCAGATTATGTATGTAGCTGACATATTTAGTTTATAATAGGCTTTTGTTTTAAATAAGATTGTTTCTTGCTTTAATAAGACTGTTTTCACAAGTTTAAGATGTAATCATACAGGGTGGAATTGCAGTACCTACAAGGCCATGTTTTGTTTTCCTCTTCAGTGCCCTTATCAAGCAAGTGAACAAGTCTATAGATGGAACAGCTGATGATGAAGATGAGGGTGTACCTACTGACCAGGCAATCAGAGCAGGTCTTGAATTGCTGAAGGCAAGTATAGTCCTGGTGGCCAGTAAGCATGGGAAACTTTGCAAACAACTTAGTTAAAATAAAATTTTAATTAGCACTTGCTGCTTTTAGTCAAAAGCATGTAGTACCTACCTGGATGAAATTGGTTTGGTTGTTTGTGCTTTATGCTCATCTTACGTGGCACATCAGTAAGGTTATTTTTTAAATTATTTTTACATTACAGCTTTTCTGTAAGCCAAAAGTAGTTGCGTGTGAGGCAGCAGCAGTGGAGTTTTGGTTATTAGAGCATGAATTCAGTGATTTGTTAATAGACACTGTGCTGTTGTACATCAGTGCAACATTGTGGTTCCTCTGTGTTCTACCTAATTTGGGGTCTTACCTATTTCAGCTATGAGTAATCTTGAGACTGAGCTAACGTAGCAGAGATTGTCAAGTAGTCCAGGAGGGGGTTGACTTCAAAGGCCTAAAAATCTAAAGGACTCCCATACTGAAGTTTTCAGAGTATTTTAGATGAACTAAGGACTGAGTAGATTCACCTGAAAGGGTGTGGCTCTTTATCCAGATGTGCACATTTAGATAAAAGTGCAGATACCTAGTAGTACAAAAACGCATCTGAGTAAGAAAGAATGAATCATGTTGTGAAGGAGTATATGCTTGAATGAAAGCTTCCAAGTCAGTGTTTACATATTTGTATGAACTGGCATGACACATTTAAGGAAGAGGAGTAGGACTGCCCTGAACAAAGATGTCTATACATCATCAGTATAATACAGAGAGGACAAATGTATGAGTCCAGCATTGGGAATGCCATGCAATGAAGTGGGAAGGAAGGTAACTTAATGAAAATAGAAAACTGCATATGAAGAAGTTTCTAGATTTTAAGGATTGTTTCTCTGCCATGAGTCAGAATATTATGTGGAATGAGGCTAATAATCAACAGCCACTTAAAAATGAAGAGAAGACCAAATTTCAGGGAGGATCAATTGAGGGTTTCTTTATTTCATTTTTTTTTGACATGGGAGGACTGTCATACCTGAAAATAACCAAGTCCAAGAATCTGAAGGAAAGGTACAGAATCTGTTAAGTTAATGTGGAAAACTTGAGGAACTAGAGGCCCTATTGACTATGTCTGTGTTGCTATTTTAGAGATAGGAATTTCACTTCAGAGCAGAATCAATTCTTCCCCTGAGGAAACAAACATGAAGTATGGAGGCACACAGGCTGGATTCCTTTCAGAGGAACAAAATTGAGATGGGCTTCAGAAGCACATGTTGTGTTGCATTGTCTAAAGTGGATTTAGTCAGTCTAAAAATACTCTGAAGTAAAACTCCTGAAACATGAACATTGCTTCCTTAGCATCAGTTGGGTTTCTCTTAAGACCTGCTCCTGCTGTAACCCAGTACTTGCTAATGTAGATGTAGTCACTGAGAAGTACATAGTCAGAATAGTAGGAGAAGAAACTGAGACTGGGGAAATAAATTAAATCTAATGAGGTCATGGATAAAGTCAGAACTTCAGGAGCTACTAAAAAAAAAAGAAGAGAAATGTGGATCATGAGTCAAAACCAGGGAGAGTATTATAAATGTTCCAGTATGGCAGTGGAAAATGACTCTTGATGAAGTGTCCTAGTATAAGTGGACCTTTAAAAAATGTTAACATGGCTTTCATCATATTTTGGCAGGTACTTTCGTTTACGCACCCTATCTCATTTCATTCAGCTGAAACTTTTGAATCTCTCCTCGCTTGCTTGAAAATGGATGATGAAAAAGTGGCAGAAGCTGCATTACAAATTTTTAAAAATACAGGAAGTAAAATTGAAGAAGACTTTCCTCACATACGATCGTAAGTTGTATATCTTACTCTGAGCAGTGACCTTTACTGTACAGGATTTTGGAAGTTCTCTTCCTTTCATCTGCTGTAGCATTATCCTGCATTCTTTTGAAAGAAAGTATTACTTTCCAAAACAGATTTTGAAAAACTAAATTGTAGTGCTTTTTGAAGACTGGAAGTGAAATGAATATACTCAAAGTAGTGACAGCTGGTATGTCACTATAATTTATATTGTTGCCCTTCAGAATACTTCAGAATTACTGATTCTTTCCTGGTTTTTTATATATATATGTACATGCAGTGTAAAAACCTTCCTTGCAATTTAATGGTGATATGTAGGCCAAAACATTTCCAAAAGAACATTTAGTACCTGTGCAGATATCAATGCCTATTTTACCATGTAATATTTTATCAACAAAAACTAGGATTTTTTTGCTTGCAAGTTATGTAAATAATTTTTTTGGCTTTTTTTGGAAGAAATTACCCAAACAAAAGCAATTAGTGCTTTTGCAGAAGTGTTGTGGTTTTTATATGTTTACCTATACTTCTTTTTTAGTTTGATGTTTTGGAAAATTTTCGATTTGTGAAATTACTTATCTCTTGGTCTGTTTGTCTATTTGTTTTGTTACACAACTGTTTAGTGCTTTGCTTCCAGTGTTGCATCATAAAGCTAAAAAGGGACCCCCTCGTCAAGCCAAGTATGCTATTCACTGCATCCATGCAATATTTTCCAGCAAAGAAACGCAGTTTGCACAGATATTTGAGGTAACATTAAATATTTAAGTTACTTTTACTGATCTTTCATATTGCAGATGTACACTAAGGGATGTAGTTGCAAGTTGTAGCAGATTTAGGAAATATGTTTTTCCCCTTTCCTTTTGCTCTTACATGATTTTGGCCCAAAGAATGGTAGTAGAGGGTGTTCTTGTATCTTGTGATTTGTCATGTTTTAGGTTATGTATTTTAAGAGCTGGTAGAGTAAAACCAAGTGTTAGGCTGTGTACTAGAACCATGAACTATATATGGAAAGAGCAACCATATGCTACTCCTTACCCCTGTTGAAAATGGTCAAAAGTATTTAAATGGTTGCAGAAATTATGGAAAACTGAATTGTGGTACAGAGTAAATAAATTTTATAGCTGTAACTGCAAATAGACTTTTTAATTATTGGCCATCAGCCTCTTATCTTGAAGGCTGAATCATAGTCCATTACTGGAATTGCTAGCTTGAGATCTAGTTCTCCCACAAGAAAGTAAGCTTTTTAATCCATTGTTTCCTAAATTGTTGTGTTTGAGTTGTCACTTTTTCAGCTATCCAGAGGTAATAAATATTTTGTCTGTCATCTTGACATTTCCTCTGACTTGAGGAAGACTTGATGGGTTGGTGAATGTGTCTTTAAAATTAAATAATCAATAGTTCTTTTGAAATTGTATTTCTGAAGTAGACATGGACATCTTGGTACGAAGCTGTCATTCCCATCCCCTCAGTAGGACACAGATTGTATCAGTAATACTTGAATTTGTTGCCTTTTTTTTTAGCCACTGCATAAAAGTCTGGATCCAAGCAATTTTGAGCACCTCATTACGCCGTTGGTTACTATTGGCCATATAGCCATGCTTGCACCTGACCAGTTTGCTGCCCCTTTGAAATCTTTGGTTGCTACTTTTATTGTTAAAGATTTGTTAATGAATGATAGGGTGAGTACTTTTAAAACCTTATGTTAAGAATGTGCTTTTTCTGTAGTATCATACTCAGCAAGTGCTTGGGAAAATATTTGGCATGCTGGTTCTTTTTGTGTGTGGTTGTCTTCTGATTTCCTCATGTAGTTTGACTCCATTCAAAACCCATGGTACAGAAAAGGAAAATTCTACCAATTTGGGAATCTTACAAAAGTGATGAGCTGCATAGCATAGCATTTCATCACTTGTAACTTGGCCTTCATTAAAAAGATGAAATTTGTTATGACTTGATTCTGTTTCTTATCTTGAGTGAGTTGTGATTTTTAGGAAGTATATTACATTTGACATTAAAATACACTATTTAAATGGAGGACTGAATTTCAATTTTTTAAACAATTTTGAATTGATTCTGAAGTGATTATGAAGTCAAAAAATGAACTTGTGCATTGTTTGAAGTTGCTTAGGGAAAGATACACTATCTAAAGCAGTAAAATGTGTGTGAGGTTCCAATCTACTGAATATGGAAAAACTGTTATTTTTCAAAGCAATGGCTATTGTGCCCTAAAGGAATAGTTTTCAGGTAACAATAATGACCAATCCCTTTATTAATCTTAAATTTGGTGATGGTTGGATAGTGGGGTATCTCACCTCTGTAGTGGTTACTTCTGTAAGGTAGAGGAGGCATAAAGCTGACCAGGAGTGCTGCTGTACTGTTTCCAGAAGCAAACAGGAAAGAAGAGGTTACAAGTTTCACTGAAGAGTAACAGTACTGTAACAAATGTAACATTTTGTTTAGCTTCCAGGAAAAAAGACAACAAAACTTTGGGTCCCAGATGAAGAAGTGTCTCCTGAAACCCTTGTGAAAGTGAGTAGCATGTACTGTGTTTTCTTGTATTTTATGTTTATAATACTTAATAAGAATTTGCTCTTGGGAACATATTTTTAAATTATTATTTTATGCATAAATTTACATACACACTTCATTAAGTTTTAATATGAGCTCTTTATAGGTGTAGTTTTGTTTTCTGATACTTGACTGTGATGATAGCTGAATTACCTGAAGTAAAAGTATTTTTTTCCCTCCTCTTCAGTGTAGGAGTTAAATACTATAGAAATTTTGTCTTTTTCTTTTTCTGTTGAATTTTTATGCCATTCCGAGAAACTTTCAGCGTTGTTTTGGAAGAAGAAAAATGGGGTTTGGATTTGTCAGTTTCCTCAAATGAATAAATCTGTTACATTGTTTATTTTTCTATGTTTGCAATGTGTATTGGAGAAAAACCTGAATTAAGAAAGAAATCACTTTAAAACGGTGAGGGGTTTGTTTTGGTACTTTCCTTAAAAATGACATCTCAAGCCTTTTCTTATTTTGGAGTAAGTGTATACATTTTCTGTACTCTGTAAGAGATACTGTCAATCAATTTTTCAATGAATTAGAAATAGACTCACGATGTGGAAAATATATTCTATATCTGTATTTGGTTTTTAAATGCCCTTCAGAACAGGGATAGATTTTTGCTTTCACTCCTTTCAGAATAAGATGCTTGTCTTTTATAGTATGCTCTATGTTATATCAGTTGTTTAGTTTCTAATGTCTTCTGAGTAGAGTGGCTCTGGTTTTAAAAGGTTCTTTGCCTTGTCTCAAAATTGTTAAACACTTCCTAGCAGACCTTCTTTTCTGCTAGGTTAGTAAGTACTTTTCTTTGCAGTTTGGTACAGAACACATTACTGGAAAGGCTTGGCTTTTTTTGAAGTTGATTTGTTGCTTTTAGTTTTTTGACTCCACAAACAATATTTTTCATGTTTGTGCAACTCCATAGTTACATAGTATACTCCAAAAATTGTTAAAAGAATGCACCTTTGTTTTAATTTAATGAAGTGCTAATTTTAAATAGACATGATTTCACTTGAGTGATTATACATGTAACTTGAAGTAGCAAATATTAATTGTTTTTCTTAATTATTTTAAATTATTTGTGAACCTGTAGTAACTCTCTAAAATGTACTTTTATATTGATAAAACTTCTCATACATTTGCCTATTTGGAAGGGAATTAATCTGCAGAAATTCTTAAGGCAATTTGCAGTTTAAGCCAAGCCTGAAAACTGTAAGAAGAATTTATTTGCAGGTGAAAACAAGTTATTGTGCAAATTGATTTGCAAATTTAATTAGCATTTATTACTACTGCGGAGCTTAAACTTAATGTATGCTCCAGACCATGCCATTAGTTTATAAATGATTTCTCTCTGACAGTGTACTTTTCTTCACTCTGGTTTCACAAGCCTCTTTTTGCTTTTGTAGCATTATAATATATCTAGTGGGGATTTTAAAACTAGCAAGTTGGAGTATGAAAGTGAGAAGGACTGCTGAAAATTAAATTTTAGTATTGTCCAGCCTAGCAGATGTAGACTGATACAGGATAACCATTGTTGGATAACCATAGTTTTGGGTGCTACACCTTCTGTGAAAGGCTCTCTGCAGAGAACTGTTTCAGTAGAGTATTAACTATGAATTGGATTAATGATTGTATGAGTTAGACTGGAATTCCTACGCTGGGCACTAGAGTTCTAAAGCAATTGTCTCTCCTGGCAATGACCTGTAATGATTACTGTGCACCATGCAGCAGATTGAGACTTCTGTAGTAGCAATGATATTTCTTGTTTCCTTCCATATCACTGGAATATAAGGTTTTTAATACTGTTTCTCTAACTATGCTCAAAGTGGGCTTTGTTTCATTTTTCACTACTGCACAAACTTGCAGCCTTTGTTGCTCTGAAACCTCAGACAGCAGAAACCTTAGCCAGCTGCTGCCATAATGGTGATGTAGTAGGAAGACAGTGTTGTCTTTCATATGGCTCTGTCTCTTTTTTGCCTTCTTTTCTTTTCATGTTGTGTAAATAATTTTTCATCTCAGAGGAGAATTCTAGGCTTGTGGAATGCAAATTGAAATAAGAACTTCAGACTGAATATAAGGAAAGGCCTGAGAACAGTCAGACGATGCAACAAGTAGCAAGAGGTTGCAGATTGCCAAGAGAGGCTGTGCAGCCTTCATTTTTGGAGGCCTTTTGACACTACAGTGCATAAAATTGAGACCAATGTGGTGTGGTTTTGTAGCTGACCTTCCTTTGAGTGGGAGATTGAACTGGAAACCTCCTAATATTCCTTCTAACTGGAATTAACTTTTAATAGCTAGACTGTTTGGTTGCAAAGGGAGAATTTAAAACATGACAGCAGTCCAAACTCATGTCATGTTTAACAAAGTCTTTGGGTAATCAGTAGTAGTGACTGGGGGAATTCTCGTGCCCTGTACTAATTTCATGGGAATGCTTAATTCTGAATGGTTGCTGGAATGTCATCATATCATCTTTAACATCAGCAAAAAAATAGGGAAACTAGTGGGGTCGGACAAAAATTCTGAAGGAAACAGGACTAGGACTTGACTGCATGGAAGGAAGACTAGAATAGGTTTGGATAATAAAACTGGGGAAAAGACATTATGGAGTGAATTACTAGAAGCAAAGATTGAAATTGAAATTGGTCAGGGGACAAGGTAGCCTGTATCTGTTCCTTGGCTGAATGTGCCATTTATTTGAGGACCAAGGAGAGCTGTCATATTTCCATCCTCCCAACAAATGGGAGGCACTGACGGTTACAGGTCCTGGTTATGACATGAAGAAACTGGATTTGTGAACTGTGAAAATATGGGATGCCATTATTGTTATATTACAATTATTATATTGGGATTGATGCTATTAAAATCTTCTGATGGATACTTAGAGCTGTTCCAGTGGAAGACCCTTTGAAAGTGAGGGCAAGACAAATTCTGCTCTGCAGACTACATTTGCATTTTGAGTTCTGGAGTGACAGACATCCTGCAGCTTACTGGTGTTACCCAATAAGGTGGAGCAAGTGGACTACAGTCCTAGAAACTAAGCTCACATAGAAGTGATAGTCCTAGAACTGAGATTTGATGGGCCCATTTTGGTCAGTTCGTTGCAAGGAGTAGAGCAATTAGGCTATGATAAATTTAATTTGTTGATATTCTGAATTTTTATATGAAAGTTACTAGAATTGCTTTTCCTACTAACGAGAATATTTGAAGTTACCATGTACAAAAAGTGTTAAGTTTTCTCAAGCTTTTGGGTTTTGATCTTCAGAGTTCAATATTTTGTTTTGGTTTTAGGGGTTTTTTTTGTTTCTTTTATTTCCCCCCAAAGGATATCTATGTGATTTAGATGTGCATTTTCATTTTGCTGTAGGAAATTTTCTTTATTGTCTCTGCTGTCATATGAAAGGAAAATGAAAGGATAAAGGGATTCAAATACTAAACCAAACTTAATCTCCAAATTAATGTTTTATTTTCACTAAAGAAATGTGAAATTATTCCGTGTTTCATGATAGTTGCTGGATTCTGCATACTGGCAGAAGCTTGCCTCAAAACACTTGATGTGTCCATTGGCAAAACCAAGTTATCCCTTCCTGTCTTTGAGGCTTTTCTTTAAATAGCTGTGAAAAAAATACTCTTTACCAGGGTAAGTTATCATAGTACAGATTGCTAATAGTCAAGATGTCTATTAAAGGGTTTTTCAAGTACATGTCTTAAATTTAAACTTAAATATGACAGATAAGTAGAGAATGTATAGAATATACAGGAATTTAACACCAAGGTTGTGGGTTCAGTCGCCATGTGGGTCATTCACTGGACTTGTTGATCCATGTGGATCTCTTCCGACTCAAATATAGGAATATATAAAGATGAAAATATGTTCTGCTTTTTGATCCACTAACATTTTCTTAGTAAGTATAAACTAACTGTTTAGCCTATTTCACAGTATTTAATGGATGTAAGCTCAATTAAGAAAACGTTTTCAAAGAACAAAATGTGTGATTGCTTATAGAAAAAGCAGCTCAAACTTTAACTAAATGTGTAATTTTTATTTGCTGTAATACATCCTTGAGACTTTCAGTGAAAAGTTGCTGTCTCGTGAGAGTGTGTGTGGTTATCTTTCAGTATTTAAATGATGTTTTGCAGTCCTGACAGACTTATTTGTACCAGCAAAATGCACTTGGAAAAAATACTATGTGATTAAATTAAGATAAAGATTATTTTAAATATGAGGCTTATGATATGCTTTGACTTTTTGGTATAATTGTTTTTTCAGATTCAGGCCATCAAGATGATGGTTCGATGGTTGCTAGGAATGAAGAACAACCACAGCAAGTCAGGTACTTCTACTCTGAGATTGCTAACAACAATATTGCACAGTGATGGAGATTTAACAGAGCAGGGGAAAATAAGGTATGTACCAGATGGTAATATTTTCATGATTGTGATGATGGAGTGAGGGGAGAGTTTTAATTGAAGTAGAGTGTAAACTATTCTACTAGACTGCTTAACAATTTATATATTTTATTTCATAAGATGTGTTAGTAAGCTTGGCTGGTTTCTACGTAAGTTTGCTGAGTCTTGGGTTTTGTAACACTGTACACACAGCTGAATTTTAGGTTTTATATTCTTGCTTTATTTATCCCTTCAATTGGCCATTAGACATCATATTGCAGGAATAAACTGTGCAACTGTGCAACTTCCTCCTTCCCACTGAAAATTGGTTTTAATTTTTTATGCAGCTTGCTGTTCCTGGTGTACCAATTGCTGTGTATGCCAAATGCCAATAGGTGGGCTTTCTAATAAAGAACAATAGTGTGTTGTGTAAACCAAGTGGAAATACTTATTACACAAGATACTTCTGCTTGGAGGCAGGCTAATCTATCCTAAAGTCTCTAAAAGTAAAGGCAAGAAAGAAATGTGTAAACAGGCTTAAATCTCAATAAATAATTTACCTTTTAAGTGACTGTTAGGCCACTTGTTTTTCTAGGTATCTTCTTAATCCTCTGTGGTAGGAAAAGTGACAACTTGTCAGCTACTATTTGTTGCTAAACATTGAAAATTTATGTCTACAAAAGACATTAGGGGTATGGGTAGATTGTGCCAGTATGTTTAAAAAGGTTCATGTTTTCAGGTAGAGTTAATGTTATACAGTAGTAATGCAGATAGAACCATATTTTGTGAGCAAAACTGCAAACCTGAGAGCTGTTTAGTATATTATCTTTGTAGCAACTATGTAGTCTGTCCTAAAGTTCTTTGTAAACAATTGTTTATAGTTTTAAGTTCTGTAATGTGACCATTCATGGCAGCTTCCAGGAAGTTGAATGGCAGTAATTTAGCTTTTCAGCATGACTACTTGGAGCACATGGTTGGCTCACACAGTAGTTAGTAAGATCAGTTCTGTAGACCCTGTGTGTTTTCATGCTTGGAATGATGATCCCTTACTGTGCATGTTTCAGAAATTTAATTTTCCCACTCCTTTTCTACTCAAAAAGTAATTATATAAAATAGAAACTTTATATAATGATGTGATTAGTTCTCCATTTTTAAATCAAGTTAATGGAGGGCTAGGGAGAGATCCTTTCAGAGTAGGGAGAAAGCTGCAGTGACATGTGATGTTGCTGTGGAGGTAACCCTTCCATCCCAGAGCCTGGAGCTCTGCCTGGCATGGATGTTGAGCCAATGGAGAGCTTATGGGTTAAGACTGAAGAGCAGATTGCTCTGGGTAACATCATGGTGAGTGTATGCTATGGGACCCCTGGCCAGGAAGAGGAAGTGGATGAGGCCTTTAAACAGCTGAAAACAACCTAATGTATGCAGTCTTTGGCCCTCATGGGGATATTCAGCCTCTCTGATATCTGCTGCAAGAGCAACACAGCACAGCAGTGCATAAAAATCCAGGGCAGTGTCAATGACAACTTTTTGACACAGCTGGTTGAGGACGTAATGAGGAGAGGCTCTCTGCAGGACCTCATACATGCCAACAAGGAGGGGCTCACTGGGGATGTGAAAGTTGAAGGCAGCCTTGGCTATAATGACCTAAGATGGTGAAGTTCAAAATCCTGAGGGCAAGAAGGGGGCCAGAAGGCAAGATTGGGCTGGACTTCAGGAGAACAGTCTTGGGTGTCTAGAAGAATGTGTTTGTAGGATCCCATTAGATAAGGCCTGGAGGGAAGAGGGGCCTAAGAAAGCTAATTACCTTGTATTCAAAAATCACCCCTTAGTACTCAAGAATGATCACAGTAGAAAAGTAGATGGATACTTCAGCAAACTGTACCTGGATGAGCAAAGTGCTACTGGCAAGAGGGATTGAGAGCAGCCCTGCTGAGTAGTACTTGGGGACACTGGTGGATGAAAGGGTGAACATGAGCCAACAATGCCTGTTTACATCCCAGACAGCCAGCTGTGTCCTGGGCTGCATAAAAGAAGCATGGCTAGCAGGTCAAGAGACTAGATTGTGCCTCTTCAGCTCACTCTGAGGGTGAGACCCTACAAAAAGTAGTGCATCCAGCTCTGGGGTTCTCAGCACAGGAAACACATGGAGCATGCTCAGAGAAGGATGTCAAAAACAGAGGGCTGGAGCACTTTTATGAGGAAAGGCTGAGTGATTTGGAGTTGTTCAGTGTGGAGAAGAGAAGGGTCTGGGGTGACCATAATAAGAATGGTCTTATTGTGATCTGTCAGTACTTAAAAGGAGCCTGTAGACAGAAGGAATAACTTTTTTTGTGGTGAGGGTGATGAAACACTGAAACAGGTTGCTCAGGAAGGTAATAGCTGCCCTGTCCCTAGAAACATTCAAGGTCAAGTTGGACAGGCCTCCAAGTACCTGCTCATTACAGGGGGTTGGACTGGATGAGCTTAACAGTCCCTTCTGGCTCCAACTATTCTATGGTATGAGGTATACAGAAGGAGGAACTAGAGATGGGTAATCTGGCAGGAATGCAGGAATACCATCTGAGATACAGATAGGAAAGCCAAATCCCAACTGAGATAAAATCTAGTGAGAAGTGACAAAGGCAACCAGAAGAGCCTCTCTAAGTAAATAAGTGATAAAAGGAAGACTAGGGAAAGGGTGCATCCACTGCTGAATGAAGCAAGAACCCTGTTGACAGGACATGTAATAATTATTTTGTGATTCTCAGTATTGCTTTTCAAGAAAGCTCCAAACTGGTAGAAGGGCCAGTGCATTGTCTCTGTGTGACCTATACTGCCTACATTAACAATTACTCTCAAAACCTGAAGCAGAGGAGATGATGTTTCAGGCCTGTTAGTTCTGCATGGAACTTGCTGACACTTCCTGACCTTTGTTCTTCACCCTTTGAGTGCTGTAAGGATATCTTCTTTCTGGCAATGCTTACTGGGTCACTTGTGTGCAAACCTGATACTTCTCCTTCTGACTTGGAGCAGGCTTTGAAAAGAGTAAAATTGTCCATTCAGTACAGAACATAACCTTTTAGACTGTACTTGATATGAGGTCTTTCTGTGTGAATCACTTTTAGTGTTCATGGCTTGCACTTGTTTTTTAAACAGTGTTTAATAATTTGCTAAACATAATTGAATTAAGTGAAAGTGGCAGGGCTCAGGAGCCTTTGATGCTGTTGAGGCCATCAGTCATGTTGTAATCTTCTTGGTGTTATTGCCTTCATCAGCCCTAAAAGTGACTCTGCCCCTATGCCTCTTGAAATCTACACAACTTTACCCTTCAGTGACACTGTAAGGGCAGGTTTTTTTTTTTTTTTACTTCAAAGCATTGTTCAGCCTGGAGTGTCAGTTGGAGGCTAGGTCCCATTTGGACAACAAATCCCTTCTCTTGTTTATCCTTCACACTTTGAAGTAGTAGGATTGATGACTTTTTTGAATTGCTTTTAAATCAACAACTGATTTCTTCGAGATGTTATCATGTGTAGGTTAAATTCACCAGTCTTGTATTTTTTTAATATCAAATTTAATCAATAAGCAGTATCTCAGCTGTCCTTTCCAAGTCTTTCTTTTTTATTTTATAAGTCATAAACAGTCCTACAAAATTAAAGATTATGCAAATTTGGGGTTAGGTAGAACAACTAAGTTTAATCTTGCATTTCTTTGTAGTAGGATTTTGATTTTAGTCTATACTAAGCATAAAATAAGACTATTTCAGTATCAGAGGATGCTAGCTCTTGCTGAAAGTACTAATATTAGATATGAAGTTGAATTGAGATTTTCTTGAAACACCATCTGCATTTTTTCTTAAACTAATGCTCACCAAGAGAAAAAATATTGAAAACCTTTTGGAGTTTAGAATGTTGTAATTCTGTGCTGTAGAAAATTTGCCACACATCTGATACACGCCATTTTCAGTGGTTGCATTCAAAAGACATTTTGTTATTGTCTTAAAATAGAATTCACTTAGTCATGTATTACAGTATCTAATTAATTTATGTTGGCCTGAAGCATGGATTTTGAGCTAGAAAAGTTTGGCAACTCTGGGAACTAGAAATGGGCTGGCTACTTCTTTGGCAGGCCTCTCCTGCTGAAGGGGGACCAGCAAGCTGAACAGAAGTGTCTTACTGCCAGATGTGGTCTCTGAGGGGCAGTATGGACTGTCCTCACTCAATGCAAAGCTAGAATTGTTTCACACCCATGTGGAACTTTTAGGAAGTTTGATGGAAAATTTTTATTGCCAGGTTGGGACAAGGTAATGGTAAGTGGGAATAGGCTGTAAAATGTGGTGCCATGAAAATTATTTTGGGTTTGAAATTGCTTCTGCTAGCATAGAGGTGACTAAGTTCACAGAAACTTCTTTCCTTTGAAGTACTTGTTTTTCAGTGATGCAAACTTATTAGATTTAGTAAAGTCAAATAATTACGTAATTTTTTGTACTAATTAACCTTCACAATCCATGTGCTTGTTTTTCAGTAAACCTGACATGTCTCGCTTGAGGCTGGCTGCAGGGAATGCTATTGTGAAGTTGGCACAAGAACCTTGTTACCACGAAATCATCACCTTAGAACAATACCAGCTGTGTGCACTAGCCATAAATGTAAGGAAATTTGTTGGAGTTGTGGGTTATCAGCAGATGTATGAGTATATAGTTGTTCTCTGTTATGTATATTTCTGCAAATCTGGTTTTATGCAAAATATTCAGCCTTGGCATGAAATTATTTCTCCATTTCATAATCCTGAAAACTCATTGTGGATGAGAATTAGATCTGTAGTACTGGGCTGTCCATTTGGGGTAGAGTAGAGTAGTCCATAGAGTAGTCAAATATTAGAATACTGATAAAGAAGAAATGCAGATGTATTTAAGTAATACCCCAGCTGCATTATAACATTACTAGAAGTTAAAATGAGATGATGTATAGTATATTGAGCTGTGGTGAAAACGGTGACCTAGGTTTCTCAATACTTGGGTAGAATATATTTGGAATGCAGAGGTCTGCAAAAATAACTAGCATCCTTCAAATATTAGAAGAAATAGGGAGATATTTCTTAGCAGATGCTGGAATTTTCATCCTTAACTTCTGCCTGTGAGCCCATAGTAAGGAAATAACTCTCAGTTGTAAGTAGAGATATAGGGACCTTCTCTATTTCTGGCTTGTAGGTGTAGCAAATTGTACAGAAATTGATTCATGCCCTAAGAGTAAGGTTGCCATGAAGGGACTATTGTTGGTGTTACTGGGGTAGCTGCTGGTATTCTCCTGGATTTTCCAGAAGTCAAGAAATCCTCTGTAAGGAATTCTGTCCAGAAGATATCTGCAGCAATAATGATATGCCATTTTAGATCCTAATTCCCGTGTCTAGCTGAAGCTTTAAAAGCTGCAAACCATTTTAAATGTCAGAAGACTTTAAACTGGCATGCAATGTAGAAAATATGGAGCCCGCCTCCTGTGTGGATATTGTTTACTTTCACACAGAGTATCTTTTTTAGTTTCTAAAGTTGCTTGCAATTGGTTAGTTAGACTAGAAAAATCATTCCTTTACCAGAGTAAGACAGTCCCTGTTAGGCTCATAACTATGTTTATGTGAATTTTAAGCTTCTGTGTTCCTATGAAAAGGAGCCCTTAGTTGGTTCCCAAATGCTGTGAAAAACAAGGGAAATGGACCAAAGCTTTAAACTACTTAAGCAGATGAAATCTAGCAAAACTACAGCAGGAACTCAGTGGTAAAAACTGAAGGTCTTTACACCCAAAGAAAAGTCTGATACTTTTCAGCTTTCCTATTCCAAAACTGAACAGAAATGTTAGTTTTGTCTCAAAATGAGTTACAAAGATTTTTACAGTTCAGAACAAATTTAATCAAGACAAAAATAGTCACTCAGTATAATGACAAATAAGTTCTGTCTCTGCTCCGGAAAGGATACTCAAGCTGCATAGTGTCATGCCAAACTAGCCTTGCCAGTGTAGTGTTTGCGTGTTCTGTTTTCTTGTGAACCCAGTGATCAAAATCTGTTCATTTCTTCAGTCATTTCCCTCCTGTGGCAAATCTTTATTGCAAATGTTAACCTTGCAGTTCCTATCAGAAGTTTGCTTCATTTTTTTGATATTCTTTTTACTATGTTAAGGTGCAGGCCCTTTGCCTTCCTCCGTCTCTCACTTTTGTCACATATTTTCCAGCTATAACAGTCTTAACTGTTTGTGGATATTCTAACATGTGTTGTCACCTTTTTTGTGTCTAATGCTTACCTTCCCTGAATTTTTAAAAGGGAATTTTGAGAGATAAGATTCAAATTAGAACATTTGTTGGGTTCTCAACATTTATAAGCCAGTTAGTATCACATTTTACTGTGGCATTATAGCACACTTTGGACCAGAATGAGCCCATAAAGATAATCTCATTTAACTCCCTTGCTGTGGTCAGGGACACTTTGCACTAGAACAGGTTGCTCAAAGCCCCATCCAACCTGGCCCTGCACATGTCCAGTGATAGGGTGTCCACGAGTTCTCTGGGCAGCCTGTTCCAGTGTCCTGTCACCCTCATGGTAAAAAAATCTTTTCCATATGTCCAATCTAAAGCTCACCTCTTTCAGTGTAAAACCATTGCTCCAGAGCGGGACACAGCACTCCAGATGAGGGTCCCATGAGAGCAGATGATGAGAATCCCTTTCTGACCCTGCTGGCCACTCTCCTTCTGGTGCAGCCCAGGTCATGGTTGGCTTTCTGGGCTGTGAGCTCATGTCCAGTTTTTCATCCATAAGTGACCCCAGTCCTCTTCAGGGCTGCTCTTAATCCCTTCATCCCTCAGCCTGTATGGATACTGAGGATTGCCTGGAGCCACGTGCAGCACCTTGCACTTGGAGCTCTTGAACCTCCAGATGTTCCCCTGGGCCCAGTCCTCAAGCCTATCAAGGTTTCTCTGGATGGCATCCCTTCCCTCCAGTGTATCAACTGCACCACTTGGCTTGGTGTTATCCACAGGCTTGCTGAGGGATGTTCTCAACCCTCCTGTCTGTGTAATTGACAAAGATGAACAATGCTGGTCCCAGCATTTCCCCTGAGCACACCAGTTGTTACCGATCTCCATTTGAACATAGATTTTTTTTTTTTTTTTTCTACTGCAATCCTTTGGACCTGGCCATCCAGCCAGTTTCTTACCAGTTGAGTAGTCCATCTCTGAAACCCATATCACTCCAATTTAGAGACAACAATGTTGTGTATAACTGTGTCAAAGCCCTTATAGAAATCCAGGTGGGTGACATCAATTGCTCATCCTTTATCCATTTGCACATTCACTTCATTGTAAAAGGTTAGACCAGTCAGGCATGATTTGTCCTTTATAAAGCCATGGTGGGTGTCTGTAATCCTCTCCCTGTGGATATCCATATGCTTTGTCACTGCTTCCAGGAGAATCTGTTCCTTTGTAGTGTCATTTATGTCACTTTTCCCTCTTCATTTATTGATACCTCTTTGCCTTTTGTGACTTTCTAAGTTGTTTTCTAGAATTTGGATTGTAAGCTCTGTCAGGTCAGGAATTCTGCCTTTCATTTTCACTGCAGGTCCTAATGGATTTAGAATACTTACAAATAACTTTTCTAGATGTTTTTGAGGCCTTCTCCAATTTCCTTTCTCACTGTCAGTGGACATGCTCGGATGCAAAGTAGCTGTAATGGCTTCAATGATTTTTTCACTTAAAAGTGGTACTGTTTTTTTTTTTTTCCTGAGATTGGCATGTGCACATATGCATACATATGTGTTATTGCTTAGAGTGGTTAATATTAGAATCCATTTCTTGATGGTAGATACTGAATACTCTAAAAGTTTATTTATTCTTAGCATTTCAAGTCTAGCCACAAATCAGGTGACATCAAGGCCAACTCTAGTTTTGTGTTATTTAATTCACAGCAAAGATTCTCTATGTGGGCAGATCAGAAGCAGATTAAACAACAGGAAAAATCTTACTTTTTAAGGCCTGTGATGGTTGCACAGGTTCTGCTGTGGTTCTGTGCTGGCACTTTTTCCCCCCTCTGATGCTGCTGTTTTGTAACGTGTAATGATTGGAGTGCAGAACACATAACGAAATTTTGTCAATAATTGCTGTGTGAAAGTGGCACTGATAAACAGGAGCTTTATGATGATGAAATGCATGTAGTTTTAGTAATTTTAAAATAAGTTACATAAGTGTTTGGCCAATCTTATAAGCTTACCAGAAGCTGACTTCTGTGATACCCAGAACAAATTTTGATGTCAACAGAGCTTCATATTGAAAGAGAGGGAAAGTGAAGTACTGAGGATAGTACTGCAGTGTTTAACAAGCTTTAAGATCAGATCTAATATCTGATAAGATTTGCTGTTGAAAATACAATTAAATTGTATATAGAATAAGTCTTGTAGGTTGCATAAGTTTCATTTGTTTAAAACAATCCCAAAGCTTTTTCAGTTTTCTTTGTTAACTCAAGGTGTTGTAATTGATGAATCAGAGCTGTGTCTGAGTGGTACATGATGTTTTGCAAAGATGTATTTTATTAATGCTTTTAAATGGTGAACTTCTGATGAATTGGCATTAAATTCAGAGGTGTAGATATATAAAATTGAATTAATTTATGGAGTTTGTGTATGCTGTTAAAAATGGCATACCTTAGGTAAGTTTTGTCCCCTTCTTCTTGAGCTAGTGTAGCTGGGTCAAATTTAAGGTTGTTCCCAATATTAAATTATAAAGAAATTATAGTCATTCCAATTGGCCACACAATACCATCAGTAGCAAGCAACTGTACCTCCCTTGTCCTCTGAGACAACCATGTTTCCCTGCTGAAACAGCAACTGGGCATCCCTCTCTTCTGAGCTTCCTTTAGACTTAGGTGATACTGAGGAGGAAAAGAGGGCTCTCTCTTAGCCTCCTTTGGGGGTGGTTTTGCTGTAAGGAAACAAGAGGTGATGAGCAGATCTCATGGTTTGGGCTTGTGGGCTTGAGTTACTTCAACTCTGGCTGCAGCAGGTGTTTCAGAACTTTAGTCCACAGAGGGGGAATATTCCTTGAAGCACAGAAAGAAGAAAATGGGGCTTGATTGAAAAAAGGTTCTTAATTTCATTTTTGGTGGAGGCAAAGGGACGATTGTTTTATTTAATACATGATCTATTTTGATGCCATTTGCAAATTTAGCAGAGCCAGTGTTTCCAGTGGCTAGGTTTTGGCTCTGCACTTCCAGTTGGCTGATAACTGGAAACCCTCTTCAATCCTTTCTGACTTCAAAGCTGTCATTTGACTAAAATAGCTGCTTACTCCTGTTAACATTTTTTCTTTGTATTTAGAGATAAATCTTTCCTCTTGACCTTTTTTTGGCAGGTTAAATGTGCCAAGCTATTTTGGTGACCTTGTTTACCTTAAGCTTTTCTGTGTGTTTTCTTCAAAGTCTTTTGTACATGTGTTTCTGTTAAGCTTTCTTGTCCTGTGTTAGGAAATGGTTTGTCATGTATTAAATGGTACATGTAGGTTATTTTCATACAAAAAAAAAAAAATAAAGTTCATGCCTTTTCTGGGAATACACTGCATAATAAACTGCAGAACTACAGCTGCTGCCTTTATATTATTTTACTTCGTGTTGTTTGGCAGCTGTTCAACACAGGTAATTCTCTTCCATGATCAGTTGTAGTGCATAGGTTTCCCAAGTATAATGAAAATGCTTGGTACTGTCATCAGTGTTTCACCTTATCTGGTAATTCTGTTGAATTTAATTCAGCTTTTAATATTAACATCTTCATGAAAATGTGTGAAATTGTAGCAGCAAAATCAACATGATGATGGTTACTGGTGGCTAAAATGTTTTTGTGCAGATCTTTGACTTTGGCTTTACAAACCAAGTGACCCAACTGTAAACAATTTCAGTAACTCCATGCCTTAGTGCTAAACTAAATTAGGTCTTGGGTGTCCTGAGTGTGATATCTTTCTGTGCATGAACCTTAGTTCTTCTTCTGAGCTTAAAGGAAATTTCAGCTGATTAATTCAATTAAATTGCTCTGAATTGGCATTTAAAAAAAATTTTGCAATTCCTGTGTTTCAGTGGCTTCAAGATCTAATTGGTTTTAGCATATTTACCTAAGCTTCCATGCTTTATTTTTCAGTTTCTATTGCTTTAAGAAAAGTTTACAGTTATCTTTTTTTGGTTTTGCCTTTTTTTTTTTTTAATAGGATGAATGTTACCAAGTGAGACAAATATTTGCTCAGAAACTTCACAAAGGCCTTTCTAGACTACGGCTGCCACTAGAATATATGGCTATTTGTGCACTGTGTGCAAAAGATCCCGTGAAAGAGAGAAGAGCTCATGCTAGGCAGTGCCTTGTGAAGAACATAAATGTCAGAAGGGAATATCTGAAGCAACATGCAGCAGTTAGTGGTAAGAGAATAGAAGTCACTTTTTGCTACAAGCGGTGTAGTTCAAATATAAATGTGAGTAGACTCAAAACATTGATAGTTGTGGTTTATACACAGAATGACTGTAAATTTAATTTGGAGGTGTCTAATGAAAACTGAAAATTTTCAGGTTTTCTTTCGTGCAGATGTTTTTGTTGTTGTTTTTTGGGTTTTTTTTAACAGGCACTGCTGAGGTCTTTGAGTTCTGTTAAAAACTGTGCAAATGCTTATGCCTAAAATATATTGGAAGTGAAGTAATTTTCCAAGGCAATTATGTGTACTATTTGAACTTAAAAATGTTAATAATGTTCTAAGTGAAGTGACAATGATTAATTTTATTTCAGCAATTACTAATAAGTAACTTTAATACATAAATGCTGTCCTTGCACTGCTGTATTGAGTAGCACCCTGTGTTATTCCTGCAAAGGGCTATATTTGTTGGCACTTTAGGATGAGTTTATGCAATTCTGTCTTCTCAGTGCCAGTGGTCTAATCATGGGGATGCTTTGGAATTATTATGGACTCATGTCAGCTATTTTTCTTTTATTAAATCTGTCCTTTTGACTTAAAGCTACAGGCATACAGTATTACAGTGCTGGTACAGGGTCATAGGAAAAAAACCTAGACCTTTATGAAGAGCTATAGCATTTTTGAATGAGAGGTTTTGAAAGCTTTCTTTGTTTGAAAGATTACTGATGGTTTGACCTTTGTGAAATGAAAGGGATTTTTTTATCCTTTTAGCCTAAACCAGACCTATTTTGTGAATCTGATCTCAGAGATGCTGTCAGACAACTGACTTCCTTCTGTGTTTATGAATCACTTTATATTAGTTATGTCAGTCAGTCTTTCTCAGTCCCCTTAGACTCTGATCAGAAAATAAGTCTGCAGACAAATCCTTTTGTGTGTAATTAATTAGAGTTAAAGAAAAAAGGGGTACTTTTCTCCCACTCATGTGGTACTTTTCTCCCATGTTACAATAACATGTAAAAAAGAAAAAATAAATTGAATAAACACCTCTAAGTAATTTTAAGACTATTCCTCTTGAAAGTTGAGGAATAGTTGACTATTCCTCTTTTTAATTATGTAGACAGAAATCATAAGAATTATCATGTGTTTGAAATGTATGCTGCAAAGTTACTATCAAAAATCTGTGGAAGAAATTAAGAGGAACCTAGGTGTGTGTGCTTTTCTTTATCCAGTAGGACCTCAAAAGTGCACCTGATAAATTATTTTCTTGCTGAAATAATTGTGTGATGCCTTTTATTTGACATATGCTATAACACATGAGGAGTCTGGATTAAATATAGATTGCAGGATTTTTTGAGGATTACAATCTTAACTTCACACCATTCAGATTTACCAGTCTGAGCTTTCAGCAAATAAAATGTCTTGAACTCTTTGTATCCTAAAATATTCATATTGCAGCAGTTCAGCCAAAGCTCATTTCTGGAAATAACACAATATTTAAATGTGTTTCTCCCTCTGCCACTCGCCATGCTGGCCATGCAGTAAACTCAGGGTGGTTAATGATGGTAGTACCTCCTTTGGAAATCTGCATCTTTGCTTATTCCAGCTATTTGTCTCAATCTGTAAATGTGTGATTTTGTGATACATTTTGTCTCGAAAACTTCATACAGGTGAGGAGGATATCTGTTGGATATTTTGGGGGGAATTTCAGCTTTTGTTGAAAATATGGTAAATTTCTGTTTACCCTGCCTGAGGAAAACTTTCTAAGGACTGGTATCAGACAGTAAAACACCTCTTTCTTCCACACTGGCCTTTTATAGGCTGGCAGGAATTATTCTCAGCCCTCTTAAAATTCTCTTCAGAGTGGAAGCCACTCAAGAAGAGACTTATTTTGATTGTGTATCTTTTATTAGTTTCATCTTGGTAGAGACGTGTCTTGCATAGGAATTTTTATGTTCTCATGATGGGCTTTACTTGAAAGACAGTAAGCAGAAAAATTACAAGAGTAAAGATTAATTTTTTTTTAACAAGTGTTCTTCCTAAAAGCTCGTAAAGGACTCTTGTGAAGGGTTTTGGCACATTGTAGTTTTATGTGCTGGTAGGAAAACAACCCTATCTTTCAGGTAGGGTCTTCTTTCATTACAGATAAAAATTCTTTTTTTTTTCCCCCCCTACTGTTTTTTGTCATGACAGGGTTCAATATAATATGTATCAATATTTTTTCTTCCCCTGTTTTGTCTGGAACTAGTTAATTTTATTTTCCAGACCCAGTTGGAATTGTTATAGTTTTGTGAGAAATTGTCCAAGGCAGGAAGTTACTGAAAAACTGAGTTTATGAGCTCTTGATTAGCATTCTATTGAAGTTGCTAATTAGTACAAATAATACTGGGTTGGTTTGTCTGGGGCATATTTAACGCAAGCCAATTTTGCTAGTGTTCTGAAGTTGTAATTATATTCTTTTACTTCCCTGCCATCTTTATTTTTGTTTTTAGTCATACGTACAGCTGCTGGCAAAAATGCAGGACAGTGCTTGAAAAGAAGTAAAGGATATTTTCAAAGTTAATAGTGCAGTGTCAATTGTAACACACTAACAGCTGCTTTGCAAAGTACACTAGATTTCAATTACATAAATACAGCTTGAAACAGAAAGACATGGGGTGATTTTATATATTTTATGTAGACTGCATTACTCCTGTTTATACAGATTTCGAAGAAAGGGATAGTTTAAGACTTGACGTACACGTGGCAATTATTGTTAGTTTTGTAAAATTTACAATAATGGTGTATTTTGTTTGTGCACAATATTTGTCAGACAAATACTCATTTGTCAAGCAAATTACTCATATGAATGCATATACTGGAGGTAAAACTGTTAGTGTTCTAATATATTTTTAAATAGTTTTCAATGCATGTTGGTGTATATAATGATTTACAGATGTTTGGACTTCTTCATAACTGAATATGCTATAGGTAAAAGTTTACTGAAAGAAGGTTTTCCAGACTTGGCCATGCACTTACTGTCACAAAATGTGACTTTTCAAAAGCGGAACTGGGAATTTCCCTCTTCCCTTCTCATGTGCATTCAAGTCATATCAATACTACTACGATACTGCATTTGCCATGAGCACTAAAGATCAGATGCTTGTGCCATAGCAGTATACCTGGAATACCAGGATGCCTTCTTGTGACCATTGTCTTGCCTGTTGCACAGGGTACAGGTTTAGTAACTTAAGTGTGCTGTGTGTCCTCTGGCAGGCACTCAGGCATCAGGCTAAATAAAGCAGTGTAGATGTTTGCTGAAAAATGTTTTGGTGGTTTTTTTTTTTTAAATTTTGGTGTACAACTTGTTCATTTGTTGTCCGTGCCCCTTGGGAGATGATCTTGGAGGTGCTGGAGTTCATGCTCTGTGGTGTTGGTTGGGTCAGGGACTTGGTTATATTACAAAAAGTGCATTTTGTGATCATAACTCTGAGATTTCCATTGACATCAACCCTTACTTTTTGAATCCCCCAAGGGAGATAGGTCTTCAGACTGTCATGATGGAGGAAGGACTTTTTTGCAGTCCTGCTTAGGATTCTGAAAGTCTCAGAGAATGCTAGAAAATATTTTGAATGCTTTGGATGTCATAGTAAAGTTGTGCTGCTCTGTTTAGGTGGGATTGAGCCTTTCAAACTCAGTGCACTACTACCTTGTTACAGCTTTCATGTGACCTCCCACTCCTCTGGAAACAGATATTGTGGCAATTTGACTGCAAAATCCCTGCAGAAAGCCTTTGTTCTCTTGACAGCAAGGCTGCACACTGCCATGTCCAAAGAAATAGTAGTGGCTTATCCCGTAGTTATGCTGGTCTCACATCTTGCAGTCAACATGGATTTTGTGATCCATCCTCACGTCTGCTTTTCAAAGTCCTTCAGAATACAGGCTTTGAACTGAGGAAAGGATTGGGAGTAGGAGGTAACTGGAGCTGTATCTCAAGGTAGCTAGAAAACAAGTAGCCCTGAGTGAGAGATACTTAAAATCTTAATTGTTGTATGCATGAAACATGCGCACATCAGCCATGAAATTAAACATTATAGAGAAATTATAGGCCCACATGTGTTTATACCTTAATGTGTGCTGACCTCAAGATTTGCCCTCTCCTCTTTGGTAGAAAAGCATACTTCTTGGTATGTAGTTTTTTTATGCATCTTTCTTCTGCTTTTCAGAGAAACTGTTGTCACTTCTACCAGAGTATGTTGTTCCTTATACTATCCATCTTCTAGCTCATGACCCAGATTATGTCAAAGTCCAGGACATTGAACAACTCAAGGACATTAAAGAGTAAGACCACTTTTAATAGTGTTATTTCTTACTTTATTCTAAGTGGAATTTTAATTTGTTATTGTACCCTGTTACACAGTCCAGTGTGCATAATGATGCCAGTAACTTCTGTAAAATATTGAGAGAAATAGTAAAGGTGCTTTTTTAGTGCTCTATGGTATTTTATAGAGGAAACCTTCACCTTCTGCTCATCTTCATTTCATTTTTCCAAAATAACTGTTTTCTCAGAGTTAGACTAGTAAAAGCAGGATTTAATGTTCTCAAATGTGCTTTTTAAAGGAATTTATTTTGTACTTCGGTTCATGCGTGATACTGTGTTTCTCCTGTAGGTGCCTGTGGTTCATACTGGAAATATTAATGGCTAAAAATGAAAATAACAGTCATGCCTTTATCAGAAAAATGGTAGAAAATATCAAACAGACTAAGGATGCTCAAGGACCAGATGATCAAAAAATGAATGAAGTAGGTGATACTTTTTGATTGGAAATTGCATTTAATTCTGGTCTGCTAACGTAAAGGAGTTGCTTTTTGTGTATACACTAACTTCAAAATGTCTTTCAATAGAATTGTATGTATGAAAAGATATTTTATTTTCTGTAATAATTATATTTATTTTAGCTTAGATGGCAGTTATTTTCCTGTGCTTCAGTAATTCACATTTACAAGGGAGTCATAATAGTTTTCAGTTCTTCTGTTTCTGTCTTAGTAAGATTACTAAACACTAACTTCAAATAGATATAAACAATAAAATTTACTGCTTAAATCATTCACTAAAGTGCTTTTTAGTATTTAATTTCTAAAGTGCAAGAGTAAATTTAATGGAGGAAGAAAAACATATAGAAATCTCTGGTATTGAGTAGTGCATGTATCAAACTCTTTTTTTTTTTTTTTGTGGTTTTAGCATCACATCATATTCAAATTTGTCCCTTTTCTGCTTTTCCCACAGAAATATGTTTTAGGTAGTGGATGGGTGGGATATGTGTGCTCATTTGGTTAACTTTGTCTTAGAAACTATGGCAAGCACTACTCTTAAGTGCAGAAAGACCATGAAAATCATCAGTCTTCAACTGTTAGACTCACAATGCTTTTGCTTTTACCATCTGCATTTCAGTATCCTGACAGACACTGTTTAAAATGCAGGCTATAGTTAAATATTTAAGATGATTGCTTTTGAACTGTTATTTTTTGTGGTCCTGTGCATGAAAGATACACTGTCTTTTGTCAAGATTTTCAATGAACTGGTTTTTAAATTTTATTTTTTACAGAAACTATATACAGTCTGTGATGTAGCAATGAATATCATTATGTCAAAGAGTACAACATACAGTTTGGAATCCCCTAAAGACCCTGTACTTCCAGCCAGATATTTTACTCAACCTGACAAGGTATACTTTGGCATTTAATTTTTTTTGCGATAAGTCTGTTTAAATATTTCCTAGTTGTAATTCATGGTTGTTTTTCTTAACTATTTCTTGTAACTTCAGACTTCTCCCCCTTACATTGTAATTGAAAATGTATGTATATATGTTTTCATAGATATTTTATATATATATATGCACACACCAAGTTCTCTTCCCCCCTACTCTCATATTACTGTTCTAGTTTAAAAATTCAAAAGCACAAATTATGTGAATTAAATCTTGCAGTGCAATCTGCAGAATGTTTGTCTCTCATTCGCTGATTATTGCTGTAATTGTCCCCACCCCCTTTTTTTTCAGAATTTCAGTAACACCAAAAATTATCTTCCTCCAGAAATGAAGTCTTTTTTCACCCCTGGAAAGGTAGGTATGGTATGGGAGTTGAGGTTTGGTGCTGTGTTTGTGTTCTGGTTTGTCTTTGTTTTTGGAGTGACAGTTTTGTTTACTTTCTCTGTGGGCTTTTTTGGTCATTTTGTTTTTTGAAGAAAACTAGCATGTAATTAATGAAACACTATGTTTAAGAGAACAGATTGTTTCTAGGTATAAAGACATGGGTAAAAGGAAAACTGCTGCTGTCTGTACTGGGTAGTGGCAACAATAGGCAAAACCTGTTACCTTTAGAAGGAGAGGATCCAAAACCACCCCAGTATAACCCATAATATTTGTCACGTTTACAAAATGATTAACCTTTTTAGACTGCAGAAGACTACAATGTTGCATACCAAGTGGCAGCTATGGAAAACTCTAACAGAAATAATTTTAAAAATCACATAATTAATCTTTGGCAAAGCTGACTACAATTTTACAGTACCTTACAAGATAACTGACTGTTCTATAGTTTTGGTAATTTGTTCCTTCAGAATATGCATTCTATTGAATAGCAGTGTTCTTTCTTCACTAAAACTAAACCCAGGTACTCTTTAGGATAAAATTAATTATCTGGTAAAGGAACTGACAAACTGTGGTCTTCATCTGGATTAATGCATCCTGTTCTAAATGACAAAGAACATTAATTTGTTACCTTATGAAAGAAAGAAATCTTCATTACCCTTAACTTTGCTAATGAAGCATGAACTGTCAGCTAGTAACTTAATAAAGGAGGAGTGCAAGCTAGGAAAAGAAGCAGATTTCTCTTTGAGAAATTGAAAGTCAACATTTATGGATTGGAATAGATCATCATTCTTTTCTTGTGAATTCTTATGAATTCTAAGTTAACTTTGATATTATTTAAAATTTCTGTTGCTGAGTACTCTAGCTCTCCCTGTGTTGTTTTGAAACTTTGTGACAAACAGGAGAGGTGTATTTGACCACCAAAATGTTCAGTTTCTTCACTATCACGAGAGGAGCATGAAATGAAAGTTGGTCTGGGGAGTCTTGTTTTTGCGAGTGGAAGACTGGCTTGGGTGAATGTTAGTGGAGTGGATATAAGTAGATAACACTGAGGGCAAGAAGGCTTTGAGTGTGTTCTGTGAAAGGGAGGAGCTCTTTGTGCAGGCCTTCATAGTCCCTCTTCAGCAGGAAGTCCAGTTCAGTGTGTATTTGAAAATCTCTTTGCTTTTGAGCTCTTTCAGAATACACTGATTAACATTTAGTTCTAAACTAATAGAAGTAAATTGTTAAGCTGGATTTAGTTCTCCAAGGTTTATTTTTGGAAAGCATATGCTATCTTTTTTTTTTTTGGGCTCAGTGCAGAGTGAATCCTTCTAAGTGTAAAATTCCCTCTGGCTATAAAAGTATAACCAGAAATTCCATGGTCTGTAGCTCTGAAAAAAGAAGCACCCAAGGCTGATAGGATATGCATGTTGAACTTTTTGTAGCTGTCACTAACTGCAGACATAGTTAGAATCTAATATTGGAGGAGAAGATGCATAATGAGAGATGCAGGGAATGGTCTTTGACTCAAAATTTTTTTACATGTGTGTTTGGCATTCTCTTTAAGAATAATTGAACTCTTTCAGCTCTCTCAAAAGTCAGTATGAGCTGGAGGCGTTTGGCAGGTCTGAAAGATAATCCAGTTAAATTAATAACCTGAAGCTCACCAGTGTCTGGAAATTGTGGCACTTAATAAAAGCCTAACATTTTTAAATCTGTGAAAGAAGTATCAGAATTTTCTCCACATTATTTGGCTTTGGAGATTCTCATTTATTCCCTGTTGAAACTAATGTGGTTTCCAGTAATGTCTCCTTTGCTGAAAGGGCCATTGTGCTGCTATTTCTCCCTCAGTGGGCCAGGTGCTTTTCTGATGCAGATGGGGAGCTGGTTCAGGTAGATAAATCAGCAGAAAGCAAATGGCACACAAAGTGACACAGTGCCTGACTGCATGGTCTGGTGAGCACAGAGCACTGCCAATGAGAAGAGGACAGAATCTAAGGCTAGAGAGAAGAACACTAGCTTTGGTGGGAGCTAGTTATTTGATTGCAGCTCCTTCAGCTTCCTTCTGGTCTCTGTTGTAGCTTTCATACGACAATGTTTATCACTTTGTGTTAAAATTAACATAATGATTGCAGAAAGTGAAATCTGTGAGTATTTTAAGCATAGTACATGTTAACAATATCTGAACGTGTAGCTTAAAATAAAGGCAATATATTTTTGGTTTCAGCCCAAAGCAGCCAATGTTCTTGGAGCAGTTAATAAGCCTCTTTCGTCAGCAGGCAAGCAGTCTCAATCCAAATCTTCACGAATGGAAACTGTAAGCAATGCCAGCAGCAGTTCAAATCCAAGCTCTCCGGGAAGGATCAAAGGGAGGTTGGTAGACAACAAAGGATCTTTGATATTTCAAATATTTGTAATGGAAACTTTGAATACTTCTATAATGTTTTCTAAGTAAAAGACAGAATTATTTTATCTTACATTGAAGTAAAGTTACAGTACCACATTGGTATAACTGAAACCATGAATATGGCTTTCTAACTCCAGAAATAAATTTTCTTAAAAAACCCCAAAACAACAAAAACCCACCAAAAAAACAATCAAGAACCAAAAAACAAAACAACCAAAAAAACCCCCAAACCCCAGAATCAAATTACATCCAGAATTGGCTGAAGGAAAAAAGGAAAGCCTCATGTTTTAATTTTTTTGAGGACAGGGTTGGGGTGTTTTAGGTAGATAGCAATGTCCCCCCCCACATACATGTGTACACATGTATATATGTGTGTGTGTACACACAGCTGCAGTCCCTGGGAACCTGGCTGTAATGCTACAAACACATCCCACCCAGGGAGAACTGGTAAACCATTGTAGTGGTCCTGCATGACTTCCTCCTCAAGTCCTGCACTTTGCTGGACTTTGCAGACAAATATTTTTGGATTTTAGGTTAGTTTTGTGATGGAGAGGTGAGTGCACTGTAATGCTACATAAGTCATCTTCTAGTTACCCATCTTTAAAATTATAGCTTGCTTTGTGTCAGTTTTGTATTCATCAATCTATGTATCTTACGTTAATTTTTTTTCTTTTAACTGAAAGTCACGTTGTCACTAGTGTTTTGTTTGTTTTTTTTTTTTTTCTGACAGTGAGAGATTGTATCGCCCCCACTATTTGTATTCTTTCTATTGTTTCACATTCTTTCAAGACTTAGGAAATGTTATATTTGAATTTAAGACTTCTTATTTGGTACTTCTGTGACTATTCAATATGTAATATTAACTTTAAATGTAGTGCAGTGTTTTGCAAGAAATATTTCTCCACTAGAAAGTCTGCAGAAAGGCTTGTTTCTTACAAGTCGTGCAGGTTCACATGCTGCACTGTATTACTGGCTGATGACAAGTTCTAGCACTCCAGATTTCTCTCTATATCCAGCAAAACGAATCTGAGGTCAAATTTTAAAAAATGCTGCACTCACAGCCTAACATGTTCTGCCATCTTCATGGTCTCTCCAGTTCACATAAATTTAAGGGATTAGTGTTTTGGGTGGAGATGCCAAAGACAAAGAGAAGAGATGGGAAGGATTCAGGATGCACAGTATTTCCAGTTTAGTCTGTCTGAATATGTACAGGCAGATTGGCATCTTTTGAGAGGATGTATAAAACCTAAGCTTCCCATTACATCCCAGTAAATACAGATTGTACACCTGTAGGAGTGAGAGAACATCTTTCACTCACTATGCAGTGCCCAGGCCAGGGAGTTGAATTTGTGTGTTTGAATACCACTTGTCATTTCCACACATAGCATATTTCTTTTCATTAAAAAAACATGCACTGGTATTTAAAAATCTTGCTTCTGCAGATGAAATGAAATGCCTTGTGTATTGGCTTTTGTGCATTACCTTTATCTGTGGGTCTCAGTGTTTTACATATGCAGGAGGCATTATTGTCCACGCTTAACATTTGTAGAAACTGAAATAAAAATGAAATTACTGCTGCAAAAAGCAGAGGGAAATTTGAATTGCTGTTTTATTGCCTAAACCTCACCATAGGAAGATGTGTGTTCTTTGGCTGTGGTCTGTCTGTGGGAATCCTTGATGGCTATAGCAAAGTGTAGGCAATTGTATGCAAACACAGATCTCTTACAACTCATACTCTTCTGTTTAAAAAGGCTGCTTATCTTTCCCAGTGAAAAAAGAAAATTGAATGTGGTTTTGATCCAAACATTTGTCTTGAGACCTCGGTGATGTGGCTTGTGATACTTTGTATGTATAGTCCCACACTGAAAGGTTCCTTCTGCCAAATTGTTCTTGGTTTATTAATAGATTTTTTAAATGAAAATTGCTGTCCCTAGTATTTTTAATGATTGCCCAATGTATTATAATAATGAGGGAAATATATGTTTATTCATCCTAGGCTTGACAGTACTGAAATGGACCACAGTGAAAATGAAGAATTCACACTGACTTCACCCTTACCAGGAAAGAAAACTGACAAAAGGGACGACTCTGATCTTGTAAGGGTGAGCTGTTAAAAATTAATGTGATGATATTTGAGATCATTCAAAAAAATATGTTGAAATGTGAAACTGAGCTGATAATTTAAACTACTGGAAAATGTGATTAGAGTTGGATATGAAAATACAATGAAAAAAAGGTTCTGTTTCTCATGGAATCATATAGGTTGCAAAAGACCTTTAAAGGCCATCAAGTCCAGCCATTAACTTGGAAGAGTGAAGTCCACCACTCAAAATCATGTCCCTGATGTTACAGAGGCTTTGGAGAATCCTTACTAATTCTTATCAATGGATATATATATATATATATATATATATATATATATATGTAGTTCAGTAAGCAGAAAGGTTTCTAATGAGGATGTAAAACATCTCACTCAGATGTAGTGCTTTAATATGTAAAAGAAGTTGCAAGCAGGCTAAATATTACCTTAAGAAGTATTTATACCTGTATCAGAATACAGAAAAATAAACCACAGAAGAAAATTATAATGGTATTGTAATTCTAAAAACAGGTCAAATAAAATAATGAGAATTTCCCTTACCACTAGTAAGTTTCACTTCTTTGTGCCTTAATAGTATTTGACAGTCTGTAAATTTTGTACTATTTGGGATATGCATGAGAAAGTAATAAGATCAGATTTGCTAGAATTGGATTTTCTAGGCTGCATTAAGGATGTCCTGTATCTGATGTCACTGCTGCTCTATTTCTTTTTACTGTCTCTGACATTTCTCTATTCTCTCATTATGTCATTCTGGTGCATTTTTCTAGGGTGCTTGGGATATAAGCTACTGGCTAGTAAAAATTACTGAACTTTTGCTTGTCTTGAAGGATAAATAACCACCTTATACTGTGGGGAAAGCAATCCAGTTTGTAACTAAATAAGAAAAATCTGGAATCTCTTGTCAAAAAAAAAAAGAAAAAAAAAACACAAAAAACCAACCAAACAAACAAAAAAACCCCCCAAAAACAAAAACGAAACCAAAAAAAAAAAAAAACCAAAAAAAAAACCCAAACAAACAAACAAAAAAAAAACCCACCAAAACCACTTCTGTAAACCCTAAAGTCTGAGAGTCCAGACCAGTTCCTGGCATGCAGTTCATGTTTAGAAGCATTAGTTTGAACTGGTAACTACTGAGAAATGTCAGTGATAAAGCAAATACAGGTCAGTGTCTTGAGTACTTTTGAGTGCATCATTCCACTTTGAATCTGTAAGGGAGTTGCTCAAGATTGTGGATTCAGAACTCATTTTTGTTTGTTTGGAGATGGGGAGCAGATTACAGCAAGCATTAACTGAGAAGCAGGATTTTGATTGGGTAGCAGATGGTCCATGTTCTAAAGGCATCGCTGTTCAGGATATTTTTCTAGATTAACACTTTAGATTAACAGATTAACACCTTAGTTCTAAGGCTGTGGGACTCTGTTTAGCCCCAGGGAGAAACTTTGCTTTGAAAATTGGCAGCAGTTACTTACCAGCTAAAAGAAGGTGCAGTGACAGATTTGCTTCTGCAAAAGCAAATAAAGTGGGGAATAAAGAGAATGTCACTGAAGACATGAACTGACAGGAGATGTCATCATTGTTCAAACAATTTTCTCATTCTCTTCTAGGCTAATTTTTTGTCCTTCAATTTATTTTCCTTTTTACCCTCATATTCTTCCTAGAATTTCTTTCTGCTTTTCTTGAAAAAGGTTTTTGGGTAAAATGGAGACATGAATGAATATGTAAGCTGACCTGTAACCTTCATTCAGGTTTTAAATGATGTATCTCTGATTATATAGATGAAATTTCAATGTGGCAAATACTAATAAATGCATTGAAATACAGTAGTGTTACTATGAAACAAATATTGTGTACTAATATGTTATTGTGAAACAGAACTAGTGTAAATATGTTGGATAATTTCATGATGTGAAACGAAAGAGTCATGATCCCCATGAATTGGTGGATGGGTAATATTTTCTGCTTTTATTTTTCTGAGGATTGATTGGGGCCTTAGTAGGTGCTTATTGAATTCTTTGCACTGTTTATGACTCTTTACTGTGCTCTTTAGAGAACTAGAGCATGGAGAGGAAAAGGAAAGATTCTATGAATATGTTTTCAAACCTTATGATTCAGAATGGGTTTCTACCTTTGTTGATGTGTTAGAGAGAAGGGATGCCATCCAGAGGAACCTTGACAGGCTTGAGGACTGGGCCCAGGGAAACATCAGGAGGTTCAAGAGCTCCAAGTGCAAGGTCCTGCACGTGGCTCCAGGCAATCCTCAGTATCCATACAGGCTGAGGGATGAAGGGATTGAGAGCAGCCCTGCAGAGAAGGAGTCTCAGGGTCACTCGTGTATGAGAAATGGGAAATGAGCCAGCCACATGTGCTCACAGTCCAGAAAGCCAGCTGTGTCCTGGGCTGATCAAAAGGAAACTGGCCAGTGGGGGCAAGGAGGGGATTCTTGATGTCTCTTGGGACTCTCATCTGGAGTGCTGTGTCCATCGCTAGGTCCCCATTAGAAGATAGACATGGAGCTGTCAGAGCAGATCCAGAGAAAGGCTACAAGAATGGTCAGAGGGCTGGAACACCTCTGCTCAGAGGAAAGGCTGGGAGAGTTGGGATTGTTTAGCTTGAAGCAGAGAAGGCTCTGGGAAGACCTTATTGCAGCCTTCCAATATGATGGGGGCATGTAAGAAAGATGGAGAAAGACTTTTGACTTGTCCTGTAGAAATGGGATAAGGGGCAGCAGTGTTAAACTGAAAGAGGTGAGGTTTATTGGACATAAGAAAGGGATTGTTTACAGTGAGGGTGGAGGGACACTGGAACAGATTGCCCAGATGTGTTGTGGATGCTCTATCACTGAAGATGTTCAGGGTCAGGTTGGATGGGGCTTTGAACAACCTTGTGAAAGGTGTCCTTGGCTATGGCAGGATGGTTGGAATGAGATGACCTTCAGAGGTCCCTTCTGACCCAAACTGTTTGTTTTAAGGCTTGGGTGGATTGTTTTACTGCTCAGAGGAAATGTTGATATTCCTCTGACAACAGTGACTTGGCAGCTACCACTAATTCCTGTGCTTCCTTCTATGGTTGTAAAGTCAGGTTGCCCACTGTCTTCTATATTAGTGCCTTGCCAGTGCCAGCACAGGAGCCAGGCATAAGTGCCCTGCAGCTCACAAGAAGAGCTGAAGGCACAAGTTGGCAATTCCCATCTTCTCTGTCTCTATATCTTCCTGTAGATAGAAATGCAGTTATGGATGTTCTGTCTTACTGTGTTGGACACAGCAGAGGATACAAACGAGGAAGGCCTTACACACTTCAGGGTTTTAACTACTCACCTTTCAAATAATCTTTCCCCATTGTCTGCTATTTTATATGTAGGTGTGTGTTTATATTTTTTGCAAATGTTTTTGAAATGAATACGGTAAACAATCTGAGACAACTTGGGTAATTTGAAGACTCTTGTTGGAGGAAGCTTCTGCAAGTGACTGTTTAATATGGCGGTTTAATTTTTTAATTTAATGGTGCAATCTTGCCTTTTCAGTCCGAGATGGAGAAGCCTAGAGGAAGGAAGAAAGCCACTATCACAGATTCAGAGGAGAAGCTAAGCATAGATGACCTGAATAAACTGGGTCAAGAGCAGAAGCTTAGAGGTAGTCAACGGGGAAGGAAGAGACCTGCAGTTGTATCAGAAGCTGATGAAACACAATGGCAAGAGGAAAAACGGCTAAAAGAAGATGTGATAGAAAGTGAGGATGAACAGAACAGTCCACCAAAGAAAGGGAGAAGAGGACGCCCTACCAGAACAAATAATGGGGCAACACCAAAGGAAGAACCAGTGGCAAAGTCATCAAAAAGGAGCAAAAAAAAACAACCGCCAGCAGCTGCAGTGGAAGAGGAGGAGGAGGAGGAAGAAAGGCAAACTGAAAACATTGAACAAAAACCAAAAGGCAGGCAAAATAGGACATCAAAAAGAACACAGCAGAGGTAAGTCTATCTTCTTGTAAGCTTTGTCATTTTATCTTTGGACATTAGTTATAATTTGATGCTTTGCAATTTGGGTCTTCCTCAAAACAGAGCAGAGCCATCTGAAAGTAGTACAGTTGAATCAGCACAGTCTACGCCACAGAAAAGACGAGGAAGGTCATCACAAACACCACCAGCACAGCAAAAAAAAGTGTAAGTCTTCTAAATCTGTGTTTAGTGAAAATTAAATAATGCCCCTGTGCCCCCAAGCAAACCTTTACTGGAAATATTTCAGAATGCTAGTTAACAGTTAAGAAAATAAATTGCTATTGTTATTTCTAAAATGTTTTCCTTAGCTGCTTCTCCTAGGGCGTCTCACAACAGAGCAAGAGGCTGTAAGTAATTTTAATGTGCTCAAGTAGCATGTATGTAGCTTTGCTTTTTTAGGAGAAAAGTCAATAAAGCATACAGAAGTCTTGAAGACAGGGCTTTGTTAGGACTTAAAGGAGAGGAAAAATGACCTTGTTTGTTTTGGATAGCAGGGAAAAATCAAATTGTTACTATGGTGAAACAGAATTGTGGAGAATTAAGTTTATTCGCATTCTCCTTAAATTAATGTTCACTTTCTAATTTGTGGCCTTCTTACTATCCACTTAAATAATTTTCATGTGGAAAAGATGTGTTGTGATCAGTGAAGGGTAATAGCTTCTGAAAATTCTGAAGTGCATTAAGGTCCCAAATGAAGGTAAACTTGTTGTTGGCTAGCTTCATTTTTTGTGCCTGCTATAGGAAAATACAGGTATCTGTACCTTTTCTGTACATGTATAGTTAATATATGTAAGCAGAGTGCACAAGGGGTTATTTGACCACTTGTATCAAACTGCAGCTCATGGAGAATATTTACTTTTCTAGAACCTGATATAAATTCCTTGGGGCACTACTTGAGGACATCTACTGTCTGACACTCTTGTATATCTCTGTTGTCTGTCTGGCTTCTGGGCTTAGTTAGCATCACATTGCACTTCCTCTGGCAGTGTAGTGTACTGACTTGCCTTATAACAGGGATCTTCCCTACAGGAGAACCTTGCCTGAACAAGCTTTTGTACCCTCAGTTCAAATTCTGGGCTCACTCTGGATCACATGATCTGGCATATTGCTTGCTATACATCCTGACCTTTCCAGTTTCTCTGCCTCAGGTCAGACCTGTGCTTCTCCTTTCCTCTGTAACCAGAAACACAGGAGCAACACTGGCTGGTTACTCCAGAAGTCACTACTACACATGCAGTAGAACAAGAGTTGGAAACTGCTACTGCCATGCAGGGAAGACAAACCAACAAGTTATTGTTGGGTGATGTGCTATCTGGTGTTTGTCAAATGTGCCCTTTACTAAATATATAAATAACTTTTCTCTGTGAAGTTGGTATGTTTCTTACTCCATTTTAAGCTGACAGTAAAATATATCAATACTCACAATCAGTAACAAGCATAGCTCTCATTCACTTGTATGAATGTTGTTCCTGTCAGCTGTCAGGGTTCAAAGTTGTTGGACCTATTCTAGATTTCATAAAAAAAAAAAGTGGGTTGTGTTTGTTTGTTTGTTTTATCAGACCACCCATATTTTTTGACTGTTCTTTTCCCAAATCTGCAAGAAAAACGTGAGACAGTAGCCATTTCTCAGTCTTCAAAGTGCATTGTAGTCAAGTCTTTCTTCCATCTACATGAGTTTTCACTGAAGTAAGTTGATAGACTGAGCCAGCATTGTGTACTGCAAGATAAATATATTTATACCAAATGCTTAAAGCTTTCTGTGCTCCTTGGGAGCGGATTGGGCATAATAATTTGGGACTTTGTGTATGAGGTGATAATGTATCCTGTGGGTGGTAGTGTATAAGCTATTTCTGATAGCAAATCGGGTTACCAATTAGCACACATGAACAGGCTTATTTTGTGATATGTGAAAGGAACAACCTAGCTTGTGAATAATTCTTGTGCTTCCTTTTCCATTCGGTTGCTTCTACCAGTCTTGGAGGACTTGAGCTGGGCTAATTTGTGTTAAGCGATGGCAAGTTGGTTGGTTTGGAAATACTATAATTGCTATGCAATTGCGAGATTTTATTTTGTCTGAATTTTAGTGGTTCTCAGGATTGAAAATTCCTACCGCTTTCATGATGTGATGGCATCAGAGTATGATTGTTTTGGATCTGTGCCCCTACTGGAGATTGAAGTCTGTCTGTTGTGTGCCCGGAACTGAGTTTCCAGTTTCATTTAAACCAAAACGTCACCAACTTTGGTGCACCAAGACTGCACCTGCAGTAAATGGGATGATTCAGTGATTTGATTCTGAATTGTGCTGCTGTAATGTGGGTGCAGCTGTGGAGTTTTGGATACATTTATAGTTGGCTTTTCTTTAAAGGCAAGGGGTGTTGGCTAATTCTCATTTTAAGCAAATGGGTGCTTTCTGCTTGTGGCACAAATGACCAACACAGTTTAAGATTTTGTTGACTGATTGTTCTTGATTATCCTGATTAAGATATTGTTACGCTGGTTATCCCTGAGGTAGCTTGGACGATTTGCATTTTAGGTGTTAATTTAATGGGTAGCAATATGGGTTCTTCTAGGTCTGAAAAAACATAGATGCAATTATTCAAATTTGTTATGTAAGAAGTCCTGGAGAAGTAGAGTACATCTGTTCATGGAATTGAATAGAGAGAAAACTAACAAACAATGTTCAGTCTCTGGCTCTTTGGCTTTTCCTGTTCATTGGTAGTGTTGTGTCAACCTATTTTGGCCTGTATCATGGCACTGAAGAGAAAAATCTGTCATGTCTATAGAGGCAAAATTGTTCAACTTTGTGCTCCTGGGCCTCTATTGTGGAACAATTTTGTTTTCAAATAGTGTTGTCCAGCCTCCTAGTTTCACTTCAGTTCTGTGCATGGCTGAACTAGACAGGTGTAAAAGACAGCAGCATTATAGAACATGAAATGGTAATGCTGCTGTTTTTGTCAGCTGGAATGTTTGCTCTGCTCTACTGTTTATACATACATATTGCAGATGTACAGGGGCTGTGAAGCTGATCTTTATTGTTCTTCTTGTAGCCGTGCAGGGCGTTCTAAACAAGCAGCCAGTAAAGAGAATGAATCCAGTGAAGAGATGGATGTGTTTCAAAGTGGTTCACCTGTCAGTGATGATATTCCTCAGGAAGAAGTAATGGAAGAAGAGGAAGTTTCCACAATCAATGTAAGAGAAATGCCTGCTCTTTTCTTTGTGAGTCTTTATGGTGTTCTCTGTGTATTGATGATCAGCCAATGACCTCTGTTCTTAGAATGACTTCTCATTTTTAGAACTTAACCTTCCTCCTTTGAAATGAATGGGGTGGTTGTCAACCAGCACTGTTGTGTAGTGGAGCTGCACTGTAGTTTCCTAGAGAAACTGCATTTCTTAGAAAATAATTTTTTATCAAGTATCTTGAAGTTTCTGTCCTGTGTAGCCTTTCTTATCTGTATGGCAGAATTGTGTAGCATCTAATGGGAATTATTTTCTGTAACTCCTGCCATTCTTCTCATCTAGAGTTTAATAATAAATAAAGCTTCTTTATGCAAAACAGACACACCAAATAAATAGTACTGGAAAATAAGCATGGAGTCTTGGAACAGAATCCTAAACTGATCTCTTCCTCTTACCAGCATATGTTAAAATGAGTTCACTTTCGTATTCATAGAAATACATTTGGCAATGTTAGTAGTCGCACTAAAACTGAGAATGCCTTCACACTTTTGGATAAATCTGATGGTTGGAGCATCTGAGGTATGGAAACTCTGAGAAAGGAAACTGCATTGTTGTGAATTCCATTGAGGATGCGGGTTCAGTAAATGAAGTTAGGTCCTGGTCACTGAGTGAGACTTGTACTTGTGACCAAAGTAAGTCATGAGTAATGAATGACGCTGCGTATGGATACTCAAACATTATTGAGTGAGCCTGGGCATTTTTTCCCATTGTAAAATGTATTTGTTCTTGAATTTTTCAAAATTTTTCTGTAAAAAAACATTTAAAATATCTTTTCTCCAAATAGGTCCGTCGCAGAACTTCCAAAAGGGAAAGACGATGAGTGAACATGTAGTTACCAGCCTTCCAGGTGAAAGCTTTGAAGAATGCTTTTAATATAAAGCTTGAGACTGAATGAAGCTGTTAGTGCACAAATGGGGTTGCTGAAGAAAAGACAAAACCTATTTTACTGCCCCTGCATTTGCAGTCCCTAGGTCACAAGCTTTAGCCACACACATGTTGATATCATTAACTGTGGATTTTTGTGAAGTGTAATGTGCGCTGGCTTTGTAGACATATGAACTAAAGAAGAAAACTGTAAATAGTTCTTTTTTTAATGTTTCTGACTTATAAAGTGCTTGTATAGCTTTTATCTGCGGCTTTAAACTGACAGTACCCCACTGTTTATTGGATCGATTGATTTAAAAAAAGAACAGAGTTTGTTGAAAATTGATCTCAAGCAATATCTGTCAGTGTTCGTATTTGTACTCTTGTTGACATTTAACTGTGAAAAACAAGTCAGTTGAACAAATAGTGCCACATTCTTTTGCCACTATTTGTCAAGGAGAAGAAGAAGAAGAAAAAAAAAGTCTTTGTTTCCTTCATGAATATAACCTAGTGTTTACCTTCAGGCACCTACCTATCATCAGAGGTGCTAAATTACTTTCTTTTACAGTTGAACAATATTGGATAGAATAATACAAAAGATGCAAATTTCGAAAGAAGTTTGGTTTTACACCTCAGTATTGATGCCAGACTTTTCTGGACTTGTAGTGGCATTGAAAATTCAAAAAAGATTTAAAATATTTTAATTTTAAAAGTGTGTTATTAAATAATGTACTGAATACCCTACCCATTTTATCTTCCCCTATCAGTTTTTATTAATCTACTGTATCAATAAAATTCTGTAACTGAGTTTTTAATAGTCTAGTATGTTAATGTGTATAGATATTTCCTTCTGAACATGATGTTCACAAAGAGCAAATTATTACTACATTATAATATGAAATCTGATATATAAACATTAGTGAAAATACAGTTCTTATTACAATGTAAAGTTAATCACAAAGAGAAATTTTATTGATGCAGTGTGTCTTTATAAAGCTGTTCTTGAGAGCCAAGTGTTTTGTATTTTATAGTGAAGTTGCATGTTTATGAAAAATGTGCTGAAAATGGGATGTAATGTTTTTTTTGAAACTCGTATCTAGCAGTAGTATATGGTAGGTTGCCTCATGAGAGATCCTTTTATTGAGAGTTTATTGTGTCTTTCTATTTTGTTTTTGGTTTTTGAGCCAAATTTTTTTGGTATGAAGAGCTAAATTTTTTGTTGAATAACCAGCTGTCAATTATAATGGTCAAGGTATTCAAGTTTTGAATGAAGCTCCATTTTTATTTTGTGCTACAATAGAGAGAGGTTGGTTTGTGCTGTTTTTTGTTTTGTTTTGTTTTTTTTTTTTTTGTTTGTTTTTTTTTAGTTATAATCTGCAAAAAAAACCCAAAAGAAAACAACAAAACACAAGAAACAAAATACATAGAGCAGTATCCTATATACAGTTCAGCAGTTTACAACCTGTCTTTGAACCAAAATATATCAGTTACTATACTCTGCTTAGCCAAGCACACATCATAATTTCAGGTGCTGTTCTCCCTCTCATTCCCTACAGTTGACAACAGATGAAAAATAAATTTCTAAGCGAAGAAAATTTTATTTCATTGAATAATGGAGCGTTTTCACATAATCCATCAATAAATAAGTTATTGTTGCAAGGTTGCCTGTAAAGATTATAGGAAAGGATAATACTAAACCACAAATTCACCAATTTCCAAACTGTAAGATCACTAATAAAACAAGCAACCCTTAGAATTTTTTCATTATTCATTTTTTTGGTACCACTAGGAAAATATTATAAACAATTAAATTGTTCTGCCTCATCTTAACTTCCCCCTCTTCCAGTATTCTGCTTTTCAACATTTATACCTATAGATATGGGGGAAATGCTGACTAGAAGGGCAGTTATGGTTGATATGAATTGACTTTGAATAGTTGGCACAACAGAACTGGCTTACTTATGCTTCAGCAGTGCAAATGCAAGTTGTTGAGGGTTTTTTATGGTATAAAATGATTGAAAGCTAGCTTTGTATTTTCCTCTTTGACAGAATTGCACTGAAAACATTTATGGAAGGTGTACCTTTAAGTCAATTTTTTACAAAAATATGAAAAAGCAATGCTGAAATTGCTGCAGACTCTTGAGGCTTTATGTGCATAAACATGGTTAGGTTAAACATCATGGAATATTGATGCACCATTACTGATCATAATGTTTATTGTAAATTTAAACTATAGTTTTGCAACTTAAATGTTGATTTCTTGGGTAATAATGTGTAAATCATTATTTCTTGAGAAACAGGCACAGCAAATATGTCATTCTTATATTCAAACCTCTTCTAGGTTCACTCTCATCTCATATAAAGAAAATGAATATTTTATGTACTAACATTTTGAGATCTGCGTACAGTAGCTACAGTAGATTATAATTATGTATAAAAGATAAATTGCTAACATTCAGTTAGCATGCTCTTCTGCAATGATCATGTTGAGTTTATAAAAATGTACTGTATTACATTAAAAGATCAAATTGAACTCACTGTAACAAGTTCCAGTATGACATTTTTGTGAGATTACCAAAGTATCTTGCTGTACTTTGCAGCAAATAAAGCTCTTGTTACATTTCCTTTTTTTGCTGCAGTGCAACAGGAAACTTTCAGTGATCTGTAGTTCATTTGCAAAATCCAAACAGGGATTGTAACCTTTATGCTAGTGTTTAAAAATAATTCACTGATTCCAGAAGCATGGTGGTTTTTTACCTGTCACAGACAGACATAATGAATATTTAGGGCTAGCTAACCCCCTAATAGGAAGGAAACATGAAAGTGTTTGAAAGTTCTAATGTGACTATACCTGTTCCACCTCAGATAATCAGAATCCTGTATTAACTATACTTGACTCTGCCAATTGACTTTATTTTCTAGCAAAATTGAACCCCTTTTCAAATATTTGGACACTTGCTGTTTTGACATTTGGATCTCTGTGAACAAAAATATTAGTTTACAAAAATATACTAATATTAAAGACATTTTCACCAAAAATGAATATGCTCAGTTTGTGAGTAACTTGCAAAAAACTTAAGTGTTGAATCCTAAATACATCATTCTGGCATAGCATTTGTCATCTGATACTCTACAAGGGGCACCACCAAACATGAGAGGGTTGTGTGCAGTTTTCTTGCTGCTTTTTTTGCATGTGTAGATTTTGACAGTCTGCTTTTGTGAATGCACACAGTAGGGTTTGGATCCTACAAGTCATACTTATTCGTATCACTCTGTGGGGTTAATTCTTAAATGCAGTCATCCTGTGCAAATACAACTACAAACCCTAAAATGTTGTTTGAATATTCTCACAGTTGTGCACACAGAGGATACAAGGATCTTAAAACAGGACACCAGCGATAAGCAAAATTCTAAGTTTGTGGATGGAATAATTTTACAAGCTTGCCTGTGTTTAAATGCATATAGTGTAGAGATGGATACATCTCTACCTCATCCAAGTAGGTGCAGTACATATTTTATAAACACTTTTTTAAAGAGACACATTCAGGTACGCCCGTGTTTGATCAAGGCCTCATGTCTGCAAACACACATGACTAAGATGAGTTCTAGATGGCCATCCTACTACTCTGATGGTTATGTAATGACCAAAATGATAAAATTTACTTGACGAAGACCAGTCCTCTATTCCATCAGGAAGAATAGAACAATCTGTATGCATTCTTTTTTCCTGTTGTGCTCACAGATTGCCATTCCAGTCTTCGCGTCTTTGTTGGATGTTGCCTTTGCAAAAGACGTTTACTAATTTAGGTGCAATAGCCTAACACTGACTATTTCTATTCCACAGACAAGCAAACTTCCTGACGTGTCGGTAGGTTTGTCCCACATCCTCAGGATGCTCTCTTCATTGCATACAGTATAGTTTCTGCTATTTTGTTGATCCTGGAAAAGTAAGAAGCTGAATGTTGGCAGTTGGTAAAGAAATACAGACATAAAAATCCTCTACCCAATTTGTTTTAAAGTTCATCAGATTCTGCTGTCTAAAAGATCCAATCTTTTCACAGTGGTCCCCAAGTGCCACTGTATTTGTGTGGGCATGATAAACATGGTCTTGTACAATGTGTACAGTAAAGAAAACATTTAATGCATTTTTTTCAGTACCTCAGTACAGTCATGATGTGGTTTTCAGTAGTGCTTTCCTTTCTGTAATGAAGGTGTATATTGTATATTCTTTTTCAAACAGTAGCATCATATCAACATAAGAAAGAAGAAAGCCTCTACATGCAGATTTCTACCCCTGCAAATAAGTATTTCAGTTATGATGCAGTATGTTGGAATTACTTTAACATATGGGTTCTCTGAAGGATGGATAACAAAAGGTGCTTGATTTGGCTAGCTGTGTTTCCCATACTTGTTTCCTACCTCACATATGTAGACACAAAGGAATGCAGTATTTTACAACTCAAAGCAGTGTTACAGAACGCTGTCCCTGCTTACTTGGAAGTAATTTTATTTAAATTTGTTATTAAAAAGAAATTGCAGGTTACAGATTTGTTAGTGGTTCTGAACAGATTTGGTGCGCTGATGGCTTCAGATAATATGTTCTGTAATACTGTCAGTATTGTTGTTTTTCATTACTTTTCTATAGGTAGAAGACAATTGCACAAGTTATGACATGCAGTGTAAGAGAACATGAGAACTTAGTAGCAATATCAATAGTGGTAACTTCAGTTGCTGTTACAGTGTAGAAGATTGTTTCATTCTAACACAATCTTATCCTAAAAAGCTTTTTCTTTACTATGTTGGGAAGACAAGCTGATAATGTAAACCAGCTTTCTTCTTGATCACAGCACCTTGAAATAGTCTGTTTTCTAACAGCTGTCTTTTTTTTGGTAGATATACTTTAAATTTGCAGGTTCCTGTTTCTTGTAGTATATTTCTATTTAGCAAAACTAAATTATTGTAAACTAAAGATATTTTGAAGAAGAGAAAAGTTTTTAATCCTTATTTAATAAAATAATAAGGTGTTCATTTTAAGCAAAGAGTTTTTTGGGGGTTGGCTTTTGTTGGGAATTTTTTATCGCTATGCCTGTAGATGCAGTAACATGTTACATGAGCATGATGTGCATTGCCATTTTTCTAGAGTCTTTGACCTGCAAGACACTGAAAAGCAGTAGAACCTGTCTTTGTGTTTTCCCCAAAAGGCATTTACTCTTATCCTTCAATGACTATTTCAAAAGATGAATAAATTATGGTTTAATTCTTCTGCTACAATCTCTATGGTTTAGGTGATGAAAAACCAACAGAGGGATCAAGTGTGTGGTTGGGTGGAAAGTGAGGTATTAGGGATGGGTCATTGATTTGAAAGGTGCTGGAGAGATCAGTAAAGAGTAGGGAATCAGCAGATAGATGAGGTAGAAATGCATTTCTTGATATGAAATGACATATGGTAGGAGTGTTCTACTCAAGATGAAAGCTGAGATGGGGAAAACTTAGTTGGTGATGATGGTATTATTATTTATTTAAGAGAGGAGAACAGAGGATATGTTGTTTTCTCTGATTTGGAGGAAAATGTGTAAGAACATGCATAGAATTGAGACTAATACCAGGAGTGTTTGTGGCAAGAAGGCAACGGCTACTGCTGAGGGCAAATATCATTAGTCAGGAATTTGGAACAGTTTGGCAAAAGAGGATTCTAACCTCCATAGGTAGGAAGTAGGGCAGCATTCATTTATGTGCTAAAATAAAACTGGGGTAAAAGAGGTCGAGGTATAAGCCATTGGGAAACAAGAGCTTTCAAAGCTGCCTAATAGCAGTAGCCTGCACAGGCCCACATGGCAGATAGCAGCATTTAAGCAGTGGAATGATGTTTCATACAGTGCCTCTCATTCAATCTTTCAATGTGACCTGTTTTCTCTGCAGCATTTTGTGAAACCCTGATTATCTTACTTACTAATATCAGTATACGTTCTCAGCAGCCTGGAATATTCTCCCCTTCTTTCACATATGGATGTCCTCTTCTACAGGACAGTGTGAGTCCTATGCCCAGTCACTGCTGCTTTTCATTCCTTCCAGTGGGCCACAGCCAGGCAGGTTTCTGAATCTTTCTGTTTGCGACATGGGCTCTTTGCTGAGAGCGTGCTTGGTCACTGAATGGCCTCCTTAGAGAAGCAGTCACAGCAACAGGCCTGACAGAGTTCAGGAGTGTCTGGATGACGCTCTTGGTCATTAAGTTTATTTTTAGGTAGTCCTGTGAGGAGCAGGGAGTTGGACCTGATGATTGTTATGGTTTCTTTCCAACTTGAGATAATCTGTGTTTCTAAATGCAGCTGTCATGCTGCTTGTTTCACAGGCATTGAGGTGTAAAGCAAAAGCAATCCTTGGACTGCCCGGTGTATTGAAAAAGGTTTGGACAGGTTTGGTAATTCACAAGAGAAGTAGTAGTAGTTGAACTGCTGCTACATTTTGATACCTTATTTTCCCAACATCTAGTGTACCAAACTCTTTCCAAGGTAATAGTACTGAAACAAAATTAGGAAGGTGTCTTCCAAAATCTGGCCTGTATTATCCAGTGAAATGACAAGTAAGATCTCCCTTGAAACCTAAGTAGCCAACTATGTGTTCCCAAATACACTTTGTTTTCTAAGTCAAAAGGAGGAATAATACAGAGAGATTTAGATGGAAGTTTCCATTCACTCTTTCTTGCTCCTGGTATTAGGGAAGAAACAAGTTTTCAGTAGGAATGTGAAAGAAAATGAATAGTATTGCAGTAGGGAAGAACAAGTTTTGCCAAACCATTTTTTGTATGGAAAGAACAGGAAAAGTTACTCAGGAAATATGTATCACTTCAACAACATTTAATGATTACATATATACTTGGGTGCTATCCTGCCAAATGTGTGATTGTAGCCTATGGGATATTACACTAATTCTCCGTGGGATAGTGTTTAATCTCTGTAAGGATCGAAAAATTATTTTTATTTTTATCTGAAGCTGTTCAGTTACTTTTGTTTATAACTGTCATTTCTGTCATGTAATATCTGGTCAGCATCTGGTGCCTGTTTTCAACTTTTGCATTTAAACAAAATAGGGAAGTAAGAGATGGCCATGGCACAGAATTGCTGTCATTTAGTGCTATCATATTTACTTCAGATAAAATATTTGATGTAACACGAGAACACTTTAAATCCATGCTTAATTCATTAATATGTTCAACACTAGTGACTTTGTCATCTTTGTTTCTGTGCTACTATTTGATATTGAATTTGGAACATTGTTTTATTTTGTGTTGTTTTCTGTTTATGCAAGAAAAAGGAGTCCTTAGTACTGTAGCCATCCCTGCTCAAGATCCACCATCCTATTTAACTTTAAGACTTATGAGGAATTCTAAATAGTTGTTTAAGTAGCTGGATTGTCCCATTTTGTTATAAAGGTAAAAAATTGCCTGAGTGTTTCTCAGTTAAAATTTCTGGGGTGAATGACTGAGACAGCTGGAGGCTTCAAACAGTGGATCCACTGTCTGAATCTCTGGATTCCGTGTTCCTGTTAATGAAGTGTGATGTTCCTGATAGCCATTACCTCTGCTAGATGTAGGGAGATACTAAACCGCACATCATTTCAGCCACATTTTTCCATTCCTCTGTTGTGCTAATTTTGAAAGGAGTGGGAGTTTCATCTCTGCTAGGAAATTACTTCAAATCTTTAAATATTTTTCTTGTGAGCCTTTTGCTTTTATGTGTAATTTGTCTGTCATGGTCTTGATATCAAAAGGCATTTCAATGTTTTCTTGTTTTGGATTTTTTTAACCACATAAATTCAGACCTTTGGACATCTTAAGCTGTTCACTTCCCCTGCAAGCATTCTGTCCAGGTGTTCTGCTGTTTCTAGCCCGTGACTGTATGACAGGCTAGTTGTCTGTGTCCAGGCCTTCTGGGAGATACTTTTAAGAGGTAAGTGGTCGGAGTGGCTTCTGCCCAGACTCAGGTGACTTCTGGAACATTGAAGATCTACTGTATTCTGGTTATCCCCTGTACACCTGCATGCAGCCTCATCCATGCTCTTGCAAATCTGGATTTCACCACACAAATTCCATCATGAGAGCTCATGGCGTCATCTGGCCCACTGACGTGACACAGCATGGTAGGATTTTTTGAGAACCTTCTCCTGTGCTAGGCAGTAGCCAACTACTGCTAAACTACCAACTGCACTAAAAGTGTAAAACTTTAGTTTAGTGTACATTTTTACACTAAATGTAACACAGTTTAGTGTAAAAATGTACACTAAACTGTGTAACATTTTCATGGGAGTGCAGGCCAAGTCACTTGAAGACAGCATTAGTTGGTGTATGCAGAGTGGGTGAGCTTTGAGAGACCATGAACCGTCTACATGGGTTTTCTGTCATTTGGTGTCTGCTGCCTACACATTCCTGCAGCTGAGAGGTGCTGAAATGTTGAGTATGAGAGCAGTGAGAATCCAGAACATGGCAGCTTTGCTTACAGCAAGGGGATCTCTCCTGTCCCACATGCCAGAGAGAAATACAACCGTGTAGGAGCCGTTGTTATTAAAGTAGAAGATGTGTGTATTTGCTTCCTTTCTGCCATTTCTGCTGTTAGCCTTTTGAAACATCTGATATTTTAATCTTCTACAGAGCAGAAACTGAAATGCAACAGTTTTGTCATGTGTACATTTGTAAGAAAGGTCAGATTGGGAGTATGTGCTGAAAAACCCAGGTGTTCCATGATCTTGGTTTCTGTGCACAGCTGTTGCAATGTTTATTTGCAAGAACTCCAGTGCCTGTGGAGTTGTGCCTCTTTATTTTTCCTCTCACACATTTACATTTTTAATGTGCTGAAAAAGGTTTGAAAACAAGGTTTCAAGTTAAGCATAGTATATTGTTTTCCTTATTTGAACCATGGTTCTTGCTTTTCTTCATATGGTGTAGACTGCTGTGGAAATAGTGACTGTGAAGGGGAGAGCTACCAGACTAGGGAGAAATCCCATGGGAGCGTGGAGTTCACTGTTGCTCTACAAAACAAGCAGCATCTGAGTTCAATAAAACATTGGCTGTAGCCATGGAAAACTCCTCAGAAGGAAAGTGTCATGTGCTAAAAAAATAAAATAATCAGCACATACCCTGTTATCTATTTGGGATTTTTGTATATTACACCTTTCTCTTTCTTTTGATGTTTCTGCCATGTTCCTTCCACTTCTATACTGTTCCTTTGTGTTAGTCGTGTCTAATGACACAAATACAATTAAGGAAAACCAAGTTTATCTTAAGGAAAAGACTGACTAAAACTCCTAAAGTTCTGCCTGCTTTGTCATCAGCAGGTGCTTTTTGCTCTTTTCTGTATGTTCCTGGACCCACAAGGCTTTGATGAGCAGCGGTGATTAAAAATAGGCCCTGAGAACAAAGGTTCATCAACCCCCCCATCACTGGAACATGTACCTGTTTGCACAGATCTGCTGTGGCTGAGAGCCAGAGCTCTGCAAGAGGAAAACTCATAAATGAAAAATGATGCAATGGAGTAAGGGAATAAGTATACTTTTCAAACTCTAGAGAATATCACAGGAAAAAAAAAAAGAGGAGATTCACATGACCTTTTTAAGAAATGCAGTGAATTTGATACTGATATTGATTTGATAGTGATTTGATATTGAATTTGATATTATGTTTGGGTAACTTACTGACAAAGTGTCTCTATAAATAAAAAAATCTAAAATATTTGTCCTCTGCAAAGAGGAGTAAGTTCATTGAACATTGCACGGACAGTCATGTGATGATGAAGTCACACAACACCTCTGCTGAAGGGAAACCGTATAAAATTCACTAGTGAAAGAAAATTGGTAATGGGTTTAGATTCTGGCAATAGGGTATCAGCTCTCTCAGTGAGCTTGTATCCAAGGGAGCCCTTTGCCCAGTCAGGATGCAGGGTTAGATGATTTCCTGCTGAAGTGGAGCAAGAGGTCAAGGGAGGAACATGCAGTTACAGATACAGAAGAGGCATTTGTCAAAATTATTTTGCCAGTCAAAGATTTAAATATGCAATAAAGGATGGAGCTGTGAGATGAAGATGTGATTCCTGGGATGGGAAGAAGCTGCAAGCTAAACTCCATCCTGGGCTGGTCCAGGTAGTAATCCATAAAGTGTCTCAAACCAGGCCATATTTGAATTAGATGAGACAGGGAATGAGTATTTTGGCTGCTCATACTAAAACATGACCTTTTTTCTCTTACACCTGTAGATAGCCCAGTTCTTGGCTTAGGAGGTATGAATGGACTAAGAGAGCAGTGGTTCAAGGGCTACTCTGCCTCAAGGTTGGTAGGATCTGTCCTGGGATGTGCTGTGTTTAATGCCTTTTTCAGTGACCTGGAGGAGATAGCAGAGTGCTTGCTTATGAAGTTCCCAGATGACAGAACATGGAAGGGGGCAGTCAGCTTGCTGGCATACAGGCACCTAGAGTCCCTGGGGAAATGGGACCACCTCATGAAGTTGAATAAACACCCGTGGGAAATAAGCCCCTGCACAGGAAGAACCCTTGAGCACGATGCAAGGCTGGGGACTGATTAGTTTGGGCAGCAGATCTGTTGAAAATCAGCTGGGGGAGATGCTTTTAACACATCACAGTAAGATGTATTAATAGGGGCAAAGCGAGTGGGTGATTAATAGGTGGTGATTATTCCCCTTACCCAGTAGTTATTAGACCAGATCTGGATACTCTGCTCAGGTTGGCACCCTGAGAACCTGATAAATTCTTGTGAGTTTGGTGGAGAGCTGCTGCAATGGTCAGGCCTGGAGCACAGGCTCTGCGGGGAGGCTGGAGGAGCTGGGCTTTCAGCATGGCTCTGGAAGGAGAGCAAAGGAGAGCAGCCTGCTGACACTGGCACAGAGGGTACTGAGATAGTGGGCCCAGGCTTTTCACAGCAACGTGTGGTGGGAAGAAAGGACACACAGTCAGACACAACCTGGGTGTAAGGCTGGATGCAGGGAGAAGCTTATAAAGACAAACTGACCAAAATGGGCTCAGTAAGGCATGGGATCAGGTTGCCCAAGGAGAATACAGTCTCTCGTGTAGATTTTCAAGAACCAGCTCTGCAAAGCTCTGAGCAACTTGGCCTCATGTCATGCCTGACTCTAATTTGAACTAGATTTTGGCCTACAGACCTTCTGAGGTCCCTTTCAGCCTGAATTACTGTATGACCCCATTCCTGTAACAGCATAGCTTTTGAACTGGGAATTATGAAATAGGACAAGTTTCCCTGGCTTGACAAATTTGGGTCACTACTATATTCCACCTGCCGTTTAGCATCACTGCTGGTGAGTGTTAGTATAGTTTAGAAAATAACAAATACAAAATGAATAGATTGGTTATTCTCAATTTTTTAGATGTGAGTTCAAAATAGTACATACAATACATTTGTCATACGCACACACACACGTGTGTGTATATATATATATATATATATCCTGCACATATGCAGGCAACTTGAAATCAGATTTTTTTACTTCTAGCTGATTTCTAGTTATCACTACCAGGAACACATGCATTGTTATGCTAATACAGTATGTATTATTGTTATTATTACAAGTCATGTAGTATTTCAAGGGCCTGTATGGCCATGGGCTTAATTCATGGTTCTTCTAATCTGCTGAGTACTAAATTCAAATCTTAAGATGCTGTGGTGGACTTTTGATCTGGGTAAGTAAGGAACTACTTCAGCATAGTCAGGCTTGTTTGAAGAATTTGAAATTCTTTTGGCATAGTAAGATGAATATTCCTCAGTGAATGATTGCCAGCACTGAAGACAGACTTGGGTTGCTGGAGACAGATTTGAGGAATTGCGTATCTGTTGGGGCAGCCAACAGGTGCAGCAGTTTGTGCAGCAGTTTCTGGACCGTGCTTTGAAATCTTGTGGGTGTTCTGAAAGTTTCTCCTAAGATTGACACAGGACTCTCGGAGACATTTGAGGAACATCAGTGTGCTGCTGCCACTGCATGTGAGGGTGCTGCAACCTTGGACAGGTCTGGCCTGTCCCTGAAGAAAGGGGGCTCTGAGCTGCTGTTCAGCTGATTCCCGGCTGAAGCGAACACAGGCCTTTTCAGCAGGTGTGGGGCAGCCCTCCAGAAGCACTGCCTGGCAGAGAACATGGCTTCCCATGGCAGCAGTCAGTGCAGGACAGAGGCAGGGACCTCACTGTGAGCAGCAGACACATGCCCTGCCATGGTGAGGACGTGCTACAGAGTACAGACCCCAAAAGAGTTGGGTCAGTGGCCCCTGTGACATCAGCAGCCTCAGCCTGAGTGCAGCTCCACAGGGCTGTGGCTGAGGAATGCTGGGGACCTCTCATCAGGGCCAGGGACATGAGCTTTTGTGCCTAGGAGGGTCCATGTTGCAAATTAGCAGAGCTGTGGGAGGATGAAATGGTTGTGCATCATCAGTGATGACAAGAAAGATCCACTAAATCTTCTCCAGGACCCCACAGGTCCAAAAGCTCCTCTGTCCTGAGGTACAGGCAGAGTCTGTTGGATGGGAAGACAGGACTCCCACTATGGCAAAGGCTGGTGTCTTTCTGGGCCTGGAAGCACAGCTCCTGCTCCCCCTGCAGATCTGCTCCCAGGGAAAGGATTCACTCCAGCCAGAAACCAGAGGCTGGAGACTCGCTCCAGTGCATCTCTGTACCTCAGCTGGTAGCCCTGGGAGAAAGCAGATAATGGCAGCAGTGGGACACTGACCTGCCAGCTGTCTGCTGACTCAGTCTGGTATCTAGAGAGGCCTGCTGTGGTCTTGGATTGTGCTTTTCCTTGCGGGTACCAACAATGTATGCTGGAGACTAGGAGTGACCAAGGAGGAAACAGTGACCTACCATCAAATTGTCAGCTTCATTAGATTGTCAAACAAACAGAATCAGGGAAAAGAAGGGGCTGAAAGGGGCCAATTTTGAGAAAAGCAGATCTTTATGGGAAAATTCTGTGGCCTTTTCTGGGAAACTGAAACACATTCATGCCTATCTGAAGTGCTGATACACTGACACATACAGCATGAGGAGCAAACAGCAGAAACTGAAGATCTGCATGCAGTTGCAGGGCTGTGATCCAGTTTACATCACAGAGGTATAGCTCACATGAATGGAGTGCCACCATGGATGGATCAAAATTCTTAAGGGAGGTTGCAACAGGAGAATGAAGATGGGGAGCTGCCCTGTACATGAGTGCAGTGGGGGTGCATTGAGCTCTCTGTGGGACGGAGGAGGAGACAGCTGAAGGCTTAGGGGTCAAGATTAGCAGGCAGGCCAACGGGTGACATTGTTGTGAGTGCCTGATACAGACTTCCTTCTTGAAAAGTGGACAACTTCAGACAACTGAAGCCTCATCCCTTGCGGTACTTCAGCCTCCAGAGGTTCCTTGCTGCCTCCAACTGTGAGTTGGTATTACACTCTGCCTTCTAGGTAACTGCAATGAAAATACCAGCCATGGGAGCAAAGCCCTGAAGAATTATATAAGGAGCTGAGTGTTATGGCTGCAGTTGAAGGAGGACACTCTGGATGATTTTTCTCACTGTACAAGGACCAAAGACTATGGATATCTGTATCTTGGCCATGCCTCATCTGCCATATTCTTCCTCTTTTAATGGGGATGGCAGTGTTTTGGCTACTGCAATGTGCCTGGCTGCTTTTGGCAGAGAGAGCACGTTGGACCTTGACCTTTCTATCCTAGAAAGACAAAATTTTAGCCCGTAAATCTTGAACAGAAACAATGCATTGCCTTCTCTCCAGTGGGCTTTTTTATTCTGCTGAACTGGACAAGTTAAAGAGCCTGTTTGCAGAGCTGTTCTGCTGGCAAGAACTGGAGAGAAAAGTGTGATGGAACAGCTTCAGCCTCATTGCAAAAAGGTTTTATTTAACACATGGCTTATTTTGTCACCCAGTTTTCTCCTATAGCACTAGAGACTCCCAAGAGTTATTCATGGGTAAACAGGGTGTTTTATGAAGCAGACACAGTACTGTAACCAGGACTGTTTCCATTAATGTAGTATTCCTCAGGGATAAGTCTGTGTGTCCCTTCATCATAAAACTTATCTACTGAAGAAAAAACAAGCCAAAACAAACCCAATGGGCCTTTTCCTGTGTTCTGTATGTAATAGTTATTGGCAAGGATTTTAACTTTCCTTCCTGCAAGGATGGCTGGTTTCTTTTAAGATGTGGGAGATGCCCGTGTGTATGATGTGAATAGCCAAAACCACGTCAAGCAGAGGAGTTCATGACTGGACTGGAATTTCTTGGGGAGAGAGGCAGAGATCAAGGAACGGAAAAGCGGCTGTACTGGGAACTGTACTGTACAAAAGAGACAGACTGCCTCCAGGAGTGGCCAGAAATGGGTATCTAGGGGAGAATAAGAACAGGATAAAAATATACAGTAACTCCCCCAGACATCCCTGTTGCTGTGAGCTATTTTCAGTCCAGAGGATTTCCTGAGCTAGTTGTGGTTTAACTGTTTAATAACTTTCAATGGATCTCTCTTCCAAGTCTAGCTTCCCTTTCAGCCCACAAAAGCTACCCATGCAGGGTGCTCCCTGGCAAGCAGCTACTGTGTGAACTGCTTCTGATGATGTGTTTCTGAATCCAGATCCTGCTGCTTTCATTTGACCATGCCTAGTTCTGGTGGCAGAGGATGCTGAATGGTCAGCCCTTGACCACTCTTAACGATGCTCGCTCTTAATGAATGTCATTCATGACACTGCTTCAGTTACCTCTGATTTGGGGGTTTTTTTGAAGACTATAAGGAAGCCATTCTAAGCCTTTTAAATTAAAAAATGATAGCAAGGATAATAAAACTTTCCCAATTCTATTGTTTCTTTTTGACATGAGGACACTGGCACTGTCCCCAGTTTTGGTATAGTTCTTTGTTTCTTCTTGTAATTCCTACCACTGTGTTTTCTTCTTTGAGCACTGAACTGCTGTTTTAATGAAAGTATCTACCAAAATGTCAAAGCCTTGCTCAGGAAGGGTAACAGTGAGTGGAGAGTGTATCTAGAAAATTCCCTAGCTATGGGGGAAATGTAATTCTTCCAGCAGGGACTGCAATCCTTTACCTTACCCAAATAAAGTTGAAATGGCAGAAAACATGAGGTAAAGAGACAGTACTTCCTTAAACCATTGTTTCCTTTAAATACTGTTTGCTCTTTGTCTCGGACAGCTGAGCCCTCTTGCTTAGGATTTTGAACACTGCACTGGCCCCAGTGTGACAGAAGCGGTAGGTGAGCCAATACTTCATTATCCAAACCCAGGATAGAATTTCTTCATCTGAAACTGTTCAGTTTCCCCTTAGCATGTATTCTTGTTAACTTCCTTCAACCTATTAAATACTCCCAAATTACCTTGCTTACATGCAATTTTTTACAAAATGTTGCATGTCAAAGTTTACTTAGGCCTTGAGAAATGTCTGCCATGACAGCTGCATTTGCCACTTGACTATCAGCCTGGAATTTTTGGTAGGTAACTGATTCTATTTTTTTCTGCTCTTAAAAATTACCAGTTTTGCAATCCAACCCTTTGCACACACAAAAATCAGTAAGACAGTGTTTTTTTTTGTTTACAGCAGGATGAGAAAACTGTTCAAGATCAATTTGTAATTCACTGGACCAGTAGTCTGTGTCATACCTAAAGAAAGGTGTACATTTCTCAGTTGTATCACCAGTATAGTATTTGATGAACTTAGTAGCTGATAATTACTTAGCAGCACATATAGAATGACCATAATACTCTGTCAGTCTGCTACTAAACAGTCAAAAAACCCCAACTGTGTAGGCTGGTAACACCTGAAGTGGAAAGACCTCACTGGTAGTGCCACTCTGTTAGCAGGAGCACCCAGTGCTTACAAACTGCTTGTTACAAGCACACGTTTTTTGTTGTTGGCTTCTTCAAAATTTATGGTCAGGTCTGCAACATTTGATTCTTTAACTTGTGTTTCACTTAGCCTGTGGTGCTGTCATCTGTTTACGCTTCTTTGTCTCGCTGTTCCATGTTGTGTTGGCATTTAATGAGCTTCATAGCCTTGATTTTATTTTTTTCTGAGTAAATATATATTTCTAAAGATTCTTCGGAAACAGGCCTGATTGTGTGAATGACTTAGGAGGCAGCTGAATGTGATCAGTAATGAAAAAGGTGCCAACCTTCCCACACACAGATTTTATGTTGCTGTTAACAATGCCTGAACGTGTCTGTGATTCTGTTAGGAAAGATTATGTCATCCTGGCTTTTTTCTTGCTTACACTGGTACAGATGTGCACATCAGACTTTGGGAGACTTGGAAACTTCATGCTGTGATCAGTGACAGAAAGACAGAGTCGTAATGGCTCAAAATGTTTTGGTAGTTTCTCTAAGGTTGAATTATACCCTCACACTAGGATACCCTGTGACTTGTGGTGAGAGGGATTCCAGGAGCCAACTCATGGTGCCCTGACCTGGGGAGCTGCAGGGCAACCTGGGGTGTCCCACTGACAGCTGCTGTCCTGAGATGGCAGCAGAAGGTCACTCCCAAGCAAGGGAGAGGTGTAGGAGGACATGTCTACACCTCACCCCTTCCCCACCTGAACAAGAGCCCCTCTGGGTTGGGCCCTGGACAGGCACAGGCAGAGGTGCCGGGGTGCACATGCTGCCTGAGCAGCTTTCCCCATCTCCTCTGGGGGAAAGGGGCTCGGGGCCAGGCAGAAACGTCCCCCTGCCACCTGGGTCTGGCCTGCAGACCCCAGCTGGTCTCTGCAGAGTTGACCCATCCACGCTGTAACTGCTCTGAAAATTATGTGTTTCTGCAAGATTTATACATTTAAATTAGCATGGTCTGATGTGTGATGTGTGGCTATAAATTAGCACATTCTGAAAGTAGTTTCTGCTACTGTTTTGAACCTCTGTGCCCATAAATCCAAGACTGTCAACATGTATTAGATTTGATGCTGTTTCCAAAGTGTTGTTTTATATTCATGTTGATGCTGTACATGTATTGAATAATTTTTTTTAATCTAGGAAATTAATGTTATTGTTGTGAGCAACAAATAGGCTGTTTGAAAAGGCTAAGGCTGAATTATCAATGTGGCCAGTGGGTGTTGACAGGAACGGCTTTCTTTGTTATTTTAATCCAGTGACATTGCTGATAAGGGGCTTTGAGTTAGGAGAAGAAAGCAGGTTCGGTGCTCTGCTTTATAGGCAGGCATTCTCTCTGAATTGTGCATTATGGATCATAATAAACAGTTTAAAAACACAATAGCAGAGACGACAAAAATATCCAATCATTTGATAATAATTTGGATTGCAGTGCAGCATTTAAAACTTGTATACTTTCAGGAAAGAATAGATGTAGATGCTATATGAAAAAAAGGAACTACAGGGCCAGTTAGGGTATGCCAGTAAAGCATAATGGCTTTAAATAGATAAACAGTGTGGCAATTAATTTGAATGCTGCTCGGTAGAATAAGTGCCCAGGGAAGTGTGGAAGAAAGCTGAAGGGAGCAAAAATTCCTGGATACTCCTGCAAGAAACTGACAAAAGAAGAAGGATTACTCAAAATAATTCAAATATTGACTTGTGCTCTGGGTAATTTCCATTTGACTTAGTGGAAGTTCCTTTTAATCCAGATTTTAGTCAAATCCATCCATGCACATTGTTATGCTGAAGAAAGATTATTTTCTCAAAGACAATGTTTACAGTTTGCAAGATGATCAAACAGATGGTTTAAATTTGTTCTGATACTCTGTGTTTTTTCACAGTCTCTTTGTAAGTTAAATAAACTTGAAAATGATCAGTGTCATTTCCCAGATGAGATAGCTGCTTGAGGACATGCCTGTCTTCTCTCTCTGAAAAGTTAATCTTCATCTTCAGCAAATAGCAATGGCTCTGGTTCCCTGCTATTCCAGGACTTTTGCTTCTCTCTCTGCTCTCCAAAATGAGCCCATGACCTCACTGCCTCATATCGCAGCTTCTAAAAGAGGTCCTTCATTATCCATTGTCCGTGTACATTGTCCATGTCCTTTTCTGTTCCTTGTTCTGTTCCTGTTAGTCACCCTGACTGATCCAGTATAGATCCTGTCTTGCATGACAAGAGGGAGCTGGGAAAAAGCAGGGCAGCATGAAAGAGGTGATATTCCCAGTGTGCCAGAAGTGATATTCCCATCGTGCAGCTATTCAGTAGTGCAGACATTTCCTTTTAGCATCCCTCCAATTGTTCAAAGTCTCTTTTTCCTTACTGGCAAAGCACCCACTGAAGCCTACAAATGATAGCCATGTGCGCTGTCTTCCAGCGGGCTGAACGTGTCACTGTTTGTCCTGTGTGTTACAGGCTGACGCTGCTTTCTGATCTAGCTCGACTTTGCTCAGACTGGCTGGTTTCAGTCCTCGGTAGCAGGCAGAGCAGCAGCGCTGGTCTGCCTCTTACTCAGTAAATGCAGTTAACAAAGATCTTTTGATATGCTCAGGGAAGCCTTGATAACGAGGGAGCTCTAGAAATTGTATTTCTGCATGACAAAACAGCGGGGGGGGGGGGGGGGGGAGAAGAAGTTATTTCTTCCTTTTCCTCCCCTCCCCCCATTTTGGGACAAGGCTTCAAATTCAGCCTCTGTTTGTTGCACACATTGCTGGCACTGTTTTAATGATATATGTCTATTGCCTTTGTGAAGGACGAGAATCTACCCCTGGATCTTACCTCAGCAAAGGATTTGGCGAGGTGCTGGACTAATTCCTTTCCATATTTAATTTAAGCAGAGCAGAATTAGATTGTAATTGGACACCTTTGAACTCTTCTTCGTAGTTGTTGTCTCTAAATCATTGTTAGTATAGCCAAATAGTCCTTCAAAGCAATGTAAAGACCAGCCAAGAATATAAATCTAGTGTTTTTTTATCTTCTTTGCCTGGCATGGAAATGCAGTGTCAGAAAAGCGTGTAACTACACAGAACTTTAAACTTCCCCTTTCTTTCCTCTCCACATCTTTTATTTTTTTTTCCAAGAAAAGGGATTGCTGCTGGTATGGAGATAATTTTTTTCCTTCTTCTTCCTCTCCACATTTTAATTTCTGACTGAATGAGAATCTTTTCTCATACATATACTACTGACAAGTAGAATTAAATAGCATTGACATAGAAATTTCTTTGTTGTTTTTAGCAACAGCAGAACAATCAAAATGGTGGGCCTTGTATTTGTCCCTCTTCTTTCTTTAGAAAAGGCCTCAGCAATCAGATCCTCCTGAGCCAAGGTAGTTTGAGTAGTCAGTTTTAATGAGACCAGGGCAACAGAAGATAACCATGGCAAATCTAATGTGGACATTATTATCTCATGTTAAATTATAATTTGCTATTAATTCTGTATAAAGCCCATGGCTGTGAGCATACCTGATACCATGGTGGTTTGCTAAAGTTAGGGGGCAATTGTTTTTTTCATTTTTAGTGTGGTGTTTGCAGTGAGAAAATCAGGGTCCATTCTTTGTAAGCACCTTTTTTTTTTAATTATGTATTTTTTACAAACTTGTGTGCATCTGTGATCTATGAATTTGGGCTATGCAAGCAGGTTTGGACATAATACTGTCTGCTCCTGGAGACAGCAGGGCTGTGAGGAAAAGGAAATACTGGGTTGTAACCATCTTCTTTAGGTTATATTTTCGTGTATTTTCTGTCTCCCTGAATGAACAATGTAGTTAATCTTTCAGGTGGCATAGATGATGTAAAACTTACAGTACTCATTTTAGTGATATCCCTGTTACACTAGCCTGGATTTCCAGATGAAAAATCATGTTTCCAGGTCACAAATACAGTTCTAGTGCCCACATAGACAGAAGAAAATTATCCAGTGAAAATGTAATTTCATCCAGAGAGGGAATGAAAACAAATAGATGCAAATTTAAATCATAGAATCATAGAATTCTAAGGCTTGGAAGTGACCTTAAAGATCATCCCATCCCAACCTCCCCTGCCATGGGGAGGGACACTTCTCACTTCACCAGGTTGCTCAAGGCCTTAGCCAACCTGGCCTCAAACACTGCCAGGGTTGGGGCATTCACAGCTTCTCTGGGCAACCTGTGCCAGTGTCTCACCACAGTAAAAAAAAATATCTTCCTAATATCTATCTTAAATTCCCCCTTTTCAGTTTGTTACTCCTTGTCCTTTCACTATAGCTCCTGATGAAGAAGAGTCCCTCTCCAGCTTCCCTGTAGGACCCTTCAGGTACTGGAAGGTTGCTGTGAGGTCTCCTTGTAACTTTCTCTTCTGCAGGCTGAACAGCCCCAGCTTTCCCAGCCATGTATTTTGGTGTTTCAGCCAGCCTATTCCTCTCAGCAATAAGCAGAAACCTCACAGTACTCACAGGATAAGTGAGAGGAAAAGATCCAAGCCCACAGCCCGGCCCAAGCCTCTCTTGCTTTCTGGAAGGCTATGGCCTGCCAGAGCTCCCTGGCAAAGGTGAGCTCTTTGTGCACATCTCCTGGGCTACAGCGTGCTAGATCTCCCAACACGTGCCTGCACTGCCTCTTTTGTTCAACACCCAACACCCCCAGTTGTGGTCTGTGACAAGTAACTTGTCACTGGGGCTCTGTTACTCCCTTGGGTGAGACCTCCACTGGGAATTTATTATTCGCTCTTCCGTGCTCCAAGATAGGGCAAGTGCGCAGTAGCAGCTGAAGGTTTCTGGTGTAATCTGAGGTGACAGTGAGTTCAGGGGTGTGGGGACAGCCATAGCTAGACCTCTAGTTAGAGAAATGTTTGGTGGAGCTGGGTTTTTTTCCTCCCGTGTTTACAAATGATCAAGGGATCTGCTAAATGTATTCAAGGACCTATATAGGGGTGGAAATGAAGCAGAATTTTGATGAAAAACCTCTCAGAAATGGACATTTTGGCATTATTTTCATGTTCAAGAGCTTAATGTTAGTCTAGAGCAGGTTTGGTGTTGCTGAGCATTCCTGAAGAGCAGCAGGATTTTAAGCAAGGTGAAGAGACACTGCATGAGGGGAATGCGGAGAAAGGGCACGGCACCAGCCTCAGGAGGAGAGAAAGGAAGGAAAAATTCCAGAAAGAAGTGTAAACTATGGCTTGAGGGTATGGACGGGCAACTTCACATGGTAAAGGTGCATTTGAGGTAAAACTTCAAATCCCTGGATAAAAGCAGCTCGGATTGCCCTGTGGCTGGAAACAGCGCTTTGCTGGGGGCGGTTTCGGGGGGCTGCTGGCCGCAGCGGACATCGCCGGTGCCGAGGAGACGACGACGACGCTGCTGGCCAGGGATGTGGCAGGCCCGTGTAACTGCAGGCCGGTGTGCTGCTTTTATTCCCAAGGGAAAGGGAAAAATAAAGAGAAAGGGGAGCTGCGGCGGCGGCCCCGAGCGCGGCTCGGCCCCGGCGGGCCGTGAGGGGCGACGGGCGCGGCCGGCAGGTGGCGCCGGCGGCTCCGCGGCGCGCGCGGGGGCGGGGCCGCGGCCGCCGTGCCCTGAGGGAGCCGGGCCCGCCCGCGGCGCAGCGCCTCGGGAGCGGGGAAATTCAGCCCAAAAATCCCCTCTGGAGCTGCCGAACCACCCAGTATCTGGCACATTGCATTAGAAGTAACGGCTCTGGTTTTTAGAGCTGTTCTGCTTTCCTTAATAACGTGAAGGGGAGGGGTGCTGTAGAGTGAGTGATGTTTGTTTCCGTTGTATTTCCTCAGGCAAGTAACACACTCAAAACTGATTGGAAAAGCATAACCTTGAATGAGAATTTATATATGCACATGTGCACACACACACAAAGGGGAATTTGCAGGTAAATTAGTTTATACTACAAAGATGACAGCTGTACACCATATCGTGTCTCTATTTGGCATTGTAACATCCAAGCACATGATTTCCATGAAAAAATAAATCAAAACCCAAAAGCTCTTGCTGTAAATTGCTTCTAGTTGCTCTTCGAGGTAGAAGCCTTTTTCATTATTTTTTTCCTCCTGTTTACTGGCTTTAGATTTTTCTCCTTTTCTCCTCTTTTCTCTTAATACCATGGGGGAAAAAAGTCAAAAGTGTACATGACTTTCCAAGGGCTGCTTTTCACACTAGAAAGAAAACCTATTAAGTACAGTATTTCCCAAGAAAATGTTATGAGCAACTATGTTTCAGAAAATGAGCAGCCCAACCAGGGCTTGGAAAGAGCTTGTCCATTCTTCAGATTGTCCTTCCCACTGCGACTGAAACCTCAGTTTCAGCTTTACACCAGAGAAATACACTCCCTGATTTTGACAGGAAGTCACCCTCCCATTGTATAGACACTGGTAAGACAATGTTCCTTGGTGTTGATATTTGTGTTTAGTAACACAAGTTGTTGAGCTATCAAGGAAATGCCATTAAAATGGTCCAACGTCTAGGAAAGACACCTTATGGTACAAGACCTACAGAGCAAAACTTAATGCAGCTCTTTGGAATGATGAAAGATGTACACATTGAAGTTTATGTGTCTGGAGGTTTTTTCTTAAATTTTGGTGATGTAGCTGAAAGTTAATGTACCTCCCACAGTCTGAGTGTGGCCATGAAGGAGTGAAATCACCCATATGAAGGCCATGAACAATTTCTCTATTTGTGCCAGTGGCATGGCTTGAGAAGCTTGCTAATGGTTTTTATGTTCTGTAATTACTCCCTTGAACGGGGTATCAAGGGGAGCCAGAAGAGCTAATTACCCTGATTTCGTCTGCCCAGTTTCCTCCCTGGGTTAAATAGGATTGACAAATGCTTTGCATAGAGATTAAAGCTACTTTGTCCTGGAAAATCATAATTAGGGCTGATTATCTAGTTCTGTAGAAGCTCTAGTCAGCCTGGTGGTAGCTCCTAAGAGCCCAGTGGCTTTTTGATTCGACATGAATGGCAGAACCCTGTGTATCATGATAAATTTGACAGGCCTTTTAGCTGGTTGAAAATAGACCCCAACAACGGCTAGATGTTTAGCTGGTTAAAAAGCAATGGCCAGATGTTGGTTGCTTCCTCAGCTGTTAGAATTGGTCTGGAGAAGGCAATATTTTTATATTGGTTTTCTACCTTTCTGGCCTATTTTTGCCAATGAATTTAAGAAGGATGGAAGTGAGTGAAGAATAAAATCTCTAGGGTCAGAAGTTAGCTTTTCCTAAGCAGTAAAAGAAAAATGAAAATGTTTTGTCCCCCCATTTTTTTCTAAAGGAAGCATTACAGTCAGTGCTGGGCTCAGCCATGATGGCAGGTAGTGTCAGAAAGGAGCTGACCCCAAGCCTGTACATGCCATGGGGCTGCATTCCTCACCCCATCACCTGTGCTCTGTGAGCTGCCTTCCAGCACTGCAACAGGCTTTTCATGAAGGACCCCTCAAATTCCAGTCTTTAGTAAACCCAGGAGGAAGATTAGTTTATAATTTAAAGCTTCCTGGGTTAAGCTTAGCTTATCTCTGTCAAGGTATGTGTCAAGGCAGAGCTCTGGGGTATGGCACTCATCTTTGGAGACAGCATTGCCCATTTCTTTTGGGCTAGGGCTGACTTTCCTCCTTTTTCTTTTCTTAGCAGCAGCTATGAAGGGACTGGTTGAATTGGTCTCTGACTTTCAGACAAACATTTAACAGAAGTACACCTGCACCTGCCCAATGTCATCTTTCTTTTCAAAGATGTCTGGAGTCTTCTATTCCCTTGTACAGGGCTACATCACAGGATGACTGTCAGCAGGGAAGACACCCACAGTGTGCAGAAAGCTTGGGCAAGAGAGGAGAGATGAGAGGACTGGCAAACCTGACACCACTCACAAACTGCAAATGCATTTCCCACATCTGCAATACTCTAAAGCTGAGATCTGGGCTCAAGTGTGTCAGCAACAGCCTCATCACCACCAAATACCGAGTTGTGTGTTCAGTGTGCTCTTACACAGGTAGCAGCAGTGCTCCTTTTGTTACAGCAGTGGTGCTGATGATGCCAGGGTGCTGCTGTGGCCCTGCTCTGCTGGAACTTCCTGTGTCCTTTTCAGAGGTGCTTTTCAGCAGGATCTGACTCCTTGTTTCACAGCAAATGTGTCTCAGCTGTTCCCAGACACATGACCTCACATTTGCATGCATTGATTCTCAATTAAATTTGAGCTGCTTCTGTCCACCTCTGGCTTTGAGCAAGATGAGAACACAGGATAGGCCTAATGCCCATTGATTAAAAAAAAAAAAAGTAAAATCACTTTTAAACTAGATTGTAGTAGCTCCTGAACTCAGTAGGAATAAAGTCTGCTTTAAAAATCAAGCTCCTATAGAAGCTAAAATGAACACTCTGGTTGGCTCCTTTGCATCAATTCTATCTTAGTATAAAAGTCAAACAAAGAAGCAGAAGTTATGTGTTAGGCTTCCATGCAGAAAGACAAGGAGTGCAATCTCTCTCATTTTCTTTCTGATTAGCTTGTTCTGTTCAAGATGTGATGTGGAGCCAACTTAGAGCAAAGAAATTTCATTTCTCAGAGAGATGAGAATACAGAGGAAGAAGCCCCATCAGAGTGGCAAGGTACCAAGTGATATGTATCAAGTACCAAATAGAACACAGGCTCCTCCATCTGTGTGCTATTCTGCCAAAGTGAAATGGGATCCTGTTGAAACACTGAAATACACTGACCCTTTAAGCCCCAAATATACCCTGAGGAGACAGCCCTACATCTCAGACAGACATAGTAGTTCTCCTCAGCACACCAAGGCTCGGGGTTTTAAAGTGAAGCATGTTGTAATTGTAAGATCAGCCCATTTCCTTAAGGAATACAGGTCTTTGCTGTCTTGTCATGGAACCAAAAGAGTTGATGTAATGTTATTCATAAATGAAGTTCAAGGGTGAAAAAGGGCAATATGGATGGGATGATGACAAAAAATAACATGAGCAGCAGATGTGACCTTCCAAGCCAGCAGGGCTAACTGGGCGAGAGCTTGCAGGGGCACAAAAATGTTCACGTTAGATGAGGCTTTTCTTCAGAGTGCTGAAGAGCTGTTTACTTGTTCTGCCAGATTGCCTCTGGCCAGTTTTAATCCTGAGAGTATGCCCGCCGTGTTCTCTGCTTTGATCTCTTTCCTTCTGACTCAAAACACAAAGATGTTATTAAGATAAATTGTTAAAGACAGCTCTGGAACTGGGTGGGAAATGCTGATCATCATTTCCCCTGGAGATAAAGTAATCCCCATGCTCAATCAATTCAGAGTAAGTAACAGCACTGAACAACTCCTTTGAAACATGGGAAAACAATGGTGCTCTATGAATTGATTGCATTTGGCCTAATTATAGAAGACCTTTGAATAGGAGTGCTTAGAAATAAACTGGAGAGAGTGCTAGAAATGTGCAGTGCTGAACAGGCACATAGAGTACATGGCTACATGGGCTGAGTAACCTCTGTGCTATAACATTAAATACCATCTCTCTGTGAGCCTGGCTTCATTAACTGTCATAAGCAAAGGAGTGAAAGTACTCCATGAAAAAAAACAAACTGTATAAACTCTAGTCAAGAAAAACACATGAGAGTGTCTGAATCACGTGGTTCTGTTTCCATTTGAGAGCAGCCCTCAGGAATTGTTTGGTTTGGGGCAAAATGAATGAAAGTTGCAGTCTGTGCTTTTTGTGCTTTTAGTGTGTCTGTGCTGAGTTGTTAGACCCTTATGGGAGCACCTAGGTTAAACTCGTTAAATTGAGCAATTAGAGATGACTAATACCCTAAAAAGAGAAGATAAGTTGAAGAGTTGTTGTGAAGAGAGAGAAGATAAATAGCATCAGGGCATTTAGGTAATAGTTTGATTAAGAAAACTCTGATTTAGACTCAGTATACTATACAGCTATAATGCAAACCACTTATGTAATAGCTACACTTCTCAGTAATTTCTACTTCTAGAATAATCACTAATAGAAACAATCACCTGTTGACATAATCTCTCATAAATGGTAAAGAATTGCTGAAGAGTTATGTTTTACTTTTTGCAAAGATCAGTGTAAATCTGAGATACAAAACAATTCATGTGCAGTTGCTGTGAGTTTTATGAAAGTTCATGAACATTTAACATTGCCTGCAACCTGCAGGACGCACATCAGCAACATAAAGCCTGTCTTGCAGAAGACAGGATGGGGTGGTATCTCTGTGTTTATAGCAATGTTCATAACTGTCCACTAGCCTGGCAGGGAGGCTAACCATGTTAAAAAAAAAAATTGTGATTTTTTTTTTTTAATTTTTTTTTTTTTTAATTCTGTTTTGTTCCCTGTGGTAACTCCAAGACTCCACTTGCACTTACAGGCCTAATGAGGAGTAGCTTTTCAAGTACCAGTGGTTAGATAACCTAAGCATCTTTTGACAATTTGTACTATAGGGAGCAGTGAGGAGTAATTGTGACTATAGGCAACTCTGCATTTTTTCTTTTAGGGCAAAATAAAAATGACAATATGACTGGGAGCTGGGATCAGTCAGGATAGGAGCAGCCGAGGGTTTAAGAAAATCCTCCCTGGAAGTCTGTTAAATTGTATGTGTTTATGACCTTGAACCTTCAGTTAACCAAAGCTGAATTTTTGTTGGCTTCCAATTCACCCTGGTCTAAAATGAAGAATAAGTGAAGTGAGCACAAACAGCATGTGTTTCTGAGACACAGGAGTTGCTCTAAGAGTGTCATAGGGAGCTGCACAGCAGGAGCTGTTTTGAAGGTAACTTGAAGCTGGCAAGGTCAAGACCAAGCAAAGAAAAATAAAGGAGCTACAGCATGAAGCTCATACGAGATTTTTCCCTCCTTCCTTTTTTTTTTTTTTTTTTTTTTTCCCCCTAGGCTTCTCCCAGAAGAATGTTGATGAAAAGCACAGCATCCCAATACTCACCTCCAGAGTATGATCGAATTGCAGTTGAAAATGGATCATGGAAGGTAGGGCAGCTTCCTTCTTGCAGCTCATCCAGCCATACATGTGGTGCTTGCTTCAGGTGACTGTTCACTGGGATCTGGCATTCAGGCCTGATGCAGCATTTCAGTGCAAGTTAAAAGGGTCTGTGTCAGAAATGACAAAATTGGCTTGGAGGTGAGTTTTGTGGATAATAAAATAGTAGTGTGCATTTAAATGGCATATTTTATCTATAGCAGTTGAACTGCTTTGGCGTAATGACTTAAGGGACAAATCTGCCTCAATTTAGCAGGAGAAACAGATTACCAGTGACTTCCCCAAGGTCATGCAAGGAACTGCCGAAGAACTGGGAAGAGAACCCAATTAAAGTGCTCCTAGGTCTACAGTCCCATTTATGTCTCAGTATTAAGCCAGGTCCTGCTCATCCAGGCAGAGGAAGAAGCATTTCCCTGTATGCTCTTGCCTGGGCTAAAATACATGGAAAAGCCAGCAAAAGGAATCTTGCAAATCTTTAAAGCAGGCTGGCATTCATCAAGGTAGGAAGGAAGCAGTAGCCTCTCCAGTTAGCTGGGTCAGGATAGATACCACTGTTGGTTAGAAGTCAATTACTTCCAGGTGAGATGGAAGTGACTGCAAAGAGGAGGCTGGTTGACCCATGGTCCCTTCTCTGGCTGTGAGGCACTGTGACTGTGTGATTGAACTTTTCAAGGATGGACTGCATTTGTAGGCTCCCATGCACCCAAACTTTGTGTAGCCCTGTAGCTCAGTATTTACTGTACTCATGGTAACACACATTGCTGTTGTTTGTGACAGACCAGAGGGTCTGCAGGAGCTCTGTAAGGCCTCAGGATTTATGGCTTTGTCTGGGCTTGCCTTGACCTGTCTGGGACTTTGCCTTAGCTTGTTTAGCTGGAACAGCAATTTCCTGCTGTAACCAGGTGACTATTGCACAATTTGTTCTGCTTTTGCTTAGGTTTATGTGATTTAACCATAATTTAAATTTAGCTGAGACTAACAAGTGTTTATTTTTTGTGCATTGAAGAATGCAGGGCCCTAGTAAAATGATGTGGTGTAGAGGACTGTAAACATGGTGTCATGGCACAGGTCTCAAAAGGAAAGCTACTGGATGCACTGCAGAGGAGTACTGATCTGAGATCTCAGTAGAGGGCTTGGGATGATACTTGAGCCCCCAGAGCTATAAACAACACATAAATGGTCAATGACTAATGGTTAAATAAAGGCAGACCTGACAAGTAGGTGAAACTGCTTTTAGGAGTAACAAAGAGAAAGGATCCAGTGTATATAAAATCTTATGTATGGTGAGAGGCCAGCCACCTTAGGGTCAAGGTGGGCAGTGGCAAGGTGAGTGTAAAGTGGAGAAGGCATATAGGTACTATGAGATTTTTGTTCCAGTTTCACCTTTATAATTATTGAGACTTAATAGCATTCTCTTTTTTTTTTTCCCCCCTAAAATAATTAGATCACGATTAATATTTTTTGCAAGTTAAAGAAATTGAGTGATTGAAGGGAAAGATTCAGTGACACTAACAGTTGGCTTTGCTCATAAGTTGTGTCTTTTTGGCCATACCGGGACTTTTGAACAAAGTACATCCAAATGACTTCCTAAAAGGTGGTCATCACGTACTGAGAATTTTAAGCAAAAAGCTGTGGGGGTGAAATAGCTCAGAAATTCCCTAAAGTAAATCCTGTGTGTTTTCCTTAGCCATTTATTTACAAGAAAATTAATTGCTTATTTAATCTGTAGGAAGTGAAACAATGCAGTACAATTCTGAAAAGGCATCCCTTTCAGTCAAATATGAATCTTTTACTCAGGATGTTACTATTAGTACATCAATAAGATTTGGGGAAAGTTGTTTACACCTTATGTTTTTGAAGGAACAGAAGGTGAATGAATCACTGGTTATTAAGAAAAAAGCTGAGAAGTTGTTAGTGATTCATCCATTTCATACAGTAAATATTTCATTTAGTTATTTCATGAAGCCATATTCAAAATGTAATGTGTTGTATTTTGGTTTACCTTGTAACATGGATATGCTGCAAGAAACTTGCAATAAAACAAGATTTGTTGTTATTTTTAGAATATTATTTGAATCATATGCCTTTGTAATGAGGTTTGGCACATGTACTGTGACTTTACTTTCCCTGAGCAAATATGAATATTAACATACCTTTTTATAAAACAAGCCTCTAATTAAAAAAAAAAATTATATGTAATTTACAACAATCTGGTGGTTTTATTAGAATATATCCTGATTTTCTACTTTAGCTTAAATATACTTTTTGAAAAATCTTTTAGTACATCAGTCAAATTTGCTGATAGTGAAATTTTCACTTGATGAATTTTAATGACAAATTTCACTCAATATAAAGAGATCACCAAATTAAATTTTTGTTCTATTTGTCATAGTGCAGCTGTTGGCTATCAAGTAATTTTCAATTAAGGTATGGCCTGTATCCTGCACTGTTACTGTGAAATAAGCATTTTGAGTACCTGAGTACTCTGAGAAATAGAGTTCTGGATTGATTTCTGATGTCAAACTTGTAAAGATCCTGTAATATGAGATTTTTTTTCCACATCAAATATTCCCCTTGTAAGCATCTTGGGTTTTGAGCTGCTGCTCAGATTTCTTCCCTGAATTATGATACTTGGCTTGCAACTTTCTACTGCAGTACTGAGACTTTGGCCCAGAAAGTAGGACAAGCAGTGACGGGAGATTTGGATTTACCAACGGCATATAACTTGTTTGCAAATTCTGGGATTGGGTAAATTACCTTAAAAGTCCACAAAGATTAAAAAACAAGGTGGGACAGTGGCCATCCATCCTCATTAGCTACTGCTGATGCTGCATGGCAAAGTTTCATTAGGAGCTCTGTAGTGGCTGGTCGTACCAAAGTATCTTCCATATAGTGACAAGTGTCTTTCGTTCCTGCCTGCCTCTAAACTACTTGTCTAATTGCCTTCGGAAATGGAGTTTATAGACTCTTACCTGGCTCCTATGTGCTGACCTACAGAATGTAGCTGGAAATGAGAACATCATTAGAAGAGTTCGAATTTATATTTCTCTGTCCTGCTGCCCTGAAGGTTTGTGTGGCCTGCAAACATCTTCATGTCTGAAGAATATCTGTACAACATCTGGCATCTTACTTTATGCACAGGAAAGCAAATGAGCCCTCTTAAGGAGACATGGCAACTTGGTATTAACATATTATGCTGAGGATCCATGTGTGTACTCTTGAAAAAACTTTTATATACTCCACTTATCCTAGCAAGAGCATTAAATTATTTCTGGATTTTTTGCTGTACTTCCCATTTTCTACAAAAACCTACAGGTGATCAAGTAATGATAAAAACTGTAACTTAATAGAAGTATTAAAACTGCGTACAAGTTAAGGAAAAATGTGCATTTTATCTTCCTTGCTGCCCTTGATGCCATCTTCTGTGTTGGATCCTAACTCCATCCCTCAGACAGTGTCTGCCACTGTGTCACCTCTTGTTCTTGCTGAGCTACAGAACAGTTCTGTTGGAGGACAGAACTTGAATCTCCTCAAAGGGCTGCCCACATTTCAGCCTCACCTCACACAATTGAAGGGCCTTCCTCCAGTGTAATTGGTACTCATGGTAACGGTGGCTGCTCTGTGACTCGGGAATCCTGCTCCAGACTTGACAGTGCCTCTCAGGGCTCACAGGGCACTCGAGGTAGCCCTTACCTGCAGGCTGTAATAAACCTCATTGGAGCCTCTAGCCCACTCCATAGTTTTTAGGGCAGATACAACTGTGAGGTGAGGTACCCACAGCAGGGTGATGGCAATCCATAACCATCCCAGACAGGGATGTAGCTTTGAGGTAATAGGAAATCAGAGCCAAAACAACTGAGCTTCTTGTTGCTGTGGCATTGTCTGAATCCTTTCTTCCACCAACTGACTTTGCTCTTTAAATTCCCATTTCCCTTTCTCCTATCTCTGCCCCTCCTTCTGCCATTGGGAATATAAACAACTTCAGTCCTGGTTCTTGTCAGTGATTGGAAGAGAGTTTCTCTTTTTTTTATCAGCCAGATGCAGTAGGACCATAAGGAAAAAGAGAAGCCTGCCTCTTCCTTTTGTTCTGAGCATCCCATGACAGCCTAGGATTGACTAAACTGTTGCTTGCTTCTTGCTGTGTGCATCTGTCTGTATGTGTATCTGGGTAACATTTTTTCTGGTCTGCCTTGAAAATGGCAAAGGCTGGCAGCTTGTCTTGGTCTCAAAGAGAAGCTGCCTCCTCCTCCTCCAGCATGCACTTGCTTTTTGTGAAGGAATGTGGGCCCCTGTGCTTGCCTGCCTTGTGAATTACCTGGAATACACAGTCGATGGATAGTATCTGTCAGCACATTTCACCAGACAGCTCCAGAGGGAAAAAAAGAGTTTAAATAATCATCTCTCTCCCCTGTGCATCAGGGAAGAGCAATAAAAAATTGGAGATAAAAGACTATTGAAGCCTTAGGACATTTCGTCTCTTTTCCTTGGGGAAAATGCAGGTCTCTTTCCTATAGTAAACACATTTCAAGCTGTTCAGTTTTAAATTTATTTAGTGACAATACTTCTGAGGCTTCCCTGGAGAGGTTATTTTGTAATTTAATAGATGCCACTGTTGGGGAATTTTTTTGTTCTAATTTTCTAGCACTCACTGGTCTTCTTCTTTAAAGCACATTACAGACATTAAATAATCTGCAGACAGTACTGAGAGGTAGCTAAGCCATCACCTCTCTCACCCTGAGCCTTTCTGTCAATAACTCTGTGGGAACTCCAATTTAACATATATTTCTGCAGTTAAATCAGAATTTGTAGTACGGTAAAATGGCAGGCCAGGCATAGATTTTTTTGTTTGTTTGTTTGTTTTATGTTTTCATTTTTAACTGTGCCACTTACTAATAATTTCAGATGTTTCCTAACATCCAGCCTTAATGATGTTTTTGTTTTGCTGTTTGCATTTCATTGTTTTAACTCTACCCCAAACAACAATTCTTTCTTCACCTGTTGAGGTGCACAAAGTGTGCATGGATGGTTCATTTAACATTGCCTTGTCTTTGTAGGGCTCAGCTCCCTCTCCTGCTTCTATCATGCTTACCCTCCTTCTAGGCCATCTTCTGCACTGATGTCAAACTCATCTGGCACCTCCAAGGACCAGCTTGTGGTTGCAGCTGTGTTTCTTCTCTCCTCCCAGCAACAAAAGCTGCTTCATTGCCCAAAACCCCTAGAAAAATTACTGCTGACTCTCCTACATGTCACTCCATGTAGAATGACAGCTCCACTGCATCTTGGAACCTTTGTGCCTAAATCCTGGAAAAATTTATCAGAAGGACAGAGGTCTCTGGAGATGACAATGGTGCCCAATAATATCCTTATGGGAAGGAAAAGTGTACAAAGACCTGTATTATGGATGGTCCACAAATTGAATGCCTCTAGTTAGCCTGTTGGCCAAAGTGTTCTCGAGCTGGCTTGGGGCCCTTTTCACTTGGCACGCCTGTGTCCTTGAGCCCTCACCCTGGCTGCTGGGCCACAGGCAAGGAGGCTAAGGTGGATGTTGACCTGCCTTCTGAGAGTCCCTCTGCATTCTGCATCAACCCACAGCCAGTGCCCATGCAGAATTTAAAACAGGTTGGTCAGAACTAAGTTTTTCAGGTCATAAAGGCAGGGAGGCTGCCTTGACAGCAGCCCTGTTTCACCCCTTTGCCTGTTTAAACAGAGCCCCAGACAAAAACTTCCATTTCATTTGGCAGCTCATATTGGAGGGCATATCTATTTGCACTAGATTTTGATATGGAGATGTTATAAACCAGAACTTGACCAGGACTGTGGCTCTCTCTGTTCAAGCAGCAGTTAGAGGGCTGCATGCTCTCAGGCAGGAATTGCCTGTGCCGTGCTGGTGTGAATTGCCCTACATTTCTGCTGCCCTGCAATGTGTACACAGCTAAAAATAGCACCGGCCTTTTAAGCGTCACACTGCACACCCAGCACTTACCTGAGAGTAGGCAAACACGGGCATACAGAACCAGGAAATTCAAGGCAGCAATCAAAAGAGCATTTTTCTGCTTTGTTCTCCTCGTAATTCCTCCTCCGGTTTGGGCTGTCATTTTAAATGTAGCAAGTGCCTGTATATTCAGCTCATACCACTCCAGATGGCAAGTTCACCTGTTTTGCATTTTATAGTCTTGTATTGAAGGGCAGTGCCTAAAACTGTTGCCTTTTTAATAGTTAACTCTGTGACAGAGTTACATACTGCCTAAACCCCAGTAAATGGCTTTAAAAAGTATTTGCTATAGCACCATGAGTTTCTAACATTCTAGTCCACCTCCTGTTTTCACTTGGGTTAGCCTGCACAATGCAGAGCCGTATGTTATCCTGACACATCTGGCAGAGCAGATCAGAGTTTAGTCTGATGTTAAATTTCAGGTCAGTCAGAAAACAGAGTTTCAGTCACTGTCATTGACACATTTAAGTCAGAGTCTGAAAGGAAAACCTTCTTTATATTTATATGTTACTTGCTAATTTTCTCTGCAGAATGCCACGTAATGAAATACTTTCAGCTCACCAGCTTACTGGCTGTAAAACTGTCATTTCACTTTTGGGGTGGTGATCTTAGAGGAAGATGTGTATCCTGCACAGTTTTACTGATAGCACATGCCTTCCCTGGCACATCCTCTGGGAGGTTTGCACTGCATTTCAGATTTGTCAGCAAGACTAATGCCAGCCCTCCTGAGCATCATGAGTCCAGAGACAGTATGTTCCCCTGACAAAATCCTTAAGTCATGCTACATTACCTGTTGTAAATAGACCTCCAGAAGATATTCCATAGTCTGTGAGTGTGGATCTCTGTCCTGGGAGAATGTGATAGCACGGGCAAGTTTTTTGAAGTGTTAGAAGTAAGTGAACAGCTGAAAGTACACCTCCCTGTACAAAGGTGAAATGCACAACTGGGTAAAGACCCTGTGTTATTAGCAACATCAGGCATTTTAACACTGTATCCCCTGATTTGAAGTACTCTGAACTCTTACTTTCATCCTTTGTCTTTACTACTCTCAAAATCTGTGCAACAAGGCAACAATTCCTTTTGGAGTAATTGGTTTACTTCAGTTGTTTACATTGGCAAACCTAATGAAAGTAAAAACACTGTAAGCAATATTCAAATGGTCACAAATAATTGGGGTTTTTTGTGTTATTGTGATCTAGGGCAGGCTAACAGTTCCTAGAGATATAAATCAGGGCATTGGAAGTAGCAGAAAATGTATAGGCAGGTGATAATTTGATTAAAATGCATGGTATTATAAAACATAGCAAACCATCCTGTTAGCATTCAGTCTGTATCAATTTTACAATTAACTTTGTAATGTGAACAGGAAAATTGCAGTGTTTTGAATTTCCATTGAACGGTGCCAGAACCAGCAACCTATCTGTTGCTCTGTGGTGCAGGGTTACAAGAAGAATACATGATATTTTTCTGCCTCGGGGACTTTGAATATGCTTGCAGAATACACTGTGGTAACAAACATTTCCCCAGGCTATTTGGCCTGGTTGTGTCTCTTACTCTCTGGCACTTTGTTAAAGATGTTTTTAAGTATGTATTTCTAAAGTATGCCTGCCTTTAGAAGAGCTGCTTTGCTTTGTCATTCCCTTAATTTTCTTTCCTTTGCTTGGCACTCCTGGGAGGGAATAAAAGGGTTGAAATAACCACTACTTGCATTTAGTTTAGTTTTACAAGTACTGTTATAACTAAATTATCTGGCCATCCAGCCAGAAAGACTAGAAAAGGCTTTAATGAATCTCCCTAACACACCACCTGGGACTGCTGATCTTCACTAAAGGAAGCACTGCAGATGCATGACTGGGTCATATCTGTTTATCCTGTCTGGTTTATCCTCTTCTAAGATAAACTTCCCACACCAGTCAGTCTCTTTTCAAATAAAAGTGTCTACACCTCCTGTTCTCCCTACCACCTTGCCATGTGGTCATACCTTTGATCATAAAACCCAAAGTGAGTTAACTTAGATATGAGAAGTAAGAGTCAAACATGGACCTTACCAAAGCTTGAGCATCATGAAGACAGATGTTTAAAAGGCTCAACACAAATGAAATCTAAATGGACACTTTTGCTAATGGGATGATAGCTAGTAAAGGCTGGGAAGTGAAGTTTACATTTGCACAGCATGCATATAGGTACACAGGTTGTGGTAATTGGGAGTGGGGCTGCGGCCCAGCCTCATCCCCAGTGGGTGCAGCTGTGCAGGGCAGGTGAACAGCACTGAAGGCAATGAGCCATGGCATGCCCAGGTGCACTGACCAGTCAGGAAAGGGAACAGGGGGCACACAGGTGAAATGCATTAACGTGAGGGTATAAAAGGTTGGGCTAAAGAACACGGGTAGGTGCTTTTAGCCTTCTGAAGTGGAGTGGAGTTGATCTCTGTATGGGCACACACCTGAAGGCTTCTGATGTGGTATGGTGTTACTCTGTATGGGTTGAAGCTCTCTGAAATTGTATGGTGATACTCTCTGTATAGTGGGACGTATGCTGTGGCGTATGCTGTGACACATGCAGCTGGAATGTTCCCATGAATCCTCAGAAAATTGTCTTCCACAACTGTGGATTGCAAGGTAATAGATTTGATAAGAACCCTAAACCCATTACCTAAATGCCTATCCCCTCAAAGGTACATCAAGCTACAGCACATTTCTGTACTACACAACAGAGTGACTCAGTCAATATCTTGTAGGGTGAACCTTGCCCCTAGGAGAAAAGGGACAGGGTTGCTCTGCCATGACTCTTGTCCTTACCGCTGATTTTCTTTTTTCTGGCCCAGGGATTACCTACAAAGGGAATGGAAAAAGAGGAAGGGACCAAAACCCCTAACCCCTCTAGTACAAAGAGTCCCAAACTACATGTGCTAAGTGAACATAGCATTAAAACAGCAGAGCTGTATTGCCACTGTGTTATATGAGGCATGCATCTTCAAGCACTCTGTTATTAATGTTGCTATTACATTTAGTAGTGCAGCTTAAATTTAAGAACTAGATTTGCTTAGAAGGTCAGTATAAATAATTTAGAATAAATATTCTAATTAGGGTAGTCATGAGAAGTATTTAGTAATTTTTTTTTAAACTACACAGCATTTTTTTAATATTTGTTGCTATGTTAATCCCTCATAAACATGTTTTCATTAACATTCTTTTTTTTTTGAATGCTAAGATTATTGCAAATGAAGGTCACAACAAAAGTTTTATGCAACACAAAATTGCAAAGCAACCCTGATAATTACTGCCAAAGCCTTAGTGCACACATGCCAAGCAAAATATCTAGCAAGACTGCTGGAACAATGTCCTCACAGTCTGACCAAGTGATCTCAACATTGCATATATAGGCAACGAGCATGTCTCGGGGCTTCCCCATGGCTTGTGTGCAAGTAGCTAGGAAGAAGTTTGAGAGAGAGAGAAGAGAGTGACATTTCCACAGTGCATAAAGCTGCCAAGCTCCCCGTGGATGTGGTTAGGATGAAGCATTTGCTGCCCGAGAAGCTGAGTGTTCTGTTCAGGGTAAACAGCTGTGTTTTCATTCATTTCAAGCTCTTTGTATCCCTCAGCTTTAAGAGTTACCAAATGAGTCAGTGAATTCTCTGCAACTTCATGCTTCACCCAGGATTGTGTGTGGGGGCGGCATTGTTCAGGAAGAAAATGCATTTAATTTCCTCGTTACTGATGACCATGTACATATAGATAGATAGAGATGTACATGTCTTTACATGGAAAAATTAGAAACATTTAACTAGACTATTAAAATCAGTTTTGTTAGAGTAATACAGCCCTCCTGGATGCATGTAGATGAGAACACCTGGCTAGTACTGATTTTTTGGATGTAGGTGATGGGATGAAACAGGTAGTTTCCTGTCTTGCAGCATAGTGTCTGTATGAATTGATTTTTGTAAACTGCATTGAAAATAGAACATGTAATGCAAACAGATTATTTATGTGCCTTTTCCTGTGAGAGTTAAAAACAAAAAAATTTGCTCTAAGACCAAAGCTATAGTAGTTATAGAGCTTTTAAACTTCTTTGGGGGCAAAAGGATGGGTTTATTGTTTTAATATTAAAATTATTCCTAGAGTTAATGGTTGGATTCAGTGATCATAGAGGCCTTCTCCAATCCTAAACACGTCTGTGATGCTGTGTAAACTGGTTCTCAGTTCCTGAACAGACTGAGGCATTCTTGAGATTAACAGGCTGGTGCTAGTAGTCTTTAATAAGTGCATATTTTCTGATGGAGCAGAGACATGTATGTAAGTTGTGAGGGAGAAAATGCAGTGATTTCCTTTTGGTTTGTGCAGTGCTTTTATTCCTCCTTGCTCTGGGTGTGTGAGCCTATGGGAATCAGACTGTGGTGCTTTTATGTATGAGATATCCCACGTTTATAGTGGGGAAGAAAGAAAGAGAAGTTTTTGGTGAAGATAAAATATCATGGCCCTATTCAAGTACAAGTGTTTTTTCTTTATTTTAAAAATCTCCCCCATCCTGTGTTGATGGCAGAAGGATTTGGTAGTAAGGCCACTTGCTGACCTTGGACAGACACAGGATAAGAGAGAAGTTAAATGGCCTGCCTGCAGTCAGAAAACAGTGTCTCATTCGCAAAAAGTTCCTGTTCTTCAGTCTCAAGACTATTTCTTTTTCCCAAAGGCAGTTGCCTTGCTGCCAAGGCAAGAGATATGCCTACTTTGATGTTTACTGTTTGGAAAAAGAGGTTTTCAATCTGTACTTAGGCTGCTGGATTCTGCTGATGCTTTTTAATGGCTGTGTGACAGGTATGGAAGAAAATCAAAGTTGTTATTACTAGGCTAAACTGCAGTATATTGGAACTCTTAGTCACCACGGAAAATTGTCAGTCCAACATACTTAGAAAAGATGGGCAATCATTGTCTTGAGATTGTAATTTCTAAGATCTGGAATAATATTTCTTATGGGTAAAACTCTGCAGAGTAAATGTATCTCCCAACTACCTTATAATGCCACAGGAGATTAAGTTCTAGACATTTATTTTTATAAATATTAACTCCTCCAGTATTAGATATTTCAATCTTTGTAACATAATATTATTAATATATTATAACTATTATATAACTATTAGTTATATAATCCAATAGTATGATGATGTATTTATTACAGATGCAATATCCCAATGACAGATTAAATTTTGCATTCTCAGGGATGTAACTTTACTATGTGCTAATACTGTAGTGCTGAAAATTTACTGTCCAAAGCAAACAGCTTTCTCAGTACTTACCTGAAGCATGGTCAGCAGTCTTTAGTCTTTCTATTGAATTCTGGTTTTTAAAATTTGTGCAGTCTCTAATCTGGGGAGTTTAAGTAGATCAGAATCCTTTGGAAGCAAATCTCTGGGCAGCCTCCCAAACAACAAGGTAAAGTTGGGCAATGCTCATTTCTTTTGTTAACATGGAGATGTGCCAAGAAGGCAGTGATTCATTCTTTTAGCCCAAACAGTGTTGGTTTGGTTTCTTTCAGTTGTGAAACAAAATCTCCTCTTCCTACAAAGCAGCACTAGCTCGACATTCAGGAAGAGTGGACAGAGTAATTAGTGAATACAGTAAATGGCTTCATTTCCATCAGTATTTTGAGAGTATTTTTTAAAGACTGGTAAAATTGTTTGGTTTATGGGTTGGTTTTTAAAGTTGCCACTGTCAGTGGAGATCAGAGTAAGAAAATTAGTATAGACCAGCTTGAACTACAGAATGTGAAACAGAAAAACAGCCTTGAAAGTTTTGAGTGTTTATATTTAGGGCTCCACATCATCCAGTTGTAGCGAGAGAGGGCAGACACCTGCTTGTATTTCCTGCCAGATTTCCTTAAATATGAGAACAATTTTAGCTCTGGGAGTTTGGTTTGGGCCCATTTGCAGTTCCAAGAGTATACAGCTGTGGAAGAGCAGTGACAGAAAGGCAAGGGTTACATGGAGGAGTAATTATTCACAGCTACAGTGCAGGAATAGACAGGATGTTGGTAAGGTTGCTTAGCAGCTGTATTCCCACAGTCCAAGCTCTGCTGTGTTTCCATTGAGAATCTAATGTGCTTTCTGTTAAAGTAAAGCTGTTTGTGGTGTAGGGGATGTATTCAAAGAGAGAAGGGCTTACTGGGCTTTTCTTATAATTAAAGCACAGTCACTGTCCACTTACTGCTATTGCTAATACTCAAATTGAAAGCTGAGTTGACCATGTTAGCCTGCTTTTGAACCAGTGCTTGTTACAAGAGACTGTGTCTCTCTTTTTGTTCTCACTGGAAGTCTTTCAATCTTATACTCTTCCTGGGAAGACTGATGGCCAGGTCTGGGCCACCATATGCACTGATGTGACTAGGGGTGAGGTGCCTGGCAATCTCCACCTGAGGGGAGCATTTGCTGCTCTCTGTTGACCAATGCTCCTCATGATTCCTGCTTGACAGTTAGCCTACAGGGATCCTAAGCAGAGATGTCTGTAATGGATTCTGTCCCTGGCAGCCCATCCTGTCCCTTCTGATTCTCCCTGCTGCTACTTGTCTAGCAGCTGCTCAACAGCCGTAGTTCACAGGTACTGAGACAATTGGCGCTGATCTAAACTGCCAGTCTGTAAAATGAAATTACATGTGCCAGGAGCTGTTTCAGAAACTGTGCTGGTGCCCAGGAAGCTGTGGGGCTGGAATATATGCTGTCCACACTGCAGCAGCTAAACTATGCAGCAGGATGGGGACCTCCAAAAAAGGAATGAAGCAGATAACTGGGACAGAGATAGGTTTCCTTCTCCATGTTTGAAAACAGAGTTAGCAATACCAGCAGGAATTTTAGCAGTGGAAAGCCCTGTATTAAAACCAGATGTCACTATAGAACCTTATACATAAGCAGTATATAGGCTGAGAGTTAGAAAAAAAGTTAGTGATGAAGCCACTGGCAAAAGTAAGGTTGTATCTCCAGTTTTTCATGTGTAGCTTTTTAAAGTTTTGATACATAACAGTTTTCTCTTTGTTTAAAATAAGTTTTGTTCGCACATTGGCTCAGTGTATGTGTGTGAGTGCAACTTCAGTAGGCCTGGAGGAGTCACAGAAAGGCAGTAGGGAGAGATGGACAGATAAAACTCCTAGTCTTATTAATGACATTTTTCTACACTGCAATTCTAACAATAAAGGTAATGGTTATCCTTCTTCTGTTGCCTGGCATAATGGGCTCTGGGGTGTACAGAGTAAACAATAGTTCTCCAGAGGGCCTGGATACAGCTCACCCACAGCCTTGATTACTGCTCTGAATATTGCATATCCTCTTGTGTGGCATTGTATCTCAGTGTTCCTGTGCTGGCTGTGCACCACCTGGGCTTTTCCTCTTTATTTTGTCACACACCAGAGAATAGGTCTTACACATCAGAAAGTGATGTGAGAAATGGTGTTACCTCTTTCTTCAAATATTAGGAAAAGCCAAACCAGTGAAACTACGTTTAAATCATGTAGGATGTAATTGCTCCCTCCAGTACCTTTAGCTGTCTCATCTTCCACTGTTGCTTGTAATCCATGCATGCTCTGGCCTGTGGGACCAGGAGAGGCTGGGGATGGGAACATGAGCAGTGATGTCTGTGTCAGTGTCATCGAACTCAAATGATGAGAGACATAGAGCAGAGAGGGTTGCCCGTGCCTGGGATGTGGGAAGGAAAAGACAGGTCTGATTAAAGATCTACCCATCCATTGCAGCACTCCAGTTATACAAGTTCATGGCATCACATTTTCATGATGGCAACTATGTCATAGTCTTCCTGCTGCACAATGCTTTAACAGAAAATCTACTTTTCCTCTGTGATCTCAGGTGTGTGATCTCAGACATCAGCCACTAATGACTTGCTTTCAAGATGCTTGCCTTAATTTTCTGGTTTTGGATTCATATTTAATGCCAAGACATCTTTTATTCATTCACTATGTACACAAGTGGCTGTAAACAACTTCAGCATTTTTCCCATGTCTGGAGAATTTGCTGCTGTTCTATTATGGAAAAACTTTCCACTCTTCATCAGTGTTAATGGTCAGATTTCACTCTAATGTTGTTTTGACATGTTTCAATTTTTCCTTGCTAAAGGAAAATATTTACTTGTTTATTATTAGCCATAAAGTCAAGGTTTTGCTGTTCACAGAAATAAAATGCTTATTGTCATTGCAATTTTTTTTTCTAAAGCCTGAGGAAAACAACTTGTAATGGAAATTAGCAGTGGCTATTACTGAAGAGAGGAACACAATATTTTCTTTTTATTATCTGTCCTATTAATAGTTACCAAGAAATGTCATGTGACAAAGTAGAAAAAGTAGATAAAAATCAAGTCATGTTTTAAATCTCAGTTAGTCTCTTGTAATGATGAACCAGAAGAGACCCTAATTATGCAGTTACATGACTTAAATAGTCTTGTTATTGCAGATAATTACATTTGTAACATGCCTTGAAAGTGTTAGTGGAGTTATGGAGCTGATTCTAAAATAAATTTCTCATTTAATGCGAACATACAGAGGCAGATACATCTCTGTTTGAAAATGTGAAATTAATTTCTTAACTAGTGATAACACCACTTTTTTAAAGTTTAAGGCAATGTGTGCCCCAGAGGCTGTTTATATCTGTCTTCACATTTTATTCAGTTGGGAAAGCAAAAAAAGAAGGTTTTCCTATGTCACCCAAAATGGGTAGTTCATCTAGCAGATTTACCCAAAGAACATAGTGTTTTCAACAAAATTACAGTTTGTAGGCAGGACACTTCACCAGTCTCTGGATTGCACTCAGAACTTAGTAATTTCCTTTCCAGTAATTAGGGAAACCAGATATGGTTTTATATGATTTTTTTTTTGACCATGGCAGAGCAGCAATTTGTTTCTTCAATACTGACTCACTAGGAGCCTCCTCTGTCATTTCTGTATAGTAGGGAGGATGGAAGTAATAATGTGGGAAAATTTAAGCAAACATTTTGCTTCCAATTTTACCTCTCACTTCTAACACTCCTGAAAATTTATCCACATCTATCTTTATAGCTTGAAATTACAGCAATTTTTAAACAATTATCGAATTATATTTCTTTTTCTCGGAAATCTTTTGCCATTTATTCTGTGTATACTGTACAAAGAGATCTTGGAATGCCAAGTGTAATGGGGAACTCAGAAATATAATATGTCATAAATGTTAAAATGCATAAGAAGTCATAGGACTTCAGCAGAAATACAGTGGGATTCAATGAGAGGATAATTTTCTCAGCTGCTTCTCACATTATATTTTTTGTTTATCCTGGAAATCACTTGCAGTCAAATTACCAACTTGTACAGAATAATTAGTTAAAGGAGAAAAGGAATGTTTTCAAAAAATGGGATTTCAAAATTGACCTTTGTTGATTGTACTTACAGGGGCCTGAAAGATGCATCCTTATGCAAATGCTCTTTCTTTTATTTTCTGAGGGTGGCAACACCTCAAACTTTTAGTATATTCAGAACCACACTTTAGTCTCCTTTTTTGGCATGTCAAAAAGATGGGTCAAAGTGCTGGATCAGAATGAAACTGTGCACCATCTGTTTTACTGCGGCAAACAGTGCTAGGAAAAGGTCATAATCTGTATAAATAGAATCATGGAATAGTTTGGGTTGGAAGGGACCTTTAAAGGTCATCTAGTCCAAACCCCCTGAAATTAGCAGGGACAACTAGATCATGTAGTTCTTGTAGCTCAGTGAGAAGAATAGATGCAATATCATTCAAGTGTTTTTCTTCCGCGTGATGCTTTTCCTCACTGTGCCAAGTGCCTGCAGGTAAAGAAGGCAACAGCATTTCAGAGAAAGCCAGTGAGATTAAAAGGCCACCACACTCCTGCTGTCATGAGGATGACACTTTGTCACCATATTCTCTCTCGTGATTAAAGCGCTTCCTTGTTCTGTCGCTGTTCACTTACTCAAGCCTTTGAGCAAACCAGCATGAGAGGCTGCACATCAGTATTCAAGGCACACAGTGACGTGAGGAATCTGGAAGGGGGGCTTGACTTGTTCCCTTCTAAATAGGATTGAAATTGCTGAGTATCTAGTTCTCACAGACCCCCTTTCTCCAAAGGGCCTCAAAGAGTTTCACAAAATTAACCATATTTAGGGGGCAATAAATGACTTGTTGAAAGAAAAGTGAAGGATTAGCCCTCGGCAGAGCCAGTGCTCTTGCTTTTCCTCTGGGCAGCACCTCCTCTCAGGAACGCCCTACACACCATGCCTTGTCTCACTGGGAGCTGTGGAAGGAGCCCGTTGCACCGAGGACTGGGATGGCAGGTGCTTTACCTGGGCTGTCTGCTATGTGGCTGTGCCAGCCCCTTGTCCTGCTGGGCTCTGCCCAGGGAGCAGGGCAGCCCAGGCCTCCCAAAACTGCCCTGCAGGCTTCCCGCACACCCAGCCACCATCTCCGCATTCCACATTATTAGCAGGATTGTGTTCAGGACTGCGGGAGGCAGCGGTTCTTTTCCCGGAGGGTGTGATGGATTTGCCAACCTGTGGCAGTTGGTGTTTGGCAAGTGCTGTGAGAGGCTGTGGGTTGAGCGACTCAGGGAAGCTATTAACAGTCTCTGTTGAGAAGCCTATATTGCCTCAATAACATGGATCATTAATTTTGCTTTTTAATCATTAAGAAAATGCCTTTGTATGATGGAATGTTTGGGACAAAGTTAGATGTAAGAAACTTTTCTGCTTTTCTTACTTATGTAGCTCTAGCTATTAACTAAATCACGAAGCTTTTAACTAAGCTCTTTTTCATAATTTAAAGCTGATGGAATGATTCTATTTGTATGTGTAGAAATTAGTTGCTGCTAAATCATTATTTTGAGTTGTCTTGCTTCCTGAGCACTCTGTGTCTGTCAATGAGAAACCCAGAGCAATAGAAATGTAATGCAAGCAAATTAAAGGAAGTGTTATAGGGATATACCCAAGACATTTATCCTGTATAAATGCCAGTTCCTAATGAAATTATGAGGAAATAAGTGGAATTTATTCATGCTAATATACATTATTTTCTCCTTTTAAAAAATTTTCACTACAAGATTAAGATGTCTTCTCCTTAAGTTCCCTTTCTCTCTCTCTCTCAATATACAGCCTGTTGTTCTCTGCTCTGTGCAGAACCAATTTTCACTTGGTTCCCTCTCCTAAAAATCAAACAGGTGAATAATCAGTCTCTTGTGCAGGCTGTAATTCATAAAGGAAATAAGCAGTGGACCATACAAAAAAAAAATCAGTGGATGGGTTAAAAATAATATGTGCATCTCTCTGTTTTCCTACTACCATCACCCCATGTAGTGAAAGACATAAATAGGTGTTGGTGGCCAACATATATCCTTATTTTGTCTTAGGTGTATGTGATTGTATGAGAGTTACCAACAAGTGTCGGAACCCAGAGCATCTCTCTGGATGCCCTGGATGTCTCAAAGCTCTGTCAGGGGCTCGGAGACCCTGGCAGGAAGCCAAAGACACCTGGAAATTCGATCTTAATTCATAGAGCAAATTGCCAACCTTATATGAAGAATTACAGGCCACAAAAGTTTAAGCAGCACAGTAGTAGGAATCACAGGATGAAGGGAAAAATTTTTGGAGCACTGTACAGGGGGTTTTTGTATGTTGTACAGGGGGGTTTGAAATTCTGTACATGGGGGTCAGGAGTCCCAAGATGGAGGAATTTGGGCGTGCCCTGTCCTTCTTCTTTCTTCTCCTTGGCATCCATGTTCAGGATGATGTTGGCACATGTGGATTGGTTCATAGAGAAAGTGCACTTGCCAACAAGGGCAGAAAGTATTGGCAATTAAAGGTAAATATCTAATACATAGTTTTCACTATAAAAGAGACAACCGCCCCGTGGGCGGGAGAGAGTGCCCTTGGCTGTCTTGCTGATCAGACCTCGGCTGGACAGACAGAAAAACTTTGTAGATAAGAAACAATAAACTCAACTGAAGACCAAAAAGCAAGAGTCCAGACTCCTCCTTCGAGAGCGCGGCCTGCCCAGAACCACTTTTTCCCGTGCTGGGGCAGAGACAAGTAACAGCCGACCCCAGCAAACAAGAGCAGGATTTGCAGCTCCTCCCAAGGGTCTGCAGCAGCTGCTGTGGTGCTTTGCCCACAGAGGCAGGGCTGGTGCCCAGGCAGCAGAAACAGAGCACCAAGGGCTTGTGCCACAGTCTCTGCAAGCTGACTGCTGCCAGCAGTGCTCTGTACAACAAAGTGACTGTGTGTTTTTTGTGTCCATTGCTAATGATGATTACTGCATCCAAAGACGCACAAATGGCATCTGCCTGTTCCCAGTGCCAGGTGTCACCCCGAGCAGGTAGGAGCGAATGCCTCTCTGGAGATGGTCTCTGCTTTCTGACCCAGTATGGCTGCCTTTTTCATGCCTTTGTTCCCCATTAGGCTGACAACACCTGCTGTACCACTGCCTGCTTCTTTCCTGGATCCCAGTCTGTTCCACTTACTGAGGTCTCACTTGTGCCAGATTAAAACATGTCTTCCAAGTGTACTGGGCACTGTACAGCTTTCTTGCAAGGGAAAATCTTGCATTTAGGTAACTGGGGTTATTAATGCAGAAAATCAATGCCAGTTTGTTATGTTTGGAGCCTTTTCATGCTATGTTCATTAACATCTCACTGTGGTGGATTTTTTCAGTAAATTCTTTGAGAGGCTTTTTTATCAAAAAAATCATAGAAAGATTTTAAAATTATTATTATTGAGTTTCTTTTACCATCAGTATAACACCCGAAGGCCTTTTTAACCATAAAAAACCTTACCAATCCAGTTTCTAAACTTACTATGAACCACATAAAAGTAGTAAACAAATTACAAGCAAGCAGTACATTTCAAAGTATGATTTACAAAATTGTTGCTGTCTTAATAACCTGAAATGCTAAAAAACACCAGTAATGTGGTGAACTTTAAGGACAACCCCAGAGAATGAAAATTGTAGAGAGAAATTATTATAGAGAGAAAATGTCTTTACAGGGAGACAACTGTTACAGGACAGGGATGAATTTTCCTTGGCCTTTACTAAAGGCCTATGCTTTTCCTACTGTGTAAAATATCAAGAAGCACAATGATGAGTAAAATCCATTCGTATGGTTCATAATTCCTCACAACCTCAAAAATTGGACTTTATATTGCTGTTTTATTTTATTTAGTATATATATGCTGCAGTGCTGACAGCAGTGCAAATGCAATTACGATGCATCTACATCTCCCATTGCCTGTTCTGTTGCTGCTCCTTATTAGGCTCTTTCCCAATGGAATCTGGCAATATATGTTTTTTGATGTGATAAATGAAATAATAAAATCACAGAATAGTTTAAATCAGAAGTGGGTCATCTAGTTCAACCTTCCCTCAACATAAATCCAACAGAGTCAGATCATACTGGACCTTCTCTAATCAAGTTTTACATTTCTACAGAGAAGGAATTTGTTTCCTGTTTAATTGGGATTTTCATTGGGTCCATTGCTTCTTGTCCCATTGCCATCTGTCCCTGAGATGATTCAGTCTGTTTCCTCTGTTGAGTTCTCTTAAGGCTGAACAAACCCAGCTCTCAGCCTCCCCTTGCATGTGCTCAGCTTCAGTCCCCTGACCAATTTGGTAACCCTTTACCAGACTTACATCAGACAGTGAGCTTGATTGTGCTGTGAAGGAGAGAGATTAAACACTGCTGTGTAGGAGTGAGAATGGGAGGAGAGGTGGAGAAGAACTTACTCTTTGCAGGTTTCCTAAAAATAGGAAGAAACTCTGGAGATGCTACATCCAGACTGGGGGTGGTGGGGGGGAGGGTGTGCTGTGGCAGCTGAGTGAAGTAACTTCTCCCCTGCTCTGCAAGGACACTACTTGTATTAACCTGTGCCAATGACTACGCATGTGGAGTCCTCTTTGGCATGAGAGGGTGGCTCAGACAGGTGTGGAATTCTTGAAAAAAGAGAAGGACAGGGGTTCAGAGGGCAGGACAGATTGAGAGCTTTGTGGGATATGCACCCCGATTCACCAGTTTTTGATGAAGTCTGAGAGGCTCGTGTACAGTCTTGGGGTGATGAGTGAACCTGGTTGCCCCAGGTGGGTAATCCAAATGGATGAGTGTGTGTAATGGACAGTATAAGCTGCCAGTATGGACTGCTGGAAAACATAATCTAAAGTAGCTTTTGGCCTCTAAACTTCCCTGTTCAAACACAACATCAAAAGGATCACCAGCACCAGGATTAGAGCCACATGAGTGGGAAAATGTTACCTTGTCAAACTCATTTTCCCTGAGCCCAGCTACTGGGTTGTAACAGTGATGCTCAAGATTCAGTTGTGTCAGAGAGGGAACATTTCTCCCATGACCTCAGGTCAATTGCAGGTTCAACAGAGCCTTCAGCTCCCCTTCAGTCTTTGCTCTGCTTGCACAATTCACAGTGCTTCAGACTTTGTATTTTGCCCTTCTAACCCATCTGCTTTGATGGTGCTTTAAGGACAATACAGTCAAACCCATACTGGTAGGTAAGTTTTATTTTGCTGGCTGAGAGACTGGCTCTAATATGCATGACATAAGTCATGCATAGACAAGGAGCTACCTATGGCCTGTGGGTTTGGACTCTCAAACACACCTAACACTAAGCTGCACTAGAGACTGACAGTGGTAGAAGTTCTTGGAATCTTGGCCTGTGTTCCCCAGGTCTGTCTCACACAGGTCCCCATCCTTTCTCTCCTTGTTCATCCTCCCTGCCAGGTTGCCTCAAGCAGTATGTCAAAACCTTATGGTTTTTTTTCTGTAAGGTAGCTGTAGATAAACATGTTCCTGATACTTATCACTGTGTGTTTAGGTGGTGGAAAGTGCTCTGCAATTCTTTGAGCCTTTGCCTGCCAGCTCTGAGCTCTGGTCACTGTGTTTGCAGCTGGTGCAGAAGAGAAGATGCCATCTTAATTCAGTGTGAGTGTTGCCTTGTCGTCGCAACATTGAGCTCCCGGCCGGGTAATAATTAGTGTTGTTGATTTCATGATTCACAGAAGGTTGATTAATCTCTTTATTATATATATAATTATTAAGGAATTTATTGTTTTTATAGACAGTTACAATACACCTGGACTTATTGGTCTACTAATTTAAATACTATTACTATTGGTTAATTAAGAAACTACTCTTTGGTAAACAAATCTTTATAATGCATGCTACATGTTTATAACAACAAGCGTAGCAAGTGAAGATAAGAATTGTTTCTCATTCTTTTCTCTGTTCTTCTCACAGACTTTTCTCCAGGACAATGCCTGGGAAAGTTGTTTCTCTCTGGGGCTGGAGAGCTTCTGCCACATTGCCTCAAGCTTTCTGTGTAATGCTGGCCATTTACTCCTAAAATCAAACTCTACTGTCATTTTACTTGCTTGGTTGTTGAACAGGTCTTCATGAGATGCAGCTGTCCTGTAAGAAGTGCCCTCACACAGGGCACAAAACTCACACAGACTCTCTCAGGATTAGAGATGGGATGTTATCACCATGAATATCCCTGTTGTTGGTTAGACTGACAATCTCTCTCCCTTCTTCATTTTTTTTTTTAAATTTAGGTACTGGTTGAATACCCTTGGTAATTCCAGTACCCAAAATGTTTTTGGGACAAGCCATGCTACTACTGTGCTGTAAGGGCAGGACCACTGCTGGAGAAAGTGACCTCTTTCCAGTTTAGAAGCTCCATGACATTCTACAGGGAATGAAGGGACAAAAAGAGATGCTCCAACTGACTTGCTTTCAGTGCCTGCCAGTGCGTGTAAGTGGCAGTGCAGGCCCTCTGTATTTGCTATATTCACACATTCCCCAGAATTGCTCTTTCTATGTGACTCAGGAAGAGTTATTTTAATTAAAGTATGTTGGTGAGTATTGAGGTGTAAAATCTGACCATCAAAATGGAAGGATTATTTCCTTTTCATTTACCTTGTGTGGGCTTGAGGACATCTGCAACCTTAAGGGCAACATTTTAATTGCTGTCTATTTTAAAAGGGAAACTTGCAGGCTTGCACTTCAGTAAAAAAATGACCCAGTTGTGCATTTTTCCTTTCAAAACCAGCAGAACCACAGCTGCTCTAAGCCTGTGTGAAGCACATTCCTTCTTGTCTCTTAGCTTGTCTCCTAGCAGCTGGCTTGTGGGTGTGTGTATGTTTTAAAAAAATCACTTAAATGTGAAAAAAAGCAGATTGATTTTGTTAAAGGAAAAGACTTCTTGATCAATTGTTTTTTCTCACTCTCCCCTATCTGTAACAAGTGTATAGAGGTGAGAAAGGCCCATCCCTGCAATAACAGCAGGATGTTGGGATAGCTCCGTGGAAGATCCTGTATGCATGCCAAGGCATTGTGTAGTCTACCAGCTTGTGAAAATTCAGTTGTGAAATCTCTGCCATGACATTGCTGCCAGTGAAAAAGGCAGCCCCCATTTACAGTACAAAAGTATGTTAACTGGTTACTGAGATATAGGTAGATTTTTGCCTCTTTGAGTTCCTCTTAGCACTTACTAGATATGAGAAAATCTGTGCAGTAGTTTACATCGATCTTCTTGTAAAATTACATTGTTTTATTTTTCAGGAAGTTTCCAGTCTCCCCCAATTAAACCAGCACTTTTGATATGATACGTGTCTTGCTTAAGAGATGAGGGCTTTTCTGATTTGATTCGTGTAATTTCATTTTGGCTTTGAATTTTTAAACAAGCGTAATAAATTGTGACAAAGTGCAGTGTTCACTCAACATCTGGATACTTTTGTACATTTCTTAACTCATTATGATAGTTAATACCAATTTACTGTGTTTCCAAGATTTTTAAGGCCATCTGCATTACTGTAATTTCTTCCCTGCAATTAAATGAGGATTTTTAAAAATCCTTTTTCCCAGCTAGTGTTACAGGTGTTTGATACTATAAATGTTGAGATGACTATGGCTCAGGGTGAGCTCCTGAAGCTACCATGTGTTCCTGTGGTTGCTGTGTCCTGCAGACCCTTTCTGTGGTCCCATCACAGTATCTGCCTCCCTACTCCCAGCAGTGAGGCATCTCCAGCTGGCAGCTGTGCAGGGCTGTGCCAAATCCTGCTGGGATTTTGTTCAGACTTAGGCACTTGAATTTGCTCTGTTTGTCCTCTTAGATCTGTGCCTGAAGACAGCACTCGGAATGCAGAAAGGTCACTGCTATTTGCAATTCCCTCTGAAACTAATTATTATGGCTGTTTTCATAGAATTGTAGAATTGTTTAGGTTGGAAAAGACGTTTAAGATTATCAAGTCTAAGCATTAGCTCAGCATTGCCAAGTCCACCACTAAACCATGTGCCTCAGTGCCACATCTATACATATTTTAAATACCTCCAGGCATGCTGATTGCCCCACTTCCCTAGGCAGCCTGCCTCCAATGTATGAGCATCCTTTCGGTGATGAAATTTTTCTCACTATCCAATCTAAACTTGCCCTGGTGCAACTTGAAGCCATTTCCCCTTGTCCAATTCCTTGTTACCTGAGAGAAGAGGTAATGAGACCCCCACCTCATTACAACCTTCTTTCAGAAAGCTGTAGAGAGTGATAAGGTCGAGCTGAACGACCCCAGCTCCCTCAGTTGCTCCTCATGAGACTTGTGCTCCAAACTCTTCCCCAGCTCCATTGCCCTTCTCTGGACGCACTCCATGAGAACACTGTGGGAAACACTGTGTCAAAAGTTCTTCTGAAGTCCAGCCAGAGGACACCCACAGCCTTTACCTCATCCTCTAAGTGGGTCAACATGCCACAGAATGAGATGAAGTTGGTCAAGCAGGATCTGACTTTAACAAACTCATGCTGGCTGTGCCTGACTGCTGGTTGTCCTGTACATGTTGCATGATGGCACTTAGGGTTATCTGCTTCATGACTTTCCTCAGCACTGGAATAATGTTGAAAAACCTGTAGTCCCCCAAATCCTCATTCTGATCCTTCTTGTAGAGGGATGTCACCTAGGCTAATGTCCAATCTACTAGGGACCTTCCTGGTTAGCCAGGACTGCTGAAAAATGATGGCAAGTGTCTCACTGAGCTCTTCTGGCAGCTCCCTCAGTACTCTTGGGTAGATTTATCTTTTGTGCTCTTGTAGAACCTCAATGTAATGTTTTGTAAGCTTGGTTAAAAGCATAATACATACATATATATACATAAAATGGGTTTTTATACCAGCTGAAGCCCTGAGTCTGTTTTAAGCCATTTGGTTGGAGTGGGGACACCTCTTGTCCACAGGTATGGAGGACTTCTTTCAGGAGTAGTGCTTAGCAAACAATCAAGTCTCTGAGCCTCTACTGCTAAGTACCTCAAAACACATCTAGTACTGTCCTGTTTAAAGGTCCATACAGTCGTTAAATTGTGACAGAAACAGAGAAAATAAATTCCTTCATAACCTCATTTGGACTGTCCTTTTCCAGAAAACACAGTGAGGTCACTTTGTCTTCATTGTCCTGTCTGTTTTGACTGCTGTATATCTATGGTAAAATCTAAACTAGGGCTATTAAACGCAAAACTAAAAATTAATAGCAAGGAAAGAAATTAAAAATCTAAGTACTCCAGAAAACAGTGGCTCCCATTTCAAAGACTAAGCATGTGCACCCATTTCCCAGAACATATGCTTCAGGCAGACAAAATGGAAGAAGTGAACAGAGTGGGCAAGGGCAAAATTTACCTCAGAGACACTGCTGTCCTGAAACAGAAGACTTATGAAAAAGACTGTTCATAGACCTAGAAGACTAGGTCTGTGAACTCTCCCAGAATGGAGTACTGGCATGTGGCTGTGATCCTGAGACCAGCCTCCCCAAGGAAGAGCTATTCTTTGTGAATCACTCTAAACGTCAGCTGGACTGATGCTTTCCCCCACATGATGTTTAATAAGTGCTGTGTAGAACATGTGCAGAATTGTTGGATGACATGTGCAGAATTGCTAGATGACTACATATTCCTTAGTTTAAACCTGTTCCTTGTTCTTTCAAGTGTCCCTGAAAGTGATTACTTCTCTTTTTTTTTTTTTAATGAGTCATCACTTCATCTTTTGCGTAAGTAAAAGGCAGGTTGACTCAACTCAACCTTTTCACAGCCTGATAATATATTGATTAAGTCTTGTTTTTGGGCTAGAGAGACCTGTGGTCATAAGAAAAACAAGAGAAAAGTCTCAATTGTTTTCTCCATAAGCTGTCCTTAGACTTCATTGAATTTCACAGAAGTAGGCAGAGTCACAAACATGGTTGTGTGTTTCTGGTTTGACTATTAGACATATATTCATGTTATATAAATAATGAATAGCTAAAAGGATGTTGCATTCAGAACAAAAAAACCTACTTATGGGTGTGGTTTTTTTGTAGCCAGCAACTACTTACTGCACAAGCAAATACTTGCTGCATATGATTGTTATATATTTTATTGCAAGATGGATTAGAGGTACAGAAAAGGTTTTTTAAAGTAAAATAGCATATTATCTTTTTCTGAATTTGTCTGATTGTTCCCGGGTAGACCCCTCATCAGTGACCTGTGATGATATCCATGCAAATTTAGCCATTTTGAAAAAGAAGAATAGTGAACTGTCATGAGCTGGTTAGTACTGACAGGAGGAGCACTTTCAGCATTAAAGCTATTGCAGGGGAAAATCTTCCAAGTCCTGTGGTAGAAATGCCCCTATAGCAGTTTTCTCTTGAAGCTTACTATACTGGCCAGGACTGAGTTGCAGTTCAGGGGACTTCTGAGGGGAAGAAACTCACAAGCTGAATATGAGGGACTCACTGTGACTTTGCTGGAAGTCTGCAGTATGAAGATTAAATAACCTGGTCAGAAAATTTGGGAATGGTTGAGATAAGTAGTGCAAGCTGTTCCTCTGGAGGGAATTCTGAGTTATGCTTGATGAAGGCTATTATCTTCACAGCAGTCCTGTTTAAAATAAAGTTGTATGTGCTTGATCTCAAACATTGTGGTGAGATATGCACAAATAATGCATCCTAAATTTCTCTGACTGTATATGATATATGTTTTATTGCCTATGAAACACAAAATGATACACCAGGATGAATTTACAGGAGAACTGAAGTCTACCTGAAAGGATTACAGAAAGAATTACAGAAAAAATGTTATCAGAGTACTCTAACTTTTGTTAGCTGAGGGAGATCCATCATCTATGTCACTTGGGAGTAAACAATAGCAGTGTGGGACACAGTACTTGGGGCTTGTTCATTCAACATGCAGCAGGATAGTACTGTCAAAATGATCATCATCTAACTTCGTGTCCAGCTCTTGTTCTGGCATGTTTGATCCTTTGAATTATATTTTTGCATGGTCTGTGACTGTGGTCTGTAAGTAAATCCTATCAAAAAGGAAAGCTATCCCCTTGCATCTAAAACCATGCTTTGCAAGTTATGATATAAATGATAATTGGTTTTTGCATTAATCACTAAAGACACGAGAACTGTCAGATCAAAAAAAATGTTTGTAAACACTACCCCAGACTTCATGAGAGAAGACTTTGGTCTCTTCAAGGGCCTCCTTGGTACAGTGCTGTAGGATAGAGCCCTGGAGGGAAGAGGGACCCAAGGAGGGCTGGATGGTTTTCCTTGAAAAGCCTTTTCCTTCAGGCTCAAGCACAATGCATCTCTACAAAGAGGTAGCTTACAGAGAGGGAAAACAGGGGAAAGGTAGCCTGAGAGGAATTGTTTAAGCAGCCAGGGATCTGCTAAGCAATGATGCTAGAGTACTGGGAGAAGTAAATCTGGGCGTGTATAAGGGTAATACACATCAGAATAAAAGAAAAACTATTGAAACTGTGGGTCCTCAGAAAGGATGTGGGAGACCTGGTCACCCAGGTTATAGAAAAGGTTGAGGTACTCATGACTTTATTGCCTCACCAGTGAGTGTTCCAGACACAACATCCAAGTTGCAGAAGGTGACAGCAGTGAGTGTGAGAGTGAGGATCCTCTCATTGTTGGGGAAGGCCAGAGATGGACTTGTGTGAACCTCATGAAGTTCAACAAAGCCAAGTGCACAAAGACCTGCACCTGGGTCAGGGCAATCCCAAGCACAATTACATGCTGGGTGAAGAATGGATCAAGGTTAGCCCTGGGGAGAAAGACTTGGAGGTGTTTTGAATGAAAAGCTGGACATGGGCTGGCAGTGTGCACTCATGGCCCAAAAAGCCAACTGTATGCTGGGCTTCATTAAAAGCAGTGTGGCCAGCAGGTCAAGGAAGGTGATCCTCCCCTTCTTCTCTGCTTTTGTGAGACCTCTCCTGGATTGCTGTATCCAGATTTGTGTTCCCCAACAATAGAATGCATTGAACTGTTGGGATGAGTGCAGAGGAGGGGAACTGCATTGGTTGCAGGATTGAAGCACCTCTCCTCTGAAGATAGACTGAGAGTGTCTGGGCTGTTCAGCCTGGAGAAGAGAAGGCTTCAGGGACACCTTGTAGAAGCCTTCCAAAAGGTTAGAGTGGGACTTCTCACAAGGGCATAGGACAAAGAGGAATGGCCTTCAGCTGAAGGAGGGTAGGTGTAGATTAGATGTAAGGAAGAAATTCTTTACTATAAGGATGGTGAGGCACTGGAACAGGTTGCCCAGAGAGGTTGTGGACCCCTCATCTCTGGAGGTGTTCAAGTCCATGTTGGATGGGGCTCAGACTAAACTGGTTTAGTGGAAGGTTCTCTGCCAGTTGCAGCAGGGTTGGAACTGGATGATCTCTAAGGTCCCTTCCAGTGCAAACCATTCTATGATTCTATAAATGCAGATTATAAAAATAATTTTACTTTTAAGAATTAAACTGTTGAAATATATTTGGTGTTGTATTTATATTTTGCTGCTAGAAACAACATCATGACTGGTGCAGAAGCAAGAGAACTGCATTGTAGATAGAAATCTCTGGATATCTGTAAGTCTTCAAATAGCTATCACTCGGTCATGACAGAAAATTAAAAAGTACTGTTTTTTAGATTCATCCACAGCTAAAATAATACAGTGCAAACTGCAGTTACCGACAAAATAGATTAGTTACTTTTTTCAATCGAAAAAGCAATTAAAGGGTTCGCTGAAAAATGCGTGTTTCCTTTTGTGGTCCATGATTCTTCAAACAATTAAATGTCAAAATGCTTTTCATGGCTTGTTACTAAACAGTTGAAAGAGAAATCATCCATTGTGTGTCTATTTTAAAGATAACAGTGAAGCTGGAGAAAGATAATTAATATTTACTTTCACCCAACTGCTTTTCTCACATTATGAAAACATCTCAGTGAGCAACTCATCATATTACCTTGAAAGCTTTGCATCACAGCATCATAGAACCATAGAACAGATCATTCTGTGTTGGAAGGGACCTTTAAAGGTCATCTGGTCCAACCCTCTGCAACGAGTAACAAACTTTTTAATTGCTCTTTTCCTTGTCTACCAAAGGACTTTTAGAATTACCAGGAGTTCTATCTTATTTTGTTAACTCAAATACATAGAAATGTTGAGGCATGTCACCTCTACAAAGTCATTGAAGGGATATGAAATTGGTTTTCAAACTGTGAAAGATAATAAGTTATGCAAAGACTTCCTGGTTGACATTTTAAAAAATTAAATTTATATAAAATTCCAAGTTATTATAAAGGGGTAGTGAGGAACAGAATTAAGTAGCTAAACACATTTAAATTTATTTCACACTATATTCCAAATGTTGAGAGTACATCCTTGAAATGAGAATCAACAATTTCTGCATACCTCCAAATTTATGACTTAATCTGTTAAGTGAAGAATAATTTACTGTGGTGAATTACTAGGAAGCCAAAGACCTGTGGGATGATTCAGTGATTTTTTTTTCTGGGGGGAGGGGCATGGAACCCAAACAAACAAACCAACCAAAAACCAACAAACAAAAAAACAAACAAAAAACCCCCACAAAAACAAAACAAACAAACAAAAAAGTGCCAATTCTGTAGGAAGACAGAGAAAGAGGTTTATATGTTGTGTTGGGGTTGAGGAGAAGTTATGGGCCTCTGTCACCACACAGAGAAGAAGGTGCACCGTTTTATCTTTGAAGAATAGCTATCTTGGTATCAATAAGCTCACTAAGATTGTGACACTTCTATAGAACTTCATCCTTAAATTCAACAGCAGAATAATTAGTTTTCTTATGTAAACAGGAGTTCATACATTGCAGAAATCTGCTACATGCTGTTTCTAAGGCCAATCATTCAGTCATACAATTGATTTCATCTGTATGCATAAGTGCTTTTATTAACTTATTTAAAAAGAGATACCAAAATAAGCAATACATTAAATTTACATTAAGCACAGTTTTAAACAGCCTTAATCTCAATAGTATCCTTTTCTGTACTATTTCTCCACAGACACTGCCTTTTTAGTGAATGCCTCTAGTAAAAAGAGCTGAAGATGTGAGGTCAGGGTATCCTTATATATTGTCTAGACAGATAAAGTCCCATCTAACTTAAAAGACTTAACTGAGATATCTAGGCAGGCTCAACCTAGGTCAATAGAGAAAGCACATCCCAGAAATGAAGAGAGATGTCATGCACCATAGTTCATGCTATTGTGAAAGTGGATGAAACATGAACTACATATCTGTACATTAAGAAGTTAATACACTACTATCTGTGACACAAAGTTTGATTCATATATATTAATCTATTAAAGATGTCTGTTCAGCCAACACTTTTACAGTTTAGTGGCAGGTAGAAAAACTCTATCCAAATGGTTCTGAAAATCACAGTGTACTAAAAGATGCCCTCATGAGGATGTTTAAGTTGAAAAGTGGCTTAGTCCAAGAAAAAAGGACACATGTTTAAGCTGTCTTCCATTAACCTGACCTCTGGATATGCAACCAGTGTTTCAGGTGTGGGCATCATGAGATGCTCTTCTTCCAAGCATTCTGTTCTTGCATGCACATGGGCACAACATCTGAGGAAGAGCTGTTAGCAGAGGATAAATGTCTGTTCTTTATCAGCATGTACATGCCTGTTTGTTCATGTCTTTACAGTAAATCAGCTTAGCATGATATTAAAAACTGAAAGACAAAAAGGTAAGAAGCAACTGAGACAGAGGATGCCAGCTCACCCAGATTTACTAATAAATCCAAAGAACCCAACAAAACAAATACACATCAAACTGTGCCTCAGCAAGAAAAGGAAATGAAACTAAACAGCCTGTGCAGCTTTGCCAGTCACTGCTTTCATGGCTAGCAGCAGCAAAAGACCTTGCAAGACATATGAAAAAGCATCAGTCAGGAAAAAAAGAATCCTAATCTCAGCACCATGCACTTCACATAAGGGAAAACTATTAAGGTGTACCTGAATGTTCTGCACTTGAAAGTAATATGTTTCTAGAAATATATGTTTTACAGCACTTGATCTTGAGGCATCACTAGCTGTTACATTCAGATAATTTCCTTACCATCCTGGAGGGGCTGCTGACATTATAACAGATTGAGCATGAAGATCTGGCTAATTTTTCAGAAAGAAATGCACTTTCCCACACAATACAGCTGAAAGCAGCAGTTAGACAGGGCTAGGAGGGGAACAAAGAGCTGCCAGAGTCCAAGAGCTGACAGGTTGGACAGGAACCAAGGTCAGCATAGTGCAGATTCATGCTGTGATCTAGTAGCAGATGCCTTGTGAGGAAGGCACTAGAAAACAGCACATTGCAAGTATGGCATACTTTCCACTCAGAAATGTCTCTGCCACTGGAGGTGGAAACTGCAAGTCTGTGTAGTTAGGAATTACCTTAGACACAGAAGTAGGGAGGACTTCCAAATCACGATTTGTGATAATACCAGGTATTTTTTGTCTAAAACCTGCAAGTCTTCAAATTATTGTAAATTTTTGGCCACATGTCTTTTGTGGTTTGGCACGAGAAAAATCTTGCTGAAGTACCTATGGAGGGTGCAAGACACAAAGCTTTTTTTTTTTAAAGAACAAGATATAGCATCTAGCTCATAATGAAACTAAGATGGAAACAGCATGTGTCAAGAAGAATTTTTGAGGAGAAATTGTGTTCTCTCTTGGTAGTAGATGCAGCCAATTCATAGGTTACCAATGGAGAGTCTGCAGTTGTTTGATGTATTTTCTTTTTAAATTAAGTATTCTTAGTATCTCTTACTAAATTTGGAATATTTTTTAGATTTTGTCTACCATGACTTTTGCAGCAGTATGCATCTTGTCAGTGATAGCTGTGATGATGTTTAGAGGAAGCAGTTTATTTTTCTCATGGATTTAGTTCAGTCTTGATAGCTGTTATTTTCTTACAAAGATGTTGGGTTTGCTGGAACTTGTTCTACTGAAGTTTGTGTTTCTTTAGGCACATTCTATATTTACCTTTTGATTGCTGTTGCAATTTTTAGGACATTCATAGTATTATGAAGCAGACCATTTTTCTCACTTTTGGGCTTTTTAGATGTATGTACATAAACAGACAAACATATAAATATATTCAGTATGAATTACATACATTGTATTATGCATATGTATAATTTGCCTGTTTCCAAGAGAAGGTGCATTAGACATTTTATTAGACTGTATTACAGACACCAGTTAAAAATTATTTTCAGCATTTTTAAAATTTCATTTATCCTTTATTTAACTTCAGGATACATGACTGAAAAGCCTTATGTTAAAGGCTGCATCCTGCTAGCAGCAGAAGCCATTCAGTATCCTTTGAATTCCTTTGGAATTTAGGACCTGAAGCACCTTGCAAGAATGGCCATAGTCATCATGTACTGGCATCCCACACCATAAACCCACAAACCAGAAGGGGCCCCTGTGGCTCCGCACACACTGATGTGAAAGTCTGGAACACTTCTGGTGATGGGTTGAACCAGTGAAGAACAGAGTGGGACAGTCATGTCCCTGTTATATCTGGCAAAGTCCTGATGCACCCCAGGATATAATTGGTTAAGCATTTGCATTCACCATTAAAATCAGGCAAGCTATTAAAGGATTTTCTTGTTTCAGTTTCATAACTCAGTGGTTCTGGTTTTGCAATATATCCCCTGCTGTGCGCTGTGCCACAATGAAGTGGTGAGTTAACCCAGAGGTGAGCAGCCCTGTGTTGCAGAGCCAGCAGAGGTACAGCCATCATATTGACAGGTGAAAAAGCTCTACTTCAGCCTGATGTCTGGTCTTTGGTGTGGGCTTTTTTCCCCTTGATTCCTGTGTGGAGATCACTGCTTTAGAGGTTAGCTTAATTCTCAGGGATGTAGAAGTGCTTTCATGGTCTGTGTTGCCACACCACAGGGAACACAAGTTTGGCAAGACGAGATTGACTGAACATTATGCAGTGGAAAAAGAGACTGACAGTGCTTGAGGGAGGTGGGGCCTGATCTGCAGGTTCCAGGATGGACACGGTGTGGAATGCAAAGTGATAGGAGCTTTCAGGTCTTTTTATCAATTATCCTGAAATTGCCTCAGTTGTTACAATGCAAGCCTTTTAATTGCACATCTTGATAAACATTCCCAATTTCTAGAGAGAAAATATATTACTTTTAAATAAACTGTGAATTAGAACTCAGGAGAAAATTCCTTATAAGCGTGAAATTCTGGTGGATGATGCAATTTGGAGTCTGAAAGTCAGAAAACAGGCCCCTCTCTGCTGCCTGGGAGGTTGGTAGTGCTGGGAAGGGGCAAGGTGCTTGCACTGGAGCAGGGGCTTTCCTCCTCCTCTGTTCCACGAGCAGTCAGCTGTAATGGGGTGCCTTTGTGCCCTCTCAGACAGGGGTGTAACCCACACCCAAGAGAAGGAGGGACAAGATGAGAAGTGTAACACTGCCTGGCTGCAGCACATTGCCTCTTGGCCTGCCTTCTACTGGCAGCTTGGCACTGCTTAAAGCTGTCCTCGAATGTGCTCTTGTGCTTCGGCTCTCATGTTGGCCTCAGGAGAGGAAGACCAGAACAGTGTCCCAAACCATCTCTGTCTCTGTGATTGCTCCTGGGCTTTCATCAACTTAAACCCCATGTGATGATGACCTTCAGCACTTCCTGAGACTCAGGATGGCCATGACTCTTGCACTGCAGCCAACAGAGTTCTGCTGCTCAGGCTTTTGGTTTTTTATTCTTATGGTAAATTACTGATATAGAAGATGCTGAATAATTCACTAGATTGGCTTCAAACTTCACTAGAAATTAAAGATTAGTTAATTCCACATAATTTTGGCTTTCCTGCTTGTTTCAGAATTGGCCAAGCTGACATAGGAGAGTGGGCAGGTGCCTGGAGCTGTGATGGGGTTTGGGTCATAGTGGTTGGTACCTGCAGGAAGGGTTGTGCAGGAAGGACTGGCCAGGTGCTCTGTTGTGCTGCTGTAGGGGCCTGTGGGTGTGCATCAAGCCCACAGTGGAAATGCTCTGGATTAAAAATAGAAGCGACTTTCTGCCAGGCATATTTTTCCCTAACCCCTGTCTTTTCATGGTTCCTGTTTACAGTGTGGTTCCACAGACACCATGCCATATTGAGGAAAGTGAGTGCAGCACAGAGGTGGGGAGGGGTAGGAGCTTCCTAAGGCTTTTTTTTTGTTTTGTTTTGATTTGCTTTGGGGTTTTTTGTTTTAGTTTATTTTTTGTGGGTTTTTAAAAAAAATTTTTTGAGGGTTTTTTTGGCCAAAGAACAGTATATTAGTTATTTTTGCCTCAGTCTGGGGAAACAGGCTAGTCTGGGGAAACAGTCAAACACTATAGCAGGTCTCCTACTGCTTTAAACCTTGTACAATCATTGACACCAATGTCAAGGGAGTATTAAATAAAAGTATGGTGTGTGTGGTTTAACTGGTCACATAAGAACAAATCAAATGAAAATCAAACCCAAAGTTACCCCCTCACTCTTCCTGGCACCTTGCTCAGAAAAATCAGAGTAGTTTTTTTTTTTTAAAGATTGTCAAAATATTAATAGCTTGAAAAATGAAAGATTGGTAAAATCCTCCATCCTGAACTAGAGAAATGCTGCTGTCCTCAGCAGGGTTGCCTTCCTCATCTTTTGTGTGCAAAGCAACAGCGATTTGCAAGTACATCTTTATTTTCTCTTAGCAAGTACAGATAGTCCACATTTTACATTTCTAATGGAGAAGAAAGGGCCAAACAAATGAAGGAGAAATTGTCTATCTAGCAAAGCTACTGGTCCAGACCTGCTAGAATAGGAAATGGAGCTTGGGAAGACTGATTACAGTATCAGCTTTGGGTTCAAGGCAAAGACTTGTCTTTCAGACTGTGATTTATGGCCCATAAAGACATGGTTGTTCATAGTGCACTTGACTAGTCTCTGTTTAGTTCCAGGTGCTAGTGTGAGTTAATGAAACAATTAAAAAATTTCCATTTTCCAGCACATTTTCCCCTTCTAGGGTCCTTACAGTTGACAAGGTTGTTTGCAATGGGCGAGGACAATTTCTCAGGCTGTGGTTAGTGAGGGAGATGGCTCTCAAGATTTTCTCTGCCTTGAGCTGCAGCTCTGGCTGTGGGGAGGTTGAGGATATGAAGTTGCTGACTAATGACATTTTCAACTAGAGATGCACCTTCAGCATGGGGTTTTTTTTTAAAAGCCCAAACATTTATTTATTAATTCCTTTACTATGTCATAATGTTTGCAGTTAATGTTGAACTTCAAAGGCACTTTGATGCTTTAAGGGAGAGGTGTCAAATTACACTGTAGAGAGGTGTTTTTCTATCTGTTTGTAATGTGTTACTTTTTGTGAAGCTGCCTTTTTTTTTAATGTAATCCAATCCAAGCTATTTCTGAACTGATTACTTCAGAACTGCAGGATCTGTTGCTACACACGTTGTGTCTTTGGAGGTTACTTCTCTGAATCCTTCTACTATAGTCCAAAGCTGAAAAGAAAGTCTCACCAATAGCAAAGTAAGCAAGTAGCCACCTGAGGTAACCTCTGCAGGGGGAGCAGCTCAGAGTGTAGCACAATCCAGAGTCCTGGGAAGAGGACAGTGTGATGTTGATGGTTTCACAGGGCATATGTACTAAGTTTTTTGTTATATTGCAAACATCCCACAACAATCCTGGTTCCTCAGAAAAGTTGTCCCTTTCCATGCTGCCATCTAACAAATGCCCAGGAGGAGACTGTTACTTAATGCTGATTGTCTGTGATGGAGACCACAGGATCCGAGTGCTGGGGATGCCTGTAAAAGAGCTGTGAGGCAGGTGGTTATTTCTTCCAACATTCTCCTATGCTGGTGCCATGCCTGGGTCTGACATACAAAAATCTCTGGTGTTAGAGTCTTCCCTATATTTTACTGTTTGACCATTCTTATTGCTACATAGTTTCCTCTCAGCTGTACCTTGGATTTTTTATTTTGAGAGTCAAATACATTTGTTTTAATTTGTCCAGCCCAATGCAGATGTGGATAAACTATTGTTCTTTTTCACTTTGCAGCACCCATTTACATACTTGAGAGCTTTATTCTATTTCTCTCAGCCTTCTCTTTAGGCTAAGCAAACCCACTGCATTCACTTTTTCTTCATATGACATGATTTATAGATCTGTAACCATTCATAGTGCTCTGCCTGTTCACCTCCTCCTGAATCACATGCCCATGACCTTCTGCATCTTCAAGCTGCAGTTCTGTTTTTATAATTGAGCATGATGATGTCTTTTTCACTACAAAAAGGACATTGCTGAGTCAAGTCCAGCTCTTGCTCTGCACTAATCCTTACATGACTCCAGCACAATGACTGTGGTGTAATTAATTAATGGTTTCACATTTTGTATTTGCTAATGATCATTCCTGACTGGGTAAAGCAACTTGCATTTTCTTCTAGAGAGGTGCATTTTTTGTCAAAAAGATCTGACCTTTGTCCCCTGCTGTGATGTTACTCAGGAAGAATGTCCCATTTAACCTTTCTGCAAATCAATGAACATTGTTTGTCGGTGTACTTTGAGTATATGGGAGACACTTCCCTTTCCTACTGGGAGAGGGGCTGACTGCTTTGGTCCTGCCCAGCTATGAGGTTTTTGGATAGTGCTAAGGTCCTTTGGGAATCTGCAGTGTGCCATGGGGTAACTATTCACAAACTGCATGCTGTGCTGTCAATCATTGCTGGTCACCACAGTATTTACTACCCAAACTGTCTTGTAATAGACCTTAGCCAGTTACTTTACAGTCAAAAGATAGAAGTAAGCATCCTCCAGACAGCAGGACACCATGAATGTCATCCTGAGGCAGGCACATAAATCACATCAGCTGAATCATCCTCTGAAAGTGCCTGTCTGTCAGAGCTGACTTCAAACTGAGCACAGAGTGACTGTCTCAGTCGTAGTCATGGCACAGATGAATCCTAGCCCATCTTTTTAGTGGTCATTTTACTCAGTGGAGTAAAAAAGGTTTGTGAAGAGCCTCATTTTCCAGTGACCTTTGAAGAAGGCTCTGTTTCTGGTTGTGTAGCCAAAATTGTTGCAATGAACTATCAGCTGTGGGAAACTTCAGCTTTCATTCAAATTTGTGACTCTAGACTTGATATTAATGCATCTGTTAGTTCTCTTTAGTCTGAAAAAAGGTGATCTATTCAGTGGAACAACCACCAAAGTATTTCTGTGGACTCCAGAGGCTAGTATTCAAGAAAAGGAAAGACACATACTCAGACAAGGAGAGAAAACTGCTTCATGAGCAACATTATATTGGGCTCTTTGATGTTTATTTGGTAAAACCGAGTTGCATTAGTGTAGCTCACTGCTCTTGTAGCTCACTGCTCTTGTTGATATATTCAGTGCATTTTCCTGATATGCATTCTGTACTTAGGAATGGAAATTGCTCAGTAACACTCTGCTTCATGAATATTCTGATTCAATGTAATGGCTCATGGACTATGTTAATGTATATAGAATAATCTAATAATGTAATAATACCATAATGATATATTTTATATATATGTGTGTGTATCTCCCTCAGAGCCTTTCCTATACTAAAATTTTCATACCATCTATAGTATTGTGTGCTGGAGTAATCCTGCTGGGAAATTCTCAGGCACTGTCTCACTGGCAGTGTACATTTTTCCTTGCTAATGCACTTGCTATTCACTGACCATACAGCAATAAGTCTTCCACACAATACAATTCACTAGAGACTCTTGTTTTCCTTTTGTCATGAATTCTTCAGGAGTCTAGAAGCTGCAAGGAGAGATGCCTTGAAACTTTGTTTTCTTCTTGTCAGAGGGTTGTGCCTACCCTATTGACAGCAGTCAGTATTGACAGATTTCCAGATTTGTCTGTGTTGTTTCCTCATGATACTGTGATGCTGTGAAACAGCAGAAATGGAAATACTTAGTTGTAATATTCATAAAGCTATATAGAAATAAAATATTTTTTTTCTGGGGAATAACTGACTAATTTAAGGACAGAAAAACTCTACATAGGGTAAACTGAAATTGTTCCTGAGCGCTAGTAGTGCTATTATGTTTTTGTGGTTTGCTTTTCAGAGAGCTTAAAGACCCTGTGACACCAGGTACTCTATAACTATTAGGTGTTGCCATTGATTTTTACAGGGATGATGCATCAGTTAGCAAAGCTTCATCTATCATAACTGTAAAATATTTCAAATTGTACCATGTGAAGTGTAAAGGCTTGAATCTATTTGTTATCCAGATCTTGCACAGTGGCTGCAAAATCCTCTTTGACCTTGAAAATCCCTGAGTTTGGCGTTTCCAGCCCAAGCTGTCAGTAACAAGGATGGGGGATATGCAGGTGGGATAATTGTCCATGGGAAAACTTGCACTGCTCAGTGCCTGATGATAAGATCATTTCATCAAGAAAAAAGAAGTCACTGATATCTGATATCTTTGTTGTCATGTAAAGCAACAAGGAGAACAACAGCCCATACAGGTGATTAACTTTCCCTGCTCCCCCAAGGGCTGGCTGCTCACAAGCAAGGTCAAAAGCAGATGGTAGCCTGACCACAGCACTACTTGACCTGTATCTGTATGGTAGATAAATGTATGTTTGGGAATGCAATGTTTTGTGTTCTCCACTGAAGCATGCCTACTGTTCACATTTGATCCTGGGCAACTCTAGGTGATCCTGATCTCCAGGTGGCTCTGCTTGAGCAAGGTGGTTGGATTGGATGACCTCCAGAGGTTCCTTCCAACCTCGGCCTTCTGTGCTTATACCTTAAAACCACACAAGCTGCTTACCAATTTCTCCCTGAATTGAGAGGATTTTGATTCAATGCCTAATAAGTGTTTCTTCCAGCATCAGCCTGGGATTAAACCACACTGTGTTTGCATGCTGACAAGGTGCACAGCTGCTAAGTGTCATGTTGCTTATGGCACCATGGCTTTTACTAAATGTGTGATAAATGTGAAATACTGCAAACCACATAGTGATTATCAGCTAAAATGTTTTCAATGATGTTATCTTTGCTTTTTATCTGTGCTTGTTCATTTGCAAAATGCAATCATTTGCAATTGGCCTGCTTATTGTTAGCTCAAGTTGGTTCTGTTGAATATTGAACTCAAATAATTTGGGAGTGTTATTCAATATGATGCCTGGTTTATTAGTTTCATTTTAATGTGTTGGAAATCTGCACAGAGAGCTTAGTCTTAGTGGCCATTACAGGGGAAGATCAGTTTCCAAGCCAGCTGCAGTGCTGCAAGCTACATTTGCTGGGAAATGATAGAAAAACAATTTAGGAATATATATAGCTTGTCAATCTGTGCTTTTTCTAGTCTATGACGTGAAGAGTCTTGTAAAGACTGAACTCATCACATATCAGCTGGTATAAACAGGTCATGCTACATGCCATGAATTTTAGATTGTGTGTCATTTTCATTTATTTTTTCTGTATTTTGAGTGCATCCCTGAAGTTTAAGCACGAAAAAAAGACTAGTTGAAAAACCTAGTGGATTTATCACCCAGCAGGTATTTGGTGACAGCTCTTGCCACAGGGATTATGACTCTTCTCTTGTCACTTTCTCCTTGAGCACAAGTTACACAGCCTGGGAATTTAAAACACCAGATAATGAGGGATTAGAGGCATGTAATTTTTAGAACCCATGTACTGTCAGGAGAAAAAATAATAGTAGGTTTCCTCTGTCATTCACACCAACCTGATCTAAATTAGCTGGAGAGACGGCAATGAAGGACACTTCAGTTTAAAACTCTTATTTTCATGTCAACTACGTTTCCTGGTAACCTCTTTGCCTCCTGTGAGGAATGACAAAGCACGTTCAGCTCTAGAGGTGGCTGAGAGGATACTTGATTCTTTTTGGACAGCAGTCTAAGATGCAGCACAAAGTAGGGTCCAGATATGCACCATTGTGCTTGTTGAATTGGGGGCTTTAGGCTCTTCCTATGCAGAGCTCCTTGGTGGTTAGAACTGCAGATTTTGGGGTTCCAGCTGTCTTGATTTGTCCTAACCTCCAACACCAGCTTATCTTAAAAAAGATCTTAGAGATGTACCTCGCCAAACAGCAAAGGAGATGACAAAAAGAGACAGTTCTGGCCAGAGCTGAGCAGACTGAGTACAGCTGGTTTTACCCACACCCCAGTGAAGTTAACTCTTCATGTTTCCAGGATGGGGGCAGGTGTAGTAACTGTGCTTCTGCTTTTGAAAACAAGGTTTAAGGCTCCTGGTTTTTTGGTTTTTTTTTTTGTGTTTTCCCAGGACTCTCTTTAGAGAGCTGATGTGAAAAGTTATGGAGAGGTGATGCTTTGTGAAGGCTGACCTAGAACAGAGGATAAACAGAGTTAAGAAATTAGAAGGCCTTAATGGGTACACCTTGTGCAGTACAAGAGCCCAGCCAGGGCTATACCCAAGATGAACCCAAAACCATCACAAAATGGACAACTGGTCATGAGGTTGCTCACATGTATAAGTTGTGGTCGGTTAGCATATTGGTGCTAATTGTCCAATTATAGCTTTAGATTATGAAGTCCCATCCTTCTTGTTTTCATGTCTTCATTCTGCTGTTGTTTATGCTCTTGGGCCTGAGATTTGGATCATTTGTCATTGGTCCCCAGTTAGAGAAGGAATTGTTTTGCCTACCTACTCTGTGAAGAGAGCTTACTATCCCCTATTATAAAGCTCAGAACTACACACTAAAGCAGTACAAAATTAGAAAAATATAAAAGCTAAAACCTGAGGCATCAGAGGTTTAGACATAGTGAGACTTAAAATGTGTAAAATTGTAGAGACAATGTTTTAAAATCAACTTCCACACTGATAAAGAAGAGGTTTTTTAACAGAGGAGTAAAAAAAAAAAAAAGGTCTGGCAGCAGTGGGCTACTTTGACCTTGAATTCATATATCATTCTTAATACCATGATTCAAGCAAGTAGGATAAATAACTCCATGCCCTTTGGGCACTGATTGCCATACACAGCGGGTACTTTCCAGCAATGCGGATATTCTGTCCCATCTCCTTGGAGACAGAGAGACTTTGGGCCAAGCTGAAACCCCTTATAAACACAGTTGAGACTCCTTCTTTGGTATTCAGCTATTTTAGCTGGCATTTATACTAATTTATCTTTTTTTTAAGTATTTTCAGCTGGACTGCTGCCTACATCTAGAGTATGGAAAGTTGTTACACAGGAGTGCTCTGAACAGACAGATAAGCAACCCCAGCCACCAAAAGCAAAGCCCCTTTGACAACTTCAGCATTTTCAGGCACTGATTACTTGCAGTGACAATCACTTCTAATGTACTCCTGCCTGTAGGTATTGACGTGTTTGTTCTGATTCTCAGTCTTTGTTTAGGGCTTATTACTGTGATCACTTTTTCTGTTGTAGGTCTGCAGATCAGCAGTTTAATTACAAAGATAGTTCTCTCTTAAATGTCAGCTTGCTGCTATATTTTTGCTGTCCCTGTAGCCATTAACTCCTTTGTACTGATTCATGGGCACGGTTTTACACAGTAGACCTTGCTACCAACCTTGACGTCAGTTTTATTTGTTCTTCTCATTTAAAACAGAAATTAAAAAAAAAGAGGTCCTGTTTTTCGTCTGATACAAAAATGTTTGTCATATTTATGTATGCACATTTACAGTTGTGTGTGAGGAAGATGTATACTGATGAAAATGGAGGACATTTATTTTGATGAATAGTAATATGTTGCTTAGCGATACATCAGGTCATATCAAATTGTCACTAAGCAACTAAATGTGATCTGACAATGTTATGAATTCTCTTTCATGTGCTTACTGGTTTCTTAGAAGTGCAAGTATTTTTTTGCCCTGATCACTAGTAATTAACTGTACGAATCTGTTTAATGCTTTTATTTTCACTGAGTTTTGGTTATTATTAAATCTCTTCAGTTTGTCTTAATTTTTTTCATTCCAGATATCTCAGGAAGCAATGCACTCACTTGCCCCAAATGTGAATTACAGCTAAGTGAAAATAAAAATACTGTCTTTTTTATCTTGTTAGGTTTTGTGCCCTTCTAACTCTCATCACTTACACTAGGAAGTGACAGTCATCACTTATCAAATTACAAAGTGTCAATTCACTTATCAAATTACAAAGGTACTTTTAGTTTGGGTCATGGTTTATTAGGTAGAAATAACTATGTTTTCATATGTTACAGACTGAAACTGAAAAGGAACTAGTGAACCAGAAGGTGCAGGTAGCTGAATGTACAATTACAGAAGCACAGAATGAGCTGAGTTGGGAGCAACCCACAAGGATAATTGAGTCCAACTCCTGATCCTGCACAGGACACCCCAAGTCACACCATATGCCTGAAAGCAGTGTCTGAACTCTTATTGAACTCTGTCAGGTTGGTGCTGTGACCACTTCCCTGGGGAGCCTGTTCCAGTGCCTGACCAGCCTTTGGGTGAAGAACCTTTTTCTAATATCCAGCCTAAACTCAATCGCTTCATCGTCACTGATCGGAGCCACCGATCTCCACTTCATACATGAGATCCACTCTGTTGATAAGCAGAAAAAGGAGGACAACTTCCTGAGTTAGTTTCCCTTAGGACCTGTTCCATAAAGTTGCCATCCAGGTATTTTAGAAGTCTTCTGGCCTGGGCTGTACCAGCTGTGTGATGCTGGCAGTTAGTTTCTGCCAAGTTGAAGTCCTCCTTAGGACAAGGACAGTTGACTTGGAAGTGTTTCTTGGTTCCTCAAAGAATAATTCATTGATCTCATTTTCCTGTCTGGAAGGTCTATAGAAGATTCCCAAGGTGATATTCACATTATATGTTACTCCTGTGATCCACGTGGTCCCTCTTCCAAGCCACCCCATCTCAAAATTTGGAAGAAGTTTTTCTCATATGAGCATTGCCCCTCTTCACACAAGCACCAGGCCATTTACTTTTTGGAGTGCGTGGCTGACTTGGGTGCTGCTCTGCCTTTTAAGTGTCCTCTTGCAAAAATGTCTTGTGACTCACAGCAGTGACCATTATGATCCAGTTATTTATTAGAGAGATACTTCTGTCTGAATTAAGGTGCAAACAACACCATAGGCCCAAGTCAATAATACAGATTTTATTTAACAGTAAATGAGGGGGAGATAAAGAAACAGAGGAAGGTGGTGGTGGGTGGTGGGAGGAAGGTTGGAGCAGGGGAAAGAAACACCTTAAGAAGAAAAAGGTGTCAGCACTCTGTAGATTTCAATGACATCCTGTTGCTCCTCTTCTTCTGGTCTCAGTGGTTGCAGACTGTATCCATCAAGTGGTGGAGGGAAAGAGTCTACAAAACTCCTGTACTGGTCCACTAACACCAGACTCTTATTTCACCTGGGTGGGTACTGCAGGTGGTCAAATGTTAGCAGTTCAACCCCTTACACTTGGGGATACATTCCTCTCCTTTGACCTGGGATACTTGGACAATAGCATCACCTTGTCTTATTTCAAGGTTCTTTTGCCATCCAAATTTGGAGATATAATCAGAAAGGGTTGGGCTTTTGTAGATGAGCAGCTGTTTCTTTGCAGTTTGCTACAGTGGACGAAAGACTTTTGGTAATCTTAACAATGATTAAGCCATTAACCTTTTCAGTCTCTGACAGTGACTCCAATGTAGAGCCATCAATTGGCTTGAAACCTTTTGAAAATGTGAATTATTTGGTAGGAAAGATAAAATAGCTTTAACTTCCTCAGAAATCTCCAGCTGTCTATCTCTGCTTTTCTCTGTGCCATCCTGAGTATCAGGATGACAGGAGTGCTGGTTTTCTGTGGTGGGCAGAGACCAGCATGGAGGCACTCACCCCTCTTTCCTAGCTTGTGGATTTCACAGAGCCCCCTTTGGCTTTATGTCTATGTTTCAGGGAAAAGTTGAGAAACAAAAGTGAATGTTTCATGTTTGGGTCCTCTTGGGTCACTTGGCCAGAAGACACTTGCTCATCTTAACTGAGGCTAAGAGTAAGGTAAATATTAATTCCAGGTCGCATAGTGATGAACCATGCATAGAATAGGGATGTTGCTAAGAATAGAATTGCTGTCTTCCAGAAAAAAAAAAAAAGAAAAAAAAAAGAGAAAAATATTAATAAAAGTTTTGAAGGGCAGGAATAACCATTAACTAAGCTGGCACCCTCCCAGACTTTGCTTGCGCAATTTTAGTCTTACTTCTGGTCAGGCTTTCTGAGCATTATTGGAATATAAATGTCACCTAAATGAGTAACAAATCTGGCATGAGAAGTAGACTCACCTGTTCTAAAAGAATTCGCTTGAATTCTTTTGAATTGAAACTAGGACAATTTCACATTTCTTTCAAATGTGCGAGCATTGGCATTGCCCTCAAATGGTGCTGTCTGTGTGGGCGATAGGCAGTCTATTTATATTAGTGTTGCCAACATGATTTCAATGCTGTGGTCTGCACTGCTTATCTTGCATGCCCATGTGTGCTGCTGTGTGAAGCTGATCCAGGTAAAGTGAGCCTGCTGTGCCTTTGTCATATCTCCCTCACCTCCTGCATCTGGGTCCTCTGCTGCAAGCTGTGAAGGTCAGGGATGATGGCAACTGCCCTGAGCATAGCTTGGGTGGGAAATGGAGGGTGCAGCAAGAGCCAGGCAAGGAGCACCATCAGCTCAGATGGACAGCAAACCTGCCCTGCCTCACTGACCTCACTGACCCTGGGCTGAAGAGGTTAATGATTGCAAGAGGGTTGATTGCATCTTGCAGGGAGCACTGTTGTGAATGCGTCAAACAGCACTTTTGGCAGCACTTTCCTCATGGTCCCAGGGCAGTCACTGCTTCCTGGTCCTCCTTCATCGCCTAAAACAATGTTTTTTTCAAGATAGCTCACTAGGATGTGACTTGTTCAGTGCTGGACAAGCAAAGAGTTTCTTGTGGGGAGGCATCTCTTTCTATACATTCCCTCCCTGAAAAAACACTATCAATACAGAATTGCTGTGTTTTACAAGATCATGTTAACCACACCATACCTCTCTGAAAATAAATATATTGGGTACAGAAGCCTTGCTATACGAAGTGTTGTAAATCTGAGAATATCTGTCTCTTCCCATGGATCAGAGGGGAAATCAACAATGCTCAACTTATCTTACACTCTCCTTCTTGCTTTATCCACCTTCTCTGCTTTTCAAACGATGAAAAGTGAAGTCCTGACTTAAAACCCATGTTTTAAAACTCATATTTAGACTCCTTAGACAGGCTCTGTTGGGCTCCATTTGCCAAAGTCCTTTTCAATTTAGCCTATCGATTTCAAGAGTCCTCAAAGAAGTATAAACTCTAGTAATTTAGGTGATTTAAACTGATGCATTTTTTTAATGTGGTAGGAAACTCTAAGTTATTCCATCATGGGTTCATTTCTACATCCATCTCTAGAGCTCAGAATATACACCTCAGGGAGGGGGGGCTGTCAATCCAGGCTTTGCTCTTTTACACCAGCTCAGGAAGGATTGACTTGGACTGGATGGCATTGGACTAGACTGTACTGGATAAGACTGAGAGTTCATAGCCATCTTAAAACAGTAGGGTTTGCTCTAGAAAAGGAACAGGAATGCAGAAGCAGCAGTGTCAGATGTAATACAGTTAATTCCATAGATGTCTGACTGATGGAGAATGCTACCAGGTCATGACCCACCAATACTGCACTTGGGAAGTGAGAAGAAAATTCTGGGTGCAATGCTGGTTCCTGAGGCTTGCTGTCTACACTGATGATATTAAATCAGTGTCAGGCCACAGGCTCCAGCACCTGTAATCACCCATTCTGCTGGGCACAGTCATTACTATTTTGGCCAGGGCTGACTTGCTCTCTTAGCCAGGTCTGGATTTAGTGTGGTATGGGGGTGATTTTCAGCAGTCTGCCTGTATGATACCCCATCATCGTGGATGTGGGAGTGGTAAAGTAGCTGTAGGCTGCTCCAGGGCCAAGGAAAAGTTCCACGAACATCTAATTTGCTGGAACAAATGCATTTATGGTGTTGGAAGCACACCTGATTTCTTGGAATAATTTACATATTTGATGTAATTACCAGTGTAATTAACATTGATTGAAAGCACATCTACATTTGCTGGGTCTTACACACTAAATCTTGCTGACCGCCATCTGTCTTCCAAGAGGGAGCAATTCTTTGATGACTTGAGCCAGCCAGATGCAACGACAGCCATCATGAAAGACAAACAACCCTCCTTTTGGGCTGTTTTTGCAAATTTTAATAAAATGTTTCTCCTGCTATACAGCTTTCTGGCCAGAGGCACAAGTTTCTAGCATGTAAAAAAAGAATCAGTCAGTGGAGTTTTATCACTTCTCCTGGGGTTTTACACTGAAGAGCATTGAAAAATATTTAAGAAGCAACAGCAGAAAGTAAAGAGATGGTCTGGTTTTTTCAGCAACAGAAAGAACTGCATGAATCCTTCTGCCTGTGTTTCAGGACAGACTGGTGCCTAAATTCACCCTGGAGCAAAAATTTTCTTGTGTCCAAACAATTTAAAACTTAGAGGGAAGAGGAAGAAATTGGGCAGATCAGGAAAGGACCATTACTTGATGAATAAGGCAGTAGTGGCTGCAATATTGAAATTGTTCTAGCTGTCACTTACTCATGAACTAGAGGTGTTGGTCAGCCACCAAGATGCCAAGGGGCACTTCCTGTACATGTGTGAAAGAAGCTTCTGCTGGGATTGCTAAATTGCAAAAGGATTTCTGTGAAATATATCACTGTGAATGGCACATAGGGATTTTTGAGGAAAGAGTATCTATTTTAATACAACTTTCTTGTATTTTTGTGAGTTCTAACCCCTTTTTACACCTTTAAAGTCACAGCTTTTGCTTGTGGTTGTTATTTTTTATCCTGGAGGAGCAGCCACTCAAAAGAGTCCCGAAGCTTTCTGTCCTGAGCTGAAATCTTTGTGAAAGCTAAATTGCCTCTCGTATGTATCATCTTAGGGTTACTGTTGCTAGGAAATATATTTTCATTTAATTTCTAAGAACTACTAGGTAATGGAGATTGGTTGGATGAGACAGAAGCAATTAATTGAAACATCCAAGAATTCAGAGGTCTGTTAGAGCAAGGATGTTGGTTTGTAGCTGATAGCATTTTGCAAAGTTGCAATTAGGATGAGACAAAATTATATAAATTCAAAAATATATTTTTCTTAGAGCAACAGGTAATTTTAAAAATTCATGCACAACTGTAAAAAGACTTTTTTGATACAACCATTCAGGACATGGTAAGTCATCCAAAACTCCAACAATAGGAGATCTGTAAGGTAAAAAGCATAGAAAAGCCTCCACTGACACTGTCTTGGATGCACACTTGGCACTTGCTGGTATTGGTAGAGAAAATGACTCATCACTGCATCCTCAACCCCAGGAAAATAAATGGGGCCTAGAGTTAAAATGTCTTGTGTGAACCAGCGGAAAACCGGAATCATTCAAACATAGAACAGGGGAAGGCAGTTTAGTCATGCAAGAATAGCTCATGTTTCAAGGTAACTGTCAAGGTCTGGCAATATTGGAGTCCCCCAATATTGGAGACTGGAGCCCTCCATTGGTAGGTCTGAAAGGTTTGACTAATGGAGCAAGGATTATTCTCCTCCCAAATGTGTGCCTCTGTTGCTATGAATGATTTGCTCTCTGTCTCATTTGAATGCTTATTATATGAATATTTAGTTCTGAATGGATACAAACTTGGTATGAAAAAGGGAAGGGGAAAGTAGCTGAGGAAGTCTCTTAAACAATTTGCATCTCCCACATGTAACTACTTGCTGTGCTGTACTGAGAGCAGTGAATTCCCATTGCTGCATTGTGGAAGCAGGAATTGGGAGTTCACAGCTCTTCTCTCCCTCGCCCTCAGTTTCAAATGGAGCTAATCCATTCTTAGGTCACATGGAACTAGCTGATGTCTATGGCCATGCCATGTATAGACTTTTTTATTTCTAGAGGCTAGTGGGAAAAAAACCCCATTGTGTATTCTAGATGTTTTAACATTTATTCAATTTTTTATTGCAGATGCTTATGATTTTATAAACATATAAATGAATCTACAAAACTCCAAAGTATACTTTCATTAGTAATCTAAAAGTAAGTACTTAGTGTAAAATGTGATATTTTTGCATTTCTTCAAAAGTAGAAGTCATTAAGTATTTTCCAATTTAAAAAAAAAACAGATAGAAAGTAATACAAAGTCCCAAGATTTCAGCATGCTTTTTGCTTTATAAGCAATGCAATATTGGTAGTCAGACTATGCCCTCCACAGCAAGCATCCAGATATTTCTCTTAAAGAAAGGGACATTGTATTACTTTAGATTTTTGAACAGTGCAGGAAGGGCAGGTACTCAGTGATTTTCTGTGCCTACCTTCATATACAGCTTATTTACTGACAAATCTCTTAAGATTTGTTTGAGGTTAGGGAACAATTCAAATGTTTAACTGCTTCCCCAGAATTTAGCCCCAAGTGTGGCTGTAAGTCTCAGTGCAGTGATGTGCCCCAGAGGATTTTGTGCCCATCTTGCAGACGAACTTTGGCAGCCTACAGCTAGAACAGCCTTGGCATTTATGTCCTTGGCATTACTGATTTCAGTCCTAGATTTAAAACAGATCTGAAATATTGTGGAAATAGAAAAAGTTACTAAGGATTTCTCCTCTCTGCTATATGAAAAGACACTCAGTTTCATCATGCACAGCCTAATAATCTCCTGTGTAGTCTAAAGGGGGTCTGGGAAGGTCAGGAGACTCCTGTGTTCTTTGTAAAGTCCTCTAAACACCTCAAGCTACATCATGGTCTCTGGTCAGCCTCAAACTGCTCTCTATAGCTCTACAAAGAAACTCTAAATTTCCAAAATTGCTGAGAAAGGAGGTGCTCACATCAACTGCAGTGCACTCCAGTGTGGCATGATTGAGTTTTTGCCTCTTTTAGCAGGGTCTTTATGTAAAAACACAAATAATTGCCTGCATAATTTAACATTGGTAGTTAATTTAGCCTTCCAGAACCAAAAGGGACCTACAAGAAAGCTGCAGAAGGACTCTGCATGAGGTTATGTAGTGATAGGACAAGGGGTAATGGCTTTAAACCTAAAGAGGGTAGGTTTAGATTAAATATCAGGAAGAAACTCTTTTCTTAGAGGGTGTTAAGACACAGGAACAAGTTGCCCAGAGAAGCTGTGGTTGCCCCATCCTTAGAAGTGTTCAACAGTAGGCTGAATAGGGCTTTAAGCAACCTCAAAGCTGTCTCTGCCCATGGCAAGGGGGGTGGAACTATGTGATCTTTAAGGTCCCTTCCAACCCAAGTAATTCTATGATTCTACACATTTCTATGGATTTCATAGGCTTTAGTAATCCACATGGAAAATAGGACAAAATAGTACTGCTTTTCTCTTGGTGTTTGTCTGTTTTACTGATTTAAACTGAAAGCTTTCTGAGCTGGAACCATCTTTGCAATTGGTGTGTACATGGACTCTCATAAAGGGCTTTAGAGTCTCATCTGTGTTAGAGAGACATTGCTGCACTAGAAATATTTACCAATTATTGGCAATAATTATTCCTTCATGGAGATGCACTGAAACACAACAAAGACTATTTGGGGAAAGAAAAGCTCACTATCAGTTGGCTGAATTGTTTGTATTGGCCTGTGTAACAGTGCAGAGTGGAATTATTTTGCTTTACATGATTGTTCTTGTAACTAAGGAAACTTCAGAGCAGCTGTTGACTTATTGTTGATTTGTTTGCCAGTTAAACTTTCTAGAAAAAACAAAGAAAATAAATTTGAGGAAACTAGAAGATCAAAATGGGCACATTAATTATTTCTTTCTCTTTTCTTTATAACTGAGATACCCTGCATGTCTCAGCAAATTATTGTTGAAGTATCTGCAGTATTAACATAAAAAGCTTTAATTGAAAATATATCTCCTGAGAATTTAAATTCTTTTGTTGTGGGCTCAGACCTCCAAGATTTTCATACATATTGCTGAAGGCTAGTGCACTGGGACATACAATCTTCAGCAGTGGATGATGCAAGGAATTAATTATTATGAAAAGTACTCGGTTGTCAGATTTTCCTCCCCACTGAGCTTGGTATAGCACCAAAGCAGATATGTTCTTTCCTCAAAGAACCTTCTTTTTTATTAGCATGAAATGGGGGAGGAGGGGAGAAAGTTAAACAGAGCCATGAGGATAATTTTTTAAAAGATAATCCTCACAGTGTCTTCACCCTCAAATATTTTGCAGTTTTGTTCTTAATTCTTGGATTTTATTAAAGAAATGAGGCATAGGAAATTGTACCAACTTTTTTTCAGTATGCCTGCCTACAGTATACAAAAGATACCATGTTTCTGAAAGTTTCAGAACTGAGAAATTCTGAGAAGAGCAAAGATCTACTTTTTTGTCCTCTGTGAAGAGAAAGGCACAAAGAGAGAGACAACATGTAGCTGTTGGGAAATTTACCATAAAAACGTGTCTCAGAAAAGCTATGCATATTTGGGCTGGGTTTTTTAAGAAAGATCAACAATGCATCTGGACATGGAAATATGAAAACCCTTTTAATAATTAAAACTTCACTGCTCAGTGGTTTTGGTTTTATTTTATTTTATCTAAGCTCATAAAACGTTTGGATCCAACATGGGTTAAAATTTTAAAGGCTGAGCTTTGAAACTTTCAACAGGATTCCCAGCAGGATCTGATGGGTTCAAACACTGTTGAAAACCCAAACAGAGACTGATCTGCTCTGAAAAGTCATCATCAGGATCAGATGTCCTCATTCATCTGGAATGTAGGTCCTCATCCTGGCAGCCCAAAGAATTTTTTCAAGGGCTGCTTTAAAGAAGATTTCTCCCGTTTTCTTCCTCCATTTCTGAGAAGAGCAAACTGTAGACATCAGCTCCCTACTGGACATAACTGAAATAATCTCCACTTTAAAATCTGGATGAGAAAATGTTTTCACAATGGCACTTTTTGATCTCACACAGAGGTTTGAACCTTCAAATATAAGTAAAGCTAAAGCCATGCCCTAGATGTCCCAATGATGTTTTTCCCTCTAGTTCATATATTATAGAGGAATGTTTTATAATACCTGAAAAGATAACAGAAAGAGCAGTTGTCAGCCATCAAATGATGTTTTTTCTAATGAAGTTCCTCAGGAATCAATAACAGCTATGCATCTTGCCAACAATTTTATCAACATTCTGGAAGTAAAATACAAATAAAATTTAAATTATTTGTTGTGAAAGCAGGTCAGCCACTTTTAGAAATATGCTATTTTAGAAATACTTGGTGACTGCAGGAAAGGATCACTCTAAAGCCTGTTTTCTTCTTGGGAATTAGCTCCTAGAAATAGGAGCTGTGAAAACATTGTGGAAATCATTGAAGAGCTGATAGGGAACATGGCAATGTAGGAGGGTAAAGCAGTTAATGAACATGGATGGGAATGGAAGAGTGAGGAGGTGTTTTTTGTGTTGCATGTGGCATTATTGAAACTCATACAGGAAGGCTGAATCCTCTTGGCAGTATTTTTAGCAGATCTGAAAAACTGGAAAGCTCCAGAAAGCACAAAGAAAGGACAAAGGGCTCCACTTATCAGCCTCAGCAAGGGACATTTTTGGCTAGGCTGAAGGAAATGGTTTTTTACAGTGGTAAAAACTTGGAGAAAGTCCTTTTCCTTATTTTTCTTTTTGTATTTGATATCTGTCAGTATTCTATCAAATGGTAAGATTTAAGCATGAGAGACATCTTCAGTAAAGTTCAGGGGTTGGTGCTGTGTGACCCCAGAGACAAATCTGATATAATCCTTTTTGTTTCATGTAGATATGCATATTTGTAACACTCAACTCTCACAGGACATTTTTTATCAGTAGACCTTGGAACACATTGCAAATTATTTTTTTGTCATCTCCTCTGTTTCTCTTTCACAGAAATTGAAATGCAGAGAAGTCAAGTGGCAGAGTTTTCTAGGGGCAGATGTGGGAATAGCCCCTGTACTCCCTCAACTCCTCTGTCCTGAGCTGCTTGGCTGACTTCTATGCCTCCTGCCTTCTCCGAATAATACCATATCCATTGCAGTAGCTTTCAGCCCAGTTATTACCAACTCAATATTTCCAAGTTTTAAAATGAATGGTGCTCAACTGCCCATTGCAGATCAGCACCCAGATCACAAATGATATCCCACTGCAAAATGGGTAGAATTGCTAGTGTGTCAAAAGGTTTTCTGTGGAACTGAAAGTGAGCTGGACAGATCTTTTGAGAAGGCAGTGCCCAGAAAAAATGTCAAAGTTCTGATCTAAAGCAGCTGATAGCTCATAATTATGATAAGTCCAACTACATAGGGGTATGAGATGTTAACAAGAGCAGTGAAGGTGAGAAGAGTTACACTGAAGGGACAAGACTACTCTTGGCTTTCTTTCATCTTGTAGTGTAAATGTGTATAGATTTACAGTATACAGTGTATAACTGTATTTTCACACTGAAGAAATGTGAATAACATTTCCCAAGTTTTTAACAGCTCCTTGAAATCCTTCACTTGTGAGGTGTCAGAGGTCAGTGACTGTGTTTGTTGTTTGGTTGTATTTTTCCATAACAATCCATAGAGAAGCAGAGGATAATACAAAGAAGTTAATTGTCTGAAATATGTAGTTCATAAATATCTAGAACAAAATAATAAAAGGGAGATTCAGGTTTATTGAAGACCACAGGAATAATAGAATATACATATAATAACATTTGATTAATTTATTTTAAAATAAATGTGCTGGTTTAATTTGTGTGTATGAAGTATGCCCAACATTTTCTGTTAATTCAAAACTGTATGATATAAAAGAACAATATCTCTCTATTGTTTTTGAGATTTCATTTTTCAATTTTAGATGTGATGGTCTGAGAAAACCTGAATCTATTTGCTAGAACCATTTTGTTTAGCTGCTCTTATAAATCTCCTATCACAATTCACAGGTTTTATGTAACAAGAAAATGCTATTAAAGTCTGTGAGCTTTAAAAAACATCTGTCCTTAAGAAGAAAAAGAAATACCAAATAATAACAAATAAAACAACACAGCACAAAATGAATATGGTAGAAGTATGTTACTCTTTGCAGTAATGTGCCATAGAGTAATGGCTTAATTTCCTGAGGATCTACTGAAGTTCAACATTTTGAAGATAACTTATCATTTTCAGTGATTTTTTCAAAGTAATATCTTGAAAAGGTACCCAGCAGTCTTATCAAAAAGTGACTTGAAGACCAGATATCTATAAAGCTCCTTTTGCTTGTAGTTAGTGAACCAGGACAAGACTATGAAAACAAGACCTATACACAAAGTGTGTACAAAGTGTGTTTAGCTTCAGTGATTACTGGGACTCTGAACCACTGTCATCACATTAATTGTTAACTTGGGTAAATACATTTCAGGCTACCTCAAAATTTAAAAAAAACCCACATAAACTTAGAATGCTTAGAGTGGACTCTTGGAGGCCCTTTGGCCTTTATGCCCCAAATATTAAAATTTATATTTGGAGTGTATGGTGTGATCCTTCAGGATAGTCCAAGCCATGACCAGAGGACTGTCTGGTTTCTTTTGGAGGCTGTGCACTTCCAGATCACATTGAAAATCCCTTGGCTGAGAACAATATCCATGTTGTATAGTGCTTGATGCCACATATGGACCATGTATTTCCAGTGCCATTACTTCAACATTGCACTGATTTGAGTGGACATAGGACTGTGCTCCTCAGGAAGAAATATTTTTGAATCAGTGTTTTATGGGCGCTCTTTTCTTCTACAAAATATGCAAATGCATTTGATTATTTTTTCTGCATGAACTAAAAGAGAGAATGAATGTATTTTCTAAGGCTGTGTCTTGTTTCCTTGTAATCAGCAATGCAATAGTTAATAATTGTTGTCTGTTACTCGTTATGTAAGTCTTCCCTTTGCTTTCTTTTATTTGGGTCCAGCAAATATTGTTCCACCAGAAGATAAAATGTGACTGTGAACAATGTTTTTCTATATTTTTAACATCATTAATATTGATTTACTAATTGTATACTAAATTTCTTCAAGTGAATTTACTACCATGGTGATTCTTGTTCCTTCTTCTTAGGAGGTGTGTTTCTTTTTAAGTTCAACAGATGAAAAAGTATTCTGGTTGTAACCAGCCAGTGAAGAAAGATATATCTGTATATCTATATCTATATGTCTATATATACATATGGTACTGAAAAATATTGAAAACAAGTATTTGAAGCAAGACAGTGTAAGAACAATATGAATACACTATAGAAGCCCAATTTTTAGGCCTTTTAACTGTACCTTACCTCAGTGCATATTAGTGAAATTATCTCCCTGATCCATGTAGAGAAGCATATGTGCACAATACTTCTGCTGGCAGCCCCTTTGGCCTGCCTTACCTTATGTTGCCACTTTTTAAGAATTTTTGCACAACAACCCTCTAAATAATAATAGTAAAAAATTGGCAGCAGCTCAGTGCATCTCAACCCCTGAAAATGGCCAGAGCTCATTGTGCAGAGGCAAAACCTCTAAGATCAACAGCTTTGAAGCAGCCTGCACAGATGAAGTGTCTTGATGGACTGTGTTTTGAGGCTTGAGATTGTTCAAATGATGTCATATCCCTAATGTGATTCTGAATGCTTCTTTTTCCATCAATATGCAATCATCTTAATTTCAGTTGTGTAACATTTGTAACTCTCAGCCTTGAGAGTTTTCTTCAATGCTGGATTTTCCTAGGTTCCAGTTATATAGTTCTGAATGTGAAGTGGGCTAATTTCCACCTGCTGCTGGGCAAGGTGGGAGAAGAGAAAAGTAAGACATTTTAAATTTTATTGTTACTTCTCAGACATCAGAATACCAGATTGGAACTAAGGTCTTAAATTTAATAACTGTTTGCCCTGGATGTCAAAGTTACCTGAGGGCCTCAAAATGTTTTTTCTCTCTTGATGGTTGCTCACAAGATCTTTTAGAAAGAATTGCTTGTGAACCTTATGCTTCCAAGAGAGCAGATCTAGATACTGTCCAGATGTGGTTTGTCATCTTGTCCATGCTGATCACTGTAGCTTTTCCCAGTAATCTTAAACTTCAGGAGGCACAAGTTGAAAGTCTCACCATACCAATGGCATGGTTGCACCATGAAATTCAAGTTTATCAGAACTTGCAGGCCAGTTTTCAAAAGCATTTACCATGATGAGAATGAGTGAAATCCAAAAGGACCACACAAATGGTAACAAAAGTGGCAACAGAAGGAATAACAGGAAGCTATTTCAACTAATGTTGAAAATTCTGGTATGGAGAGATGTCTTGTTTTTCCTCATGTCAGTCCTCTTTCAGAATAGCTAATCATGATATGAAAGAAGGATGTACACAGAGCCTAGTTTGAAAGGTTTAGATCTCTAATATCCTTATCCCAGGGATACTGAGTACTTCTCTGCTTTCTGTGCAACAGCTTTTCCAGCTCAAATCATAAAGAAATGGCAATTAGGCTTCACAATTGAATTTTCTCTTCCCCCACTCTCAGGCACAGCCTGGAGTATGCAAAACAAGACTGAAAAGCAGGAATTGTCTTGCTACTAATGGAGCAGGCAGGTGGTAACCCCATTCTCAGCTCCTAATGTGTATGGGTGATGGAGAAAGGCTGTAATCAACCAAGTCAGAATAAAGTGCCTTTGCACGAAGCGATCTCTGAATGATGCAAACACATGGTTGCCTGGCAATCTTTTTAAGCTTTTGCTACTGCTAATTTGTTACATATTTTTCACACAGCACCATCCTTAGATGATTACTGTAGCTGGTGCCATACAAAGAAATCTTTAAATTGTCCACGTTAGATGGTTTTGCTGATAAGATTACCTGCTAGCAATCTTCTTATTGTCCTGTGATGATTCAAAGTGATTTTTTTACAGAGCATGAACATGAGCTGGAAGCCTGGGAGTTATTGGATCAGAGTTCTGATCTTGGCAACAACAAAACATATTGCATAGTGGTATGTGAATGGCAAAAATCCACTGTGTTCCCATATCACTGGCTGTTCAGTGGAGAAATGACAAGAAATGATGCCTACCTCAAGCAGATGCTGGTAGACTGTATTATTGTAAGGGATGGCAAGAGTTTCTGCAGTCAGGCTGTGAGCATACACAGATGGTTATCTGGACATTTTATTAGTTTTCCTACAGGAGGTACTGAAAACTTTGCTCTAACAGATAATTGTCACCTCTGCTATTGTTGCTTTGAATTTCCTCACCTTCCAGATGCTGTTATGGCTGACACACACACTTTTAAAAATAAACTTCATTTTTCACTTTTTCTTTCTTGTCATATGCTTCCATCTCATTTTACTTTCCATTTTGCCATTCAGATCTCATCTCCTCTTCTCCTCATTTATTTTCCTTTTCTCACACCTCCATTTTTTCTCCTTATGTCTCCCTCCTTTACATTGTTTTTCTTTTCCTTCATTTTGTCCTTTCTTCATTTCTTGTCCTTCATCTCCTGTCTTTTTTTTGCTACTACTAAATTCTTTCCTCTTTTTCCTTTCTACTCAGTATGTTAATAAAACATTTGACCATTCAAACATTTTCTGTCTCTGCTCTTCAGGCTTCTGAATTATTGCTATAGTTCTACCAAAACTTAATTACCACATCAAAGGAGAGCTGTCCTCATTTAGGCAGGATTTCAGCCTTTCCAGATTTTTTTAGCGTGTTTGACCTAATTAGAAGTCCCATTTAAAATGACACTTCTACAGAAGCAAGAGGAAATTGTACAAGTTGTTTCCAGGATATTGAACATGTCTTACAGAAAATTTGAGAAATACAAAAATGTTAGATTTTTTATTGAGGTGTTGAAATAATATTGATGGTTAGATATAATAACATCAATCTTTTATGATAATAGCACATTCTTTCCCTATCAAGTAAATATGTTCATTTTAATATAATAAGTAATAATCATATGTCAAGACCTGGAATTGCTCCATTTTATGACAGCAGCCATTATGTTATGAATTATGTGCAGGAAACCCACTTTATTTCATCACATACTTTTTATGGCTTTCTTGTTCCTAACAAGGTAAATTCACTTTCCACAGAGCCCTCATAAGAACTGTATGTAATAAACTGGTGAGTGCTATGATTTCCCTTCTGTAAGTATAAGTTTTTACATTCTCCAGCTACGAAGTCTTTGTATGTAAGCCTATGCTGTAACTGCTTGTTATTTTAACTCTGATTCATTACTGGTCCCTTCCAACCCCCTTTCTGAGATGGTGAGTCTGCAGTTATTAAATCTGTTAAAATTAAGATTGGTAGTAAAATGAAACATGTTAACAATCACACTGATTAATAAATCAGGAGAATAATTCACTTTGGAAAATGGAAAATTCAGAAATGCCTGGGAATTGTATTCAGGAGCACATGTCCTTCTGAAATGCACAGGGATACTCAGGCTGGCAGATGTAACTTGTTTAGCACAAAAAGAAATTTCTTCTGCAGGCAGGATATTCTGTGCTCTGTGACATGTAAAAGACCAGCACGCTGGGATCTCGCTGACCTTAAAAACTATAGGCAGCAGCTTCTGCTGGCTTAGTTCTGTTGACTTGGAGGGAGTTAAAAGGGCAGAGAATTCGTTACTGCATCCAGTTTCCTTAAATCCCCAGGAACATGCAGATGCCTCAAAGGTGTGTCTTAAAACTCCACAGTAAAACTTCAGTGTATAAATAAGACAGGCTGCTGTGAGAATGAAGTACTTTACCTGTTCCTTCCTTCTGCAGCTGAGCTCCACAGGGCAGTAAGGATCCTGTCTTGCATGTTTGCAAGCCTCTGAGATAATCACGTATAAAAGTGGTATTTTTCAGACCTATTTTAGTCTCTACCTAGGGTTCATTAAACACTACTATGACAAAAAGGTAAAAGGTGGGTGTTGGTTTTTTTTTATTTTTTAAATGAACTGTTCTATATCTGGAATGGCTGGGAACCAAAGGCTGAATGTGGGGGAAAATTAGAACCAACTGAATAATGTTCTAACTTTGCAAATACTAACCTTGAGTAGGTTATGTTAGGTATGTCCATTATAGTTTCTACATGTGGGATAGCTATTTAATAAAGAATGCCCTGTGAAGGTCAGATTCAGAAGAAAGGCAGCTTGCTTGGGCTGTGTAGATGTTTGTAGCTAATTTAGCTGCATAGAAAATATGCACTTTGAATAGTGGAAGATTTTGATGTTACAATTCACTTTCATTTCAGTGGTCACAGTAGGGTCCCTGCATCTTCCGATGCACCAGATCAATAAATCAGAGATTGAATAAGCCTCACTGAATATGTTTCTTGGCTCTGGTTCATTTTCTCATGAAGTCCTTGGCCATCTGTTTACCGACTCCAGCTCAAGGGGGAGCAGACCAATAACATAAAACAGCATTTTCATGCCAAATAGCCTGAAACCAAATGGTTCTAGATTATGTATGGATTATGAACTTACAAGCAGAATACTGATTTCTTGAATCAGTAAAAACCTGAAAGAAATGAACCTTCATTTGACTGGAACCTGCAGATATGACCATATTTAAGTGTGCAATGATGCATTTCAAGATGACATTCAAAGTCTTGAGGACCTTACCATATAAATTTGGTTATTTTCAGTATTTTCTAGGTCTTTTTCTGTGTGATTGCTGATGTAATGTATATTCTGATGATGGAAACCAGTCCAGAAATGGCTGCATTTTGGTGGTCTCATGTTTTGTCTGTGATCACTGAGTTTGCTTCACATCTTTCCAGTTATTACAGTAAAGCAATCACTATTGGCTAGTGGCTGTAGCTGTTTGTCATGTGGTTGGAAGATCATTGTTATTTTGGAATATACATTTTCATAATTTCCTCTATTCTTGGCCTCTTAGCACAAATTAGGGATTTGTGAACAGCATATTCCCTTCTACTTATGTCTTTCTGGGCATCACACATGGCAGCAGGAATGCTGACAAAAAACAAACAAACAAACCAAAACATAGGCAGCAAAATTCCACCACTTCTATAAACCCACCCTCTTATTTTGCCCTATAAGATGCATGTCAATAAAGGCAGACCCTGTGCTGGATAGTAGACTGGCAGATTTCCCAAGAAGTACAAAGCAAAACTAAATATCTTTCATTAAATACCATTAAAATAAATAGTTTTTCGTATAATTTTGTGCTGTAGCAGATTAGCTCTCTGAAGCGACTTACATAGGAAATGATACTGCATATTATGGCAGCCATTAAAGTAAATTCCATTAATTTAAATGGGAAATTACGAGTGTGATACACCATTAAGAAACTTGGCTTGCAGCAAACACACAAGAACACTTCTTTCAGAAGCAAAGGATCTTGGACTGTTCCAAGGAGAATTCTGTTTGGGAGTCTTATGGTCATACACAGAGTACATTCATTTTCCATGGCTCACCACCAGCTGGAGGTGCTCAGCATCACCCAGTGAAACATTGGGTCGATGTAAAATGAGGCCTTGTGCTCATTTTACAGAGATATGTTTGGGATATAAGTCTTCTCAGATCTGAGTCAAGCTATTAATGGAATTTTCCAGGAATGAGCAGTTTTTGGTAGTGTGATAATCCTGATTGCGTACACTTTTTGGATTTTAACAAATGCTAGTTCAGCAAAATGGTCCCAGAAGAGCTTACTTTGAAAGTTACTGTTTTTAAATATAGCCTTTCTTTCTTAATAGCCAGTATGAGAAAAAGAGATTTTTCAGTGTCATGCAAATGAACTCTGGGAGCAAGCAGTGGATATAATACCACAAGAGAGAACTCATAGGCACACAGGGCAGAATTTATCATTGCTTCCAGTTAAATCGAGTTTCTCTGTAGTAAATATGAGAAAACATTAGTGTATAACTAATTAATGCATTTGAATGCATTTTAAATAGCATTTCTATTATGTCTTGATTACTTGTAGTGAAATAGCATCCATACACAGAAGTGTACCTGTGCTAGATACTGTGCACACACATGAAAAAAAACCTAGTTCCTTTCATACATGCATTTTCTTTTTACTGTTAGAACAGGTAAACAGATGCTCTGTTGAGAGCAAGTGGAATGTACCCCCATGGAAATATTCAAATGTCATATAAACAAGGCCCTGTGCAAATTGCTCTCAGTTTGAAGCCCTGAGCAGTGGGTCTAGAGGTCCCTTCCAATAAATATTGAGTGATGCTACTCTGTACTTTGTATTATAGACAATTATGCACTTCTACTGTAATCTCAAGGGCATATGAAAAAATATTTAAAATGTATCGGTTTCCACAGAAGGTGTTTGAGGTGTACAGGAATAGTCAGAACTTATTTTTCTATTTACTCAGTGATAGTGATCATATTCCTTGATGCCTCTCACAAACTCAGTTCCAGTCAGGCTGAACAAACTTCTATAGAATAAACTTCTTAAGGTGCAGAAAATAGAGCAAACCAGCCAAAAAAAAATAAATAAAATTCAATCACCTCCAAATTGCAGCTGGAATTTTCTCTAATTTTCTCTAAGCTTAAATGCAACTATAAACTTTGTTTTGTCATGTTTAGGGTTTTGTATTTTTTTTAGTGAGGTTTGCTGCTCACAGGTATTTCTAGCAAAATAAAATTGGGGTGAAGAGAAATGTGCTCTTGACCTCAGGTATGATAAGGTTCTCCTGTCATGAGGCTGTGCTGTGTCCCACAGATGCTTTTGTGTGTGTTTGCACTAGTTGAAAGGATTTGCTTTATTTGTAGTACCTTCAAAAGATGAGGACGGCAAGACCACAGAAAGATCATATAATTAGGCATGCTCTTGGATTTGAAATTGCTGTATCTCCCAGATACAATGACAATGGTATTAGTTCTGCTTCCACACCTGGCAGCTATTTCGTGCTGAATATAGCCAAGAAAATACTGCACAATGCATGGAGAAAATTGCACTCTGAACATCTTTAGGGCTGTCAGGTTAGTTTTGTGTTAATGCAAAATCTGATTTTCTGAATTGTTGAGGAAGAAACAGAAAATAGGAATAACATGTGAAAAAAGTAATGAAAACTCGTATTTTGTTTTAGATTGCCAAAGTAGATTTGCCATTATTTTTCTCCAATGCTTTGGGGAATAGAAAGCCTACGTTTTAATGTAAACTACACATTTAATTGAATTTATTGCAAATTAAGAAAATCTCTATGAAAATATTCTTTATAGCAATTGTCTCTAGTGGAACAGAACTGGGAACTCCCCCTTTGTCAAGTGGGTCTGCAAGTCAAGCACTTTCAACAGGAGGTGCAGAATCTTATGCCCATTCACTATTACTAACTGGAGACACCAGAGCTCCCTTATGTACTGCCCTACCTCCAGCAGGTGTACAGATGGGATGTATGATGTTACATCTCCTCAAGGTCACTGCCAGCCACGGGCTTCACACTGTTCCTAGCTCATTCGTGTAGTAGTTCACCTCATGCCCATTTTGCATCCAAGGAGAATTCATATTTTCACTGGGCTAGGCTATGAAGTTGCAAATATGAGGCTTTTTCAGTGTTATTTTTTGCTGATACAAAAAGATACATACAATCTCAACATTCTCCTTCTAATTTCTTGTTTCGTGCTGATAGTGAATATATTTAGAGTATTTTATGCAACATAGAAGGGACTTTATTGTTCCCACAGCCCTAAAACTGGTGGCCAAAGTTAGCTGGCTTTAGACTGGAATCAAAGTTGTCTGCAAACACTACTTGTTTGCTGTTGTTTGTCACAGATACAAGCGTTTTTATACTTTGACGCACTATGGAAAAAAAAAAAGCAAAATTGCAAAATATAATGAAAAACTCAAAAAAATGCACAGATCGCGTTTTAATCTCCAGTAAGTTTTTTGACTGTGCATGAAAACAACTAGAAGAGTTTACAGGAAATGCTTTTTGCTGTGGCTTAGCTATTGAAATTAATGGGGCTGTTATACAATTCAGAAACTTGAAAATGGAATTTATCTTAACATACTCTTGGGGTGTAAAGAAATGTATCAGGCAGACTATGTCTTTCAAAAGCTTCTATTGTAATGAATGTGGTATTCATAATTTTTCCTGTACAAGTTTATTTTAGAAAAAGAAAATTAATACAAATGTATTATTGAAAGTAATTTGTGAACTCACTCAATATTTTGAAAGAGTAAGAAAAATGTCTTGGCCATTGCTAGATAAAATGGATATCTTTAATATTACAGAGAGAGGGTTATACAACACAGACTGATCTCTTTCCTGTCCCTTGCTACAATTTTTCAAGTTGCTGGGTACCTGCATTGTGGCTTTCTAGCTCATCTAAGCCATGCATTGCAACTCTTTTTCTTGGAAGTGCACTGATAAAAGACCCATCTGCATTTCAGGTTCAGCACACCATGGCTTTCATTTTCACACTCGCCTTTTATCCAGGCAAGTCAGGAATGGTGGGAATGCAACTTGTGTCTGCTATCTCAGTCTGAGCTGTGGTAGCAGGAAAGGGAGGATGCCTCGTGGGCTGAAGGACAGCAGTTAGTTCCCTGGGAGAAGATGGCAAATGGACCCTTTCCTAAACCTTGTGCTCTGTGCAGCTGTCACACTTGCTCACAGTCTAAAATGCATCCTGTCCCACATAAAGCTGCAAAAATTAGTGTGGGAGGAGGGGTGCAGGGAGGGAATAGGAGGAATGAGGAAAAGGTGAGATAGTCAGAAAGTGGCAAAATACAATCTTCTGTAGGCAGTTAACATTTTTCCATGATTTTGTGTGAGTAAATGAGCACTTGGAACCCAGCTGCCTAACACAAAGAATGAAAATAAGGTCCATGACTGTTAAAGCTTTTTCTTGATGTGGGATCTTCTCTGTGGCATCAGGGGGTGAAAAACTGCTCCAGTAGAGGCTTCTCTAGCAACTCTCAACTGTGTTTTGTCTTGACAGTGCCAAAGGCAGAACTGCATAAATCAAGCAATTTGCTGGTTCAGAGCTAAAAAGGTATAGAAGAGTCATTGGTTTATATCCATCAGAAAAAAAACCAAAACCAAAACCAACAAACCAACCCCATGCCATCTTTTATTCTTTTGTCACTGAAGAGAATGGGTCATATGTAACAAAACCTAAGGAATGAGGCCATCAATTCACAATAGTGAAGGGGCTGTGGGCCTTTTAATGTTCCAGTGGCTGAGTCTAATGAAAAAAACCAACCCACCTTCAAAGCCCTCCAGCATTTGAAAGCATTTCTCTCACTCTTCCCCTCCTGGAAGCTCCAACACAATGCTATTGCATATCCCAGGAGGGCTGCTCTGATCTTGTCAGAGGAGTTCCAGAGGTTATAACAGGTACAGCTACTGAAGTAAGATTTGGAACTCACATATCCTTCCTTTTAGGTATGTGTCTTACTTACTGGGTCACAGGGAGTGGTAATAACTGGGTTCAACAAAGTAAGATATCTTAATGTGAGGGTCATTATTTTTCCTGAAAGTTCAATAAAAAGCTGTTTAGAAACTGCTCAGTATTTTTGATTTAAAAGATTCTTAGATGGCTCCTTAGAAAACTTCTGCTCTCTGGGGTTATCATCCTTTAGCCATCCCACTTTCCACTATTGCTGTTAGTAAACTGTTCTTAAGATAGCCAAGCAGCTCTATTTATGTTTGAAAGAAGTAATCTTTTTAATTACATACTTCCTATTATTGATTTTGCATGACAATGCATAGTAAAATTTGAAGTGCTATATTCAAAATGTTGTACCAGAAGAAACAGGAAAAAATGAACTTCTTGGGAATGTGGTGCTATCATCTGACATCAGAAACCCTGTTGTGACTTACACAGAATGATAAATGCCTTCAAACCTGGCCTTGAGCATTTACAGGGATTTGGCATCCACTAATTCCCTGGGCAACCTGTTCCAAAAAAATTTTCTTCCTCATATCCAACCTAAATCTACCCTCTTCCAATTTAAACCATAACCCCTTGTTGTGTCACTACAGGCCCTCATGAAATATTTTTCTCTGTCTTACAAGCCTCCTTTACAAATCGAAAGGCTGCAGTATGGTCTTGCCAGTGACTTCTCTAATCTAGGCTGAACAACCCCAATTCTCATAGTTTTTACTTCACTGGACAGGTGTTCCAACCCCCCAAACATTTTTCTGTGTTCCTTCTCGGGATCTGATGGGTGTCACTATGTGGTACTCACCTCACAGGTTGCTGATTCTTCCTTCTCTCTATCTTCCTTTAAAAGCAATTGTCTCCAGGTGTGCCTGGATTCTCTCTACAGAGATGCTCTGCTATTCAACCTATTATCTTAAACTTTAGAGAAAAGCAAGACAACAGCTACTAGCCACACTGAAATGTGGTAAAGGCATTTGATCTGTTTGTGCATGAACTGAATTAAAAGTCAGGACATGAATCACACAACTCCTGAGCTACAGCCCAACTTGTAGAAAAACTAGTTTGAAAACTAGTCCAGTTTTCACAATTGACATGGATGGAGACCACAGCACAAACATATTTTTAATGGATAAGCGTTTCATTATTTATTAAGTGTGCTTGTCTAGATTCAGCTTTCAGCACCAATAAACCTTTTCTTTGCAAGATCTCTGCTGGTTTGCTGTTTGTGCACATAGTTAATCTGTGATCCAAACACCTTATAGTCACTCTTTTTTTTTCAGCTGTGTGGTCTGAAATGCTTGAGTTTTCACTGAATTTTCTTGTCTTTTCATCCATTTTAGTTTTCTTAAGCTTTTTGCCAACAGTTTCCTTCTTGGACTTCACACCAGTCTGTAGCGGGATATTCCAGGATAAATTGTGGTAATCCCACATACAGCAGAGAGGTCCCACAAGACAGGAAGTTTTGTAGGCACTGTTGGAGCCCAGCCCACTGGACGTTTTTCTCCTTAGGTGTTCTTGGGTCTCCTGGTGCTGTGCCATGACCTGTTATTATAATCTCCAGCAGCTATCACCTGTTTTCTGGGCACAGTTACTTTTTTTCTGTGAAGTACGCCCCACCAGCTCAGCCTGCTGATAAGTGTCACCTCTCCAGCAGTTTATGCACAGTGATTCGCAAATTCCTCTATAGTAAACAATGAATTATTGCACACCTTTGGATAAGGATAGCAAATTGTCAGTTTAGACTTTGTATGGTATCCTTAAACACATTACTTGGATGTTGGAGGCAATATACTGATTGAAGCAAAGATTTTCCCTGTTTACTTTCATTTCCTTTTTTCAGTCTGGTGATATGCTGGCTGTTCAAAACTGAAAGAGAAGTAAAAACCATTTGGAGCTAGGGCAACAATCCCTTATAGCTACAGGAGAAGCAGTGGCTATTACATGTCTTGTGTACACAGAATATTTGACACAGGCTCACATTCCTTCAAACAAAGAAGGGAAAATGGTCTAGATAAAACATCTGTGGAATAAGTGCAAAAAGTGTTTGGAAAATTTTATTCTCAAAGTCATGATCGGCTTTTCCCTGCCAAAGGAGGAGGAGGAGGAGGAGATATTGACTACTGCTCTGCAGAAGGGCTGCCCAGCAACTGACACTCTAATCAATGGAGCAATTGAGTGGAAACCACATTTTTCATTTTTCAGACAATATCAAGCTTGGAGGGACTGCAAGGCTACCAGTGAAGTGGCTCAGGTTTCAGAGTGGTCCTGACAACCGTGTGGAAACCACCTGACCTTTCCCTTCTATGCCAATTCAGTTCAAGAGAGGCAGGCACATTTGACTGGGAGCATGTGCAGGAAGGGAGATGAATGATTTGGCAGCAGCTCGGCAGAAAACGTTCTGAGAATCACAGGGGACGAGAAGAACATGAATCAGCATTGTGTAAAAAAGGCAACCGTCATACGGGGATGTATAAATAGAAGTCTTAAATATAGGCCAGTTAAAATAATCCCCCTGCTCCACTTGGCACTTTAGAGAACTTGGCTGGTATAAAGCTGTTCCTGAATTTGTAATTACAAAAAGATTCAATAATCAGATTGTGGTTGTTGGTGGTTTTTTTTAATCAATAGGGAAGAAAATGCAAAAGATAATAAAAAAGTAATAGAATTAAGCAGAGTCAAAGGAGTTTACTGTATTGGCTCCTGATGCATATCCTAAAGATAAAAGTAGTAAACACTGGTAAGTAGCACTGGCCATAAAGTTATAGAGTCTCTATTCTTGGTTGTTTTTAAAAATAGGTAGGACAAACTGATATTAGGACTTCAGCTTGTAGAGAATGTGATCCTACCTTTTGGCAAGAGGGTGAACTTCAGGGAAGTTCAGGGACCCTTCCTACCTCAGCCTTCCCCTGATTTGGAGCTGGATTAATCAGTTATCAGGACCTCTATTCTGGCCGGAAGATGACAAGGAGATGTGGAAAACATGAAAATGATTGTATATCCATGCCACACATGACACCATTTTCTTATAAGTAAAGATTTGCCAGCTTGAAAATAAATTGCATGACACATATTGTCTTTTGTACTGCATTAATAGCGCTGTAAAAAATGGACATGTTAATATCAAGACATTTTCCTCTGGGGCTTGATCTTAAACAGCTTTAGGACAACTCATTCATCAATAGATTGTCAAGCTAAAAATTCAACAACTCTCCAAATGCTGCTTGCATTTCCTAGTCTGCAGAAATCAGCCTAATTCTTCCAAAACCTCAGCGTGTTCATATGCAGATTCACTTTTGTGCAAGGCCAGCAAGAAAATCACAAGCTCTCTTTATCCAGCCTAAGTAAAAGAAAAATGGATTTGACAGCTGGCCTTAAACACTTTCTCCTTGATGATTCAAAGAAAATGGAATCCATCTAAAGCTCTTGATTAATTCTTCAAATACAGATGGAGAGCAATACCTTGAAAATCTACCCCTTAGAAGTATTACAAATGAATGCTTGAGGGTGGGGGAAGGGCTTTCCTTTACAAGATTTTCAAACAGCTCTTTCCAAGGGATCTAATACCTATTTTGTATTACAGGACGACTTTACAATTTGTGAAATGTAAGAGAAGAGTTTTATAGATTCTCATAAAGGTGGTATGTACTACACAGAGTCTAGATTTTGAGGAGTTATCATGGATTCAAGCTAAATCTCTTCCTCTTCCTACAGTCTAAGTAATTAACAGAGGCAAGAGGCTAGCCAAAAGACAAAATATTATTTCAGATAAAGTATCTTCTAAAATATATTTCAACATTTTGAAAGAATAGCAATTGCCACAGATTGCAAGGCACATTTTTAGAAAGTACCAGAATATTTCATCAAGAAATTCAAATGTATTTCAATGTACTTGAAGCTATTTAATAATTACATTATCTCTTTAGGTCTAGTTTTAGCACACAGGACATTTTTACTGTTGCTATCAATACTATGCACTGTAGAGTTAACCAAACTAAAAGTTTGAAAATTCCTCTACATTTTTACAGCAGTACCAAAGTTTTCCAAATGGTTACATGGAATTAAAATTGAGCTTTTTATCATGACTAAACTGAAATCTGCCTCTAATTAAAAAATATTGTAGTAAATTTGGTGAAATGTAGTCTGTCATTCAGTGTTTATAAGTATCTTCAAGAGACATGAGAGTAATAAGAATTTTATCGAACGCCCATATGTACACATTCAGTGTGCTACAAAATATCTGATTAAATCTAATTAAATGAAAACATTGCAATTAGAAAATCCCTCTTTTACTTCTTCTGAAAATGGCATATTTTTATTAAAAGGAATGCTGTAGAAATGTATAATTTGAAGGAACTAAATTATCTTCTTTTATTTCTTGCAAAATCATAGGAGACTTTTAGAAGTCATTTCCTCCCCAGAAAACAGGAAATAAAATAAAGTAACTTTTATTGCATCTGGAGAATATAGTTTCCCCAATTGGGCCATTCAGTGGTAGTTACATGACTCTTCTAGACATGCTCACATATAAAAACCAAAACAATTTTTGAAGGGTGAAAAAATAAACTTCAGGAGCATGTTTTTCAGGTTGTCCACATTGAAGACTGCAGTACAAAACCCCAATCTTTTTATGAGCCATCACTTCTAATAGTAAAACATGCTAACAAAGGAAAGAAGCAAGTTAAATATATTCTTACAAGGCAAGGCACACTGTGCATGCAAATGAGATCACATAAAATCCCAACTTCTTCCTTTTGGTGAAATATTGCATTGGAACTCTTATAGAATAAAAAGTAAAAAGAAGCAAATACAGCATATACATGCCCTCCAAGCAGAGAAATCTTGTTTTCCTTTTAAAACAAGGATTTTAATCAGTAGTGATTAATACCCAGATAGAAATGAAATTGATATTCTCATTCCAGTAGTTCGAGCAGTATTCTTAGACTACTGTTGTAGTCACTGTTCAGCAGGGGACCAGAAGTGCCCAAGAGAAAGTTGTTGCTGGATACATCCCACACCAATACACTGAGCAGGACATTATGGGACACCTGTACAGGTCCAGCAGGTGAATGGAGCTTGAGATTTGGTTCCAGCTCATTCCATCTAGGAAATGACACTGGGGATGAAATTCCAGTTTGACCTGGATGTCACCTAAGAGGTCATCTACACCTTACAATCATAAGATAAGGCAAAGCACAAGTGGTTTCAAAAACCTCTGCCACTCTGACTGTAACTGGTTGGTGAGTTTGCATTAGTGATGAAGTCTCTGGGGTCAAATACAGTCCTGGGCCAAGGCTCAGTTCAAGATTTGAGTATCATTTAACTCCTTCCTTTAAGTGAGAACTAAAAATCCATAATCTGTGTTTTAAATTGGTGGTGTGCATTCCATTCATAAAGAAGATGCACCAGTTAAAAATTCTCAGAAGACTAGTATCTGATAAAAAGGGATGGTAAAGAATAGAGAAATATTATTCTTTGCACCAAGTCTTAAAGGCTTAGTATAAAGAATGAAAATAAGATTATAAGAGGCTAGTTAATGATTAATAAATACTATAAACATGTTACATAGCTACAGAAAATTGGTATACTGTATGTATTCTGGAAGATAGCAAACAATGTTTTCAAAGCAACCTATCAGGCCTCATGGTAGGATTTTGATTCTAAAGTAATAATTCTAATCTACTTAAAGCCATTTGTAATTGTATTTTAAATATAAAGTATGACCAGAAAAAAGATTAACATCATTATCTATAGCTATATCTGGTACAAACAACTTAGTATGTCTGCAAACACTTTCATGTTTAACAAATGAAAGCTTGATTGGAAATACTTGAAAATGTTCTTGCTTTGCTTCAAAATGAACCCTGGACTTTTAATCAGACAGAAACCAAGCAGACAAAAGAATGTGAAGTATTGCAGTGGGGAAGGGCTTTTAGCTGTTATCGGTATGAAGACATTAATGTGAAGGTCAGGTGTTCCCACAATACAAGGTACAAAAATCACACCTGTCATGACAGCTTGTAGTGGGAAACAAAGCATTAAATTGGCAGAAGTCCATTCATGGCAGTATAATTGCAAAAGGTATTTTTGCAGCACAGAAAGAAAGTGTGGGTGACTCTTCTCCACTAGGTATGAGGCTTCATGTTTTGTCATAAATTCCATTACAATTTTCATATTTAATTTCTGTCTATATGTATTTTTCAAGGGGGGTGGCTACATTGCAAATGGGTGGATGATAATTCAAAGAGTTTGACTTACAGTTTGTTATACTCTTTGCAAAAGGCACATGTATGCTTAGATTATGCTATCTACTCTTGTGCCTGGCCATACAAGATAACACAGTTGTTAAGCAAGTCACATTTATTATCTTGCTACAGCATGTTCTTTTATTGCAGTGGCATGCTTACTTAGCAATTCTAGATACCTGGAGAAAATCTGAAATGGCTGAATTCCTGCCAAGAGATAAGATATGTGGAAGCAAAAGCCTCTTATTTTTACCGATCACAGAGTGTTTCTCTAGAATGTATCTAAGCTTTCGTCATCAGTCACTCCCTTGGAAAGATGAAATACTTGTCCCTTCTTGAGTGTCTTCTCCTTTTGTAGTCCTTTATATCACTGGAATACCATGTTCTGACGGTGTCTGCTGCCAAGTGTATTTTCCATGCATACTGTGTCTGTCTGCAGTCACAAGATGCAATTGGAACTAAAATGGGAGAAGGCAGATCACTGAATCTTCTCTGCTGTTATCTGACCAGAGACATGAATGCCCTTTGGTTTCTTTTCTTGTGTGTTGGTGCTATCGTCACATTGCATCTCTGGCAATGACACTGCACATGTGAGTCATGACCACTGGGCTGCAAAGCAAACCTCATTTTCTCACTCTCTTGCTTCTAGATGAAAAACAACTCATCCCAGCACAGCTGGGTGAAAGGAGTACTTTCCTCGAGGGTAGAAAACAGATCTTCAGGCAGAGTCATGCACATCCAGAAATCTCAGTCTTCCCCATAGCTAGATAAATGAGCCAAGCTAGAAGGCTGTTATGACTTAGGCTTCTCTACTTTGATTTTCTGATGTGAAAATTCCATCTGTGTCAAAGCTGGCATGTACATTTCCATAAAAAAACCCTGTGGTTTTGATAAAGCTGCATTTTTCCAAAAATAGTTTCTGTTGGAAAATTCCCAACATATCCTATAAAATCCCATTTGGATGACAAACTCACTAAGATAAAATCACCTTAATAATAACTTTCGGTTTAATGTACATTTACCAGCAAGGAAGGCTAATCCTCAAAAATGTTCAGCAGTCATTTAAAGAACACTGTGCCTTATCCATCTTGTTTTTGAACTAGTCTTCTTAACTTGGATATTTAATGAGATCCTTTCTGTAGCATCATTAGGGTCTTGCCCTCTGAAGACAAATCTCTGTTGGAAGCTACTGATAACCACTGCAACAACTTGTATTATTGTAGTGCCTTTCATCCCTGTCCAAAGCTTTCACATTCACATTGATGACATCTTGACTTTCCCTTCTTCCCCCTGAGTGCCAAAAAAAACTTTAGGTAAAAGTCAAAATTATTATAGATTAGGGACTTTAAAGAAGCAAGTTAATAATATTAATGACAGACAGTATGCTACATGCTAGCAGCTCAAGTATTGTCAAGTTTTGTGAGCTCAAAAATAAATTCTTTTTTTGTGAGAAAGGAAGGTAAGTGTTGCAAATCTAAGGCAGGAGAATAAATGAAGCAATGCTGTACTGTATAATTGTGATCTAAAGTTACCACCATTTAGCACCAGTTTTATCACCAGTGTTTAGAAATATGTCATGCATGTGTGTACACACTGAATTTCTTCCCTATCTAGTTGACGATCGTGTAACTTTCTCAGAAGTGAGAGGATTAGGAATGTTTGTAAACTTGTCTGAGACATGGTAACTACACTATTCATTTAGATCATAAATATAAAATACATTAACTGCTATAAATTTTTCTCCTTCACTTAACATATGTGAATCAGAGCTCTTGCTTACACTCCTGAGCCCATCAGCAAGCATTTCATGGAATCAACAATGTGCAGTTGCCCAGCTGGCCTGACAATAACTTTTCTTATACCTTCCTTTCCTCGCAGTTCCTGGCACCATGAGTGCCCTTAGCCTTACCTAGACCAATCCACCCCACCTGAAAAGAAGCACTCAAGATTTTCATCCTTGATATTCCTGAATTTGGGAAATTCAATCACTCTGTGCAGATTGGCATCACACAAAGTGTCAAAGTGGAGCAGAACAGAGAAGAGTAAAGGGTTTCACATCACAGCAATAACAATGGTACGTCTGTGGGTGGAGTGTTATCCCTAAGGCAGCAGTATGAACATAGGATCATAAAACTATTTAGTTTGGCAAAGATCCTTAAGAACATTGAGTCCAGCCATTAACCAGCACTGCCAAGTCCACCACTAAGCCATATCCCTCAGTGCCACATCTATATGTTTTTTGAATAGCTCCAGGGATGGTAACTCAACCATTTCCCTGGGCAGCCTGTTCCACTGCTTAACAACCCTTTCAGTAAAGAAATTTTTCCTAATATCCAACCTAAACCTCCCCAATGCAATCTGAGGCCATTTCAACTGGTAAAACAAAGTACAACAGCTGGTTAAAAGCTGGAAACAGAAGTTTGTAAGGACTTACGTAGATGTTTATACCAACTTTCAGAAATCTGCACAGAATTTTATGTACGTACAGATGTGTCCTCTGAATAGGAGCTGGTAGGGAAGCAGGCTAGATAAGCTACAGAGGTGTTTTGCCAGTTATTGCTGCATGCGTAGATTTAAAGAAAAAAAGAAAATCCTTGTACCAAACAGAAGGGGCTAATTGCACTTTTAGCCATTTTCATGCTGCTGAAGAAAAGTAAATAAAAGAGACGGATTCCTGTGCCTAGGGCTAGGCAGCACCATTTGGCTCAGGTCTGCAGTGGTTGTGGCTGCTCCTCTTTGTAGCAGATTTGTCTTGCAGAGAGTTGTGCAAAAGCAGACAGAACAGCAATAAAACAGATTAGGGGATGAGCGTACATGTACATCACAGTTCTCTTTTATTCATCAATACAGTTGGACCTGTAGGTTAGTTTAGCACAGTGTGGCTCTGGAAGTACCACTCTTGTTTCATGCCCTATATGGCTGGATTACTTCACTCAAACAGATTAGGGGATGTGGGTGACCAAAACATTTCCTATGTCCAAATAGGAATAGAAATTAAAATCCTATGCAAAAATAAGTTTGTCTCATGTTTATGGGTGTGTTGCCCCTGTCCTTCATGTGCCACTCCCTGGCTCCATTTGAGTGCATCAGAGGAGGGGTTACTGGAAAAAGAGGGTGCATGTCAGGAAGGACAGAAGTGGTTGGATTATTAGTCACATAATTTTTACTGATTATCTTTGAAAAAAGGCAGGCCGCTCTGCTGAAGCAGAAGGGCTGGGTGTTGACGGGGAAGGGTTTGCTGTAGATGTACAATGCAACAGCTTCTCCCTAGCATTCTCCCTGTTGAGTGCAAGTCCCAGACTTTGGAGCTAGGACTTTACTCCACAAGCCCTTATGTGTGACCTCCCTGGTCCCTGGAGTGGCTGCAGTACTGACTACTGGGGTCAAGCAGCTGCAGGAGGAGAAAGGGAGGGGAAGCCTTTCATTTAAGACATGACAACTTCACAGCTGCATGCACCAAACACATCTGGACAGACTGTTACTGCAGATGAGATAGCACTTGTTACCAACCAGAGACCTTCTCATGCATCCATGCCTCCTGGTAAAGAAGCATAAAGATGTTCTGTTGGTGAACTTAAGTCCCATTTTAGAAGAGACACAAACTAAGCCACAGTTAACACAGTTACGCCCATAGTAGCATTTTTACTAATATGCTATTCCATTGTGTATTAAAAAGATTTTGCTGAAAGGCTTCATTCTTTTTATACTGCCTTAATATCACAAAATCATAGAATGGTTTGGGTTGGAAGGGACCTTAAAGATCATCTCCCTTATATCGTGTTGTAGGTGAAGCTGACACTCAAAGAAAGGCAGTCCTACACGTTTCACAGTTAAGAGCCTTCCTAGCTCTTCTTTAAGGAGTGGCCACCTCCTCATGGGTATTTAGCTGATATTTGCTGTTGAGAGAATTCACTCTGCAGCCCCATTTAATGCTGCTCAAATGTAGGTCCAACACAATGCTGGCCAAAGAAAGCATGGAGAGTGATTTAAGAATAAAAATGGAAATCCTTAACCTAAGCTAAAACAGTAATGTGAAAGTACAGTCAAGATGCTGCTGTGAAGTGTGATGTCCTTTCACAGTAGGAGTAGAAGTGACTGTATTATATATGGTATGGTCTGGGGCTTAGGTGGAGAATAGGAACAGCACAGGATACAGCTGAGCAATGATATGTGTGAAATGAGACACCTGATCTGTTTTGGACACTGCAAAAGAGGAGTTAGAAATCAAAACACATCGTGTTAGTCCTGGGGAGCTACAGAGGGCCGTGTGAACACCTTGTTACAGGCAAACATGAAACGCCTTGCCAGGCAGATTATGAGTGTGTAAGGGGCATGGCTTGAAGATGTCAAACCAGGCAGATCCTCTGCCACCAAACCAAGCCTGTCAGCATTTGTAAGAGACAAGAGTAGTGCTGCAGTCTCTGGAGACCAAATCCACTGACCTTGAGGTCTTCCAGTGCTGACTGCACTGATGGCTGTGAGATGGATCTGGAGGATGCCCGTAGCTTTGGGAATCATTCTCTCCCCATGGTGTGAAATTTTGCTCAGGTTTTTTTGGAGACACCATCCTCACTTTGAAAAATCACATTTTCTGACTTTCATTTGTGATCCTCAGGAAACTGCTCCTGGCCTGCTGAAATAGTAATAACAAACATGCTAAGACAAGCCTTGCACACTGCAGGCATTGATGCTCTGCCCTCACAGCACATCCACTGTAAGGGAACATCCAGAAAAGCCCTTGCATACATAAGAGGGACTCTCAGGCAGCAATGAAAAATAGGCATGAAAAATAAGTGGATGTATTTAGCAGATCACCTTCCTCAAATTTTTCAGCTTTTTAAGTTAAAAACTTTTGAACTGAAGATAGAAATAATAAAGAGAAATAGACACAGATACCTTCCTTTCAGTGAACATGTGTTTGTCAGCTGAAAGCCAGGCCTAGAGGGACTTAAATGCTAAGTTAATAAAAAAAGACCAAATTAACTTTTCTTTGTATCTATGGCTAAGCGACATAAATCAGAGAGAAAAGTGCCATATCAGCCTTTGTAACTACACATTACCCTAATGAAACCTGATTTGACAGCATGCCCCAAAAACTGTAGCTCACTCAGTTGCTACTCCCTGGTACCTAACAGAGACATCAGTCTGGAAATTACTTTCTCCCCCCACTTTCCTTGCAAAGAGTCCTTTCTCTATTTCAGTCTAAAGAAGGAATTGCTTGATGATGCCTTACTGCAGTATATCTTTAAAAAATATCTAATAATTTAAAAGTCACTTACTGCTGCCTCCTACGAAGCATGTTTCACAATGGCAGGGGTCTGCTTTTCTCTCTAGGGGTGGACTGCCTTGCTGTGTATATATAAATGACTTTTTGCTACAAGGAAATTTTTTGTAATTTAAAAACAAAAAATTGTTTGGATGAAGAATACATGCACCATACTGGTAAGGGTGTACATTCTTCCAGCAAAGAATGCATTTGAACATAGTTACAGGGGCTGAAAACAATTTTTTTTCAAGGTGAGTTTTTGCATTTGCACATTCTGTGCACATGTGAATGAACATTGTAAATCAAAGATTTACACTTGGAAAATGCTTGCTTAAGATGCAGCTCCAAATAGTAGATAACCTTCCTAGTAGCCCAACAATTCTAGAGAACAAGCTTGCTTCCTTACATATAGCTCAAATATACATATATCAAAGCTTAATCAATACCTCCTTCAGCTACAATTTGGGAGTTTCCTCATAGCCAATGAGCAGAAATACAAAACACTTTTTGCTTTAGAATCCCTCAGATGCTAATATTTTCTGGAGTTACCTGATGGATGAGGAAGACTGAAACACTGATGTACCAACATGTTACTTCATCGCTGTGGCACTTTTGTTACTTATGCCTTCAGCTACCCACATTATAATTGTGGTATAGCTTGTCCCTCCTTATTGGACTGCTCATCCTTCTTTGATTTGCAGCAGATATGCACCGTAGGCATGACTCAGAGAGGCTGGTAGAAATCTAATCACTGACCTTGAGAATATTCAAAATAGTTTCACAAATAATCTCAGAGAACTGAAGGCAGTAGTAGCACACATGGCTTCCTTGATGGTTTGGCCCTTGATAGTTTAGTCTAAATAAGGGGTTGTAAGTCCATCGCTTAAGGGGGACAACAACCTAAACAGACTGGCTCCTGTTCAGGAAGAAGTGTTAAGACCCTGACACTGTTAAATGTTATCCTCTGTCTAATTTCACTCTAAGAAATAGATGGACATCTTACTGCTCAAAAGAATAGATCTCTTTGGATTTCAGATGAGGATAAAGCAATCCACATATTAATGATAGAAGTAGATGTATAATGTATAGGATTATAAATGGTGTTAAGATAAAAATTTATCTCATAGTACCAGTAGAGAGAAGCTGTTTGAGATTCAGACACCCACATGCCTTCAAAAAGAGCTGGATAATGCAGAACTCACAGAAATCTGGCAGTAGCAGATTGTGTAACTGGCAACCAACCACTATGGTCACGGCTCCCATCTTTACACATGACACTGGGTACCATTCTGAATGTATAAGGGTATTCTGCTTGACTTGCAGTGGCCATTGTGACTGGACATGGATCTCCCACATTTGGCTGACCACACGAGGGTAGATGGTGTGGTTTGACAGTCATAGAGTCACCATATTATCTAGCCAAAGCTGATGGATATGATACAAGATCTGCATGTGATTTTTATTGTTTTGGAATATTAAGTGGAAGACAGGTGGGATACCTAGCCAGAAGTATTTTCAACCATAGTAGGCAGATGAAAACAGCCCTCTGTGCAATATCAGCAACTCCAATGCAGATGTTCCAGATGCCATAGGCTGGCTGCTAGAGATGGGACCAGGCATACATGTTTGGTCAGGTGAATTTCCTTGGTGCTTACTTTAGGCTGAACTGAATCACTCTCTAGGTTGCACATATTACATTGCTTAGATCTCCTTGAACTGCCAAGAGCTTGATTCAGTTGCCTGAACACTGGCATCTTTTGAGATGCCCTGAGGCCCCCAGGGCATTAGCATGGAATTACCAAAGTATTGGATTTTTGTTGCAAGGGTTTGGTAGCAGGGGTGGTTTCTGTGAAAACTACCAGAAGATTCCCATATGTTCAACAGAGCAAATCCAGATGGCTCCAAGATGGGCTTGGCACTGACTGAGCCAAGCCCATCAGTGATGTATGTAGAGCTCTTGGGATAACAGATTTAAGAAGGAGAAAAGTTAATGTGGAGGAGCAATTGCAGCTGTGGAGAGGAGTAAGAATATGTGAGAGGAATATGTGAGAGGAACAGCCTGGCAGACACCAGAGTCAGTGGAGAAGGAGAGGGAGGATGTCCTCCAGGCATTGGAACTGAAATTCCCCAGCAGCCTGTGGTAAAGACCATGCAGAGGGCCAGCTGTGCCCCTGTAGCTCACGAGATCCACGGGGAAGCAGAGATCCACCTGCAGCCCATGGAGGAGCCCATCCAGAGCAAGTTTCCTGGCAGGTCCCCACAGGAGACATATGCTAGAGCAACCTGTTCCAGAGGATTGCATCCCATGGAAGGGACCCATGTTGGAGCAATTCATGCAGAACTATAGTCCATGGGAAGGATTCACACTGGAGAAGTTCATGGAGGACTATCTCCCATAGGCAGGGGCCCACATTGGATTAGGGTAACTGAGTGAGGAGTCCTCTCCCTCAAGAGGAAGGATCAGCAGAGACAATGTGTGATGAACTGACCATGAACTTCTCATTACTTGGCTGCAAAGAAAATAAAAACCTTAAATTTCATTGCTGCAAGCCTACTTACTATGTCAATTATCAGACTTTCAGTTATTGAAGAAGTGCCTTAGGTAGCAGCTGTGAAGAAATGCTTAATGCAAAATGACTACTGGCCATGCATCTATGTTTTCATATCACATAGAGGTGAAGTTAATTGCAAGGTTTTTGTGGTTTTTGGGGTTTTTTTTCTCTTTTATTGTCAAGGTTTTTGGGGTTTTTTTTCTCTTTTATTAGAAGGGTCCTCTTTGCAAGTCTGGACTGCCGCAGCACACTCTGTCTTGGTTGGCCTAATCTGGTCCAAATTTGAAGAGGCAGACCTTGTGTAATGTGCATACCTACTGTCTTGGTAATACATGTCTTGACTTCCTGGTGATTTTGAGCCAATCTTAGAAACACAGGAGTAAACCCTTGGTAGAGTAACTGGAAATGGCTCCCAAGTACATTTATGTTAGTAGACAACAGCACTAAAAGACTAAACGGCTTCTCAGTTGACTGTAAGTCACATTTCAGTACTCCACACTTCATATGGAACTAAGTTTTTGCTCTTCAGTGGAAGTTGATTTTGTGTAACATAACAGTTGTGTTTATTAAAGAACATCATATAACTGTCGCCCTGAAAAATGTTTATGCACCTGCAGCCAGCGTTGCCTGTGTATTTAGTGATGCGGCAGCTTAGTGTAATATATTTTAAATTACTAGTTTACAAAGTTTCATCTCAGTTCAGTTTAATGTGATATAACCCTTAACTGCAAAAGAGTCATTTAGGCAGAAAAATTTTACAAAGAAATAACACACTACAGTAGTTTTTAAAACCAATTCTATTTCTTTGTGAGCCAGTCTTTGTCTTGTAGCAAATGAGACCAATATTTTAATGAGGTGAAACCAACAAGAAATAAGTATCTGAACTGTGTTGTCATTCAAATGCTTATTGAAGTACAGACTTGGCTAGTACAGGAGTAATTCTTTTCAATTTACCTAAAGAAAGTGATCTAAAGATATGTTGATAGAAGCAATTTTGCAACACATTCTTCCCTCACTGAATTTAATGCATAAAATTTTCAACTTTCATGTACGTAAAACTCAGCATTGCATTTTCATTTTTGAATAGCAGTGCTTTTTATTTCTTCATTTAAGTCCCCGTGGATCTTTCTTTTCATAGAAGATATGGCATTTTGGCAGGAGTTTTAAAATACTGGGAATTTGAAGAGTGAAGAGAAATGCTTCAGTTGTGCCTGAACTGAAGAGATAGGATGACTGTATATGCAAAGTCACCATACACATCTCCAGAGTTCTATCAGCTCTAGGCTAAGACACAGGATTCAAGTTTTTGAGCCATCCTGTGGAGACTGAATGAAATTGGTTCCAAAATGATAACAGTGTATCACAAACAGAAATTAAAACAGCAATGAGAAGAATGAAATTATTTTTCTCGTCCTTTTTATACTGCATCAGAGACCACAGACTGGAATCTTCATAGGTGTGCAATTGTTAGGGTTGAGATCCAGTTCCTCCAGATCCCTCATCTAAATTGTTAAATCTATTTTACCCTTGTGAATGATTCAGTCACTCTGCTTTCCAGGATTTTCTACCCTAAAAGAGAAAAAATTCATTTGGCAACTCCCTTCTTGGCCTGCAGTTTTTCTGGGCACCTGTCACTTGTTCATACAGGCTCAACAGACCCCATGGAAATGCATCCATTTCTTCAGCCACTGCAATCAGGGCTCCACTCCTATCTAAAAACCAGCTGAAGCCTGTGTCTCATGAGCTGCATGGCAGGAGTCAGCAAGGGGCACTCCTGTCCTTTCTCTTCTCCCTCAGCTCTGAACTCCTCTTGCCAGACAAATCCATATCTCCAGGACTGGAAGAGCAAGGCTGTATCCACCTCTTTAACACCCCCCTTCTTAGGAGAGAGGCAACTTCTTTTCCCTTGTGTCTCTGCCATCCCTTCTTTCACCCATTCATCAACAAACTAGAGTGACCACGATACAGAATAAGGCATTGGAAAAAAGTGGAGTTGAGAGTGACTTGGTACTTACAGATAAGAGACAGGAGCTTTCAACATCTTCCCAAGCATTCCACAGCACCACATTTATTTCATCAGCAGATTTATTTTGAACCTGACAACACCCTGTTTCTAATTTCAATACAACCAGTCACTAGCTGTCTCTAAGTAATTCTGAATGTACAGTGAATGCATGTTAGTAGTATGATCATGTGAGAAAGAAGGAACAGGTATGGAAGGCTGCTTTTTCTCAAGGAAACTGGACTTGAAAGAGCTTATTTGCCTTGTAGTCTGTGGTGTTCGGGCAGGAATGACGAAGGTAAATCTAGAATGCTGGTGGACATCATTCCACTGGAAACAGCTATTGATGAGGAAGTGGAAGTAAAATTTCACAGTTTATCAGTTTGCATTTAACAGACAGAACAAAGAACTAGTACTGTTATGCAGCGATGGCAGAAGCAGAGAAAACTCTCAAATCTAAATCAGGTGGTGATTTTTTTAAGCAGTTTTTCCAAGTGTTAGCAAATACTTTTGTGTCCCGAGTGGAAATGCTGAGACTGCAAAATCTATAACATAAGGCTATTTTCAACTGGCTGGATGTCGTATGCAGTTGGAAGTATGTTTGTGAAGGGGCATTAAACAGGAGATGGTCGTTTTAGGCACTGAGATCACTTGTTCCACCACAGATGCTACTGGTATACAGCTTCTAGCTTTTCTCTGGAGATCTTAAAATGATAAAGGGGTTTGCTGCATTGAAGCATGGTATTACCTCAGGGGAAACAGTTAAATGAATCTAAAGCAGTAATAGAGTTATTTTATCTAAAATTAAGTATCCCAGAAGATTCAGCCCGATTGGGATATAAGTGTTCTACTCAGTCAGAACACTGTTGAGTTTGATTGCATGCACTGACTCTATACCTAGCAAAGAAAATCTCAGCAGAGCCTGAAGGAAGACTATAATGACACAGTACTATACATTATACATATTATCAAAAGTGGAACGTTCAGTAATCACCAATACAAAGAGGCTAAAAGTCAGATCCTGATCTGCTTACCTGGGGCACAATTGAAAGTGTGCTTGCTCAGCAACATGGACACAATGGAGCCACACTTTGAACTCAAGGAGCAACAAGGGAGATCTGGATGTCTGCAAGTGCTTGGCTGACCTTTCTGCATGGTTAATATTGCACAGAGTTTGTTAGGCTGTCTGCTAGGGAAAAAACCCCACGTATTGGCTCAGACCAGTTGGTAATTGTGTTGTCCTAAGACATGAAAACATCCTTTCTAAGAAAAAAAAACGAAAACAACACATGGAACTGGAGGCCACGCTGCATATTTACACACGCACACACACACACACACACACACACACACACACAAAAGAATAAAGCTTTCATTTCTCAGACACGCAGGTAAAGTGACAGCTGAAGTGACAGATTTGTGCCACCAGCTTATGGTGAGATTTTTGTCCCAAAAAAATGGACTTCTTGCTTTGGGAGTACAGTCCACTGCATCCTGACAGGTTTTGGATAATGTAGCTAATGTAGCCTTCTTCAGAAGTTGTCTAGACTGACTTAGAGTAACATCATGAGGCCATTTATTTTCCTTGACTATTGACAGGCTCTGGAAGAAACAAGTGAAGGAGCTTCAGTTCAGTGTCTTACTTATTGGTGCTGCCAAAGTATAAATAGGATTGATCTAGGTTTTAGTTAATAATTACCACATGAAAAAAGAATATACCATGATGTATTTCAAAATCTTTTCTGTCCCTATATACTCAAAGATATTTTTTTCCTTAAATATTAGCAATAGACTTACCATCACTAATACCCGATTTAGGTGATGGTGTTTCTGAGACATGCCTGTACATCCCTGTTTTTAAAACACTTTGTCAGCAAAATCCAGTGAAGACATTATGCTTCCCTTGAAATCAGGTCTGCAGCTGAACTGGAGGCTAGCTCTCCACTCCTTGCACAGCGACAGTTGCAGCAATGCCCCAGTGCCCTTAACAATTAATCTCCGGTTTCTGCAAGTAACTTGCAGGTGATGCCAACACCTTTTTCTGTTATTGTATCTGAAGTTGTCATTTACTCACACTGTAATTGAACGTCAGCACCTTCTCACACTGCATCCCAAACTCACTCCTGGAATCAGCCTCGGTTCTGGGCCTGCCACCTCCTGCTCCTGCCCTACAAACTTCCTCCTTTAGGGAACAGCTATCGATGGTCCCCTGGACTGTTGAGACCTCCATCCCCCTAATACGGCAATTAATTAATTGACACAGTGAAAGACTAATTCCAGTCCTGTCTCCTACATCTTTGGTCTCTTTAAAAACAGCACATATCAATCCCCCAAACTGATCTGGATCAGTGCAGAAAATGTAGAAGTTGGAAGTTCTAGAAATGGGCACAGGCACCGCAAATGCCCTGCCTGCATTTGGGAAAGGTGAGACCCGATCCTGTGCACAAAAGGAAACCTTCACAACTGGCATTTAAATCCATTGAGTCATTATTAGCAATTATCTTTAATTTTTCCCTGAGGATGTTTATTTTCTAAAAATAAAATGAAATTATCTAAAGGCCTTCATTCTGTAGTTAAACAACAGCCTTATCTCCTGGGAACATCTCTCTGTGCCTAACAGCCTCTCTAGTGGACGTGTTTTATTCTTAGGTGTCCCAAATCCTGTTAAGAGCTCACAGCATTCAATACCAGGCTCTGCAACGTGTTGGGCTGTTTCTGGCTTCGCCCTGGCTCCCGCCCCCGGCACAGCTCTCCCCGAAGGTTGAATTGTTCTGTCCAAAGGAGACGCAAAGGGCAGTTTGAGACCTGCCTTTACAGAGCAGTCTATGCCTCAAGCCTGCTCAGTTGGTTACTAAATGTAACTCAGTAATCAAACTTAACTCGATTTGTTTTCTCTACGTAAAGATCCGTGAGGCATTTCTAAGTGGAACTTGTTTTTTGTGCAGCAAGTAACCAAATATAACAACCTCCTACTCCAGGAAAGAAAAGAGTTGTTACTGGGAGGTGACAGCCCATGAATTCCCGGGGAGCAGGCGGGGAGCAGTGAGTGTATGATGTCCTTGGACAACGAGTTCCCTGCATTCGCTGCTACATGAGAGATCGCAGGTGCGATGTGTCTTGCTAAAGTACCACTACGGAAACGCTGAGGAAAGGGAAAAGCGTTTTTATTTTCTCGCCTTTCCCCCAGCCCAGCGCCGTGATCGCTCCCCCGTCTCGGTCCGGCGCAGGGGCCGCTGCCCCACAGACTGCCCGACGGCGGCACTGCAGGGAGCTACGCTCATGCCCTCAGAGGGGACGGATCCGGCCGTCGAGTCTCTCCGCGGGCTCTTCCCATGGGAAGAAAGGCGGCAGGGCAGGGTCCCGCTTCCGAGGGGACAGGGCAGTCGCAGCGAGGTGCGGGCGCCCGGCGGGGCGGGCGAAGGGCTGCGGCACCCGCCTGCCGCCCGCGGACCGGGATCTTTCCCTTTGAGGGGCCGCGGGGGCACCCACGGGCACCCTGAGGGGCGACAGGGTCCACCTCTCCCCGAGGAGCCCCCGCCCCGCTTCCCCCCTTTCCTCCCCGCCCGCCCCGTCTCACGCCCTGGCTCCCGCCCCCGCAGCAGCTCTCCCCGATGGAACCGGCTGGGAAAGATGCAGGCGGCAGCTCCGAGGTAATTATTAATGGCCGTGCCCACCGGGGCGGGAAGGGGGGGGCGCAAGGTGAGATAAAATGGGGCGGCGGGGAGCTGGGAGGCGGGAGCTGCCGTCGCGGAGCCCCGCCGGGAGCATGGCTCTCGCCGCGTCGCTGCTGCCACCGCTGCTGCTGCTGTTGGGGCGGCCGGGGCTGGCGGCGCCGGGGCAGGGCGCGGGCACCTGGTCCCGCTTCGCCCGGCTGCCCTACCCGCAGGACCAGCTCTTCCTCCACGACACCTTCCCCGACGGCTTTCTCTGGGGCGCGGGCAGCGCCGCCTACCAGACGGAGGGCGGCTGGCGCCAGGGCGGCAAGGGCGCCTCCGTCTGGGACACCTTCGCCCACCGCCCGGCCACGCCGTCGGGGGCCGCCCCGCCGGGGCCCGTGGGCGGCGACGTGGCCAGCGACAGCTACAACAACCTGTTCCGCGACGTCGAGGGGCTGCGGCGGCTGGGGGTCTCGCACTACCGCTTCTCGCTGTCCTGGGCCCGGCTGCTGCCCAACGGGACGGCGCCGCCCAACCCCGCCGGGCTGGCGCACTACGGGCGGCTGCTGGCCCGCCTGCGGGAGCTGGGCGTCGAGCCCGTGGTCACCCTCTACCACTGGGACCTGCCGCAGGCCCTGCAGGACGCCTTCGGCGGCTGGGCCAGCCCCGTCCTGCCCCGGCTCTTCCGCGACTACGCCGAGCTGTGCTTCCGGCACTTCGGCGGGCAGGTGCGCTACTGGCTGACCATGGACAACCCCTACGTGGTGGCCTGGCACGGCTACGGCACGGGGCGGCTGCCGCCCGGCGTGCGGGGAGGCCCGCGCCTGGGCTACCTGGCGGCCCACCACCTGCTGCAGGTAAACGGCGGCCTGCGAGAGGGGCCCCGCGGCTCCTCGGCCGTGCCAAGGTGCCGGGGCGCAGGCCGAGCTCAGCCCGCCCCACTGGCACGCCTGTCCCCTGGTCCGACACTGGCTTGGAGCACAAATCCATGTGCCCGGCAGAGTGCGAGCCCCAGATCTGTAGGCAGAAAGGCAAAACTCATGGTGTAAGGCAGGAGCTTTGCAACTGAGAGTTGAAGTGCTTTGTTTTGCAGAAATGCCCACTTGTGCCCGCAGCAGTTCAGTTGCCATTCTGGGTAGGTGAGAGTCTGCAGTCTCTGGACTGTGCCACTCCAGTGCTGCCTTTCTAAGGTGGAAATGCTTAATATGACTGTAAAGGGAATTTGCAAGTTTGATAAAAAAAGGCTGAGTTAATGGAGATGTTAGAGGTGGCCAATATGTCATACAGAGACATTTTCTTGACAGAGTATGATGTTTTTTTGAGTGTGAGCACTTTTTGGGAAAGAGACCCTAATTCCCCAGTTAGCGTTTTAAGTGACTTAATTTTTATTCTATGTATCTATATGGTGTAGTTGTAATATTTGCTGGGAGCAACTTGTAGGGATTTGCTGAGAGAATTGTGCAGAAGTGTGTACAAATGATTCCAATGATAGGAGAAGGGATTCCTAACTGGAATGGGGTGGTCATTTCGGCATGATCTCTTGTCCTTTAATATACATTTACATTTCTGCTAATGTCTGTCTGCTCAGCACACACTTGCTGGCAGGACTTGTACCCTAATGAACATTGTGTATTAGATGTGGGCATGAAGAAAACATCCAGTGCATGCTTTACTTGACTTTTTTCCACATTCACAGAAGTATTACTTCTGCATTCTTTAATGCTACAAATAAGTCAAAGGGAAAATAGAGATGGAGAAAATGTGGGTAAAATTTCAGGTTAATTTCCTTGTCCTGAAAACTTTAAGCTCTTCCTGTAGTTTCCATGGTGTGTACTTGGCCGTGTTTCGTGCTTGAGTATATCCTGCATCACCATAGTGTCAGACTCCCTCATAATCTCAAGCATGTGCTTCTTCTCATAAAAACTTTGTGAAGGAAGATATTTTTCTATTTAATGAATGACAAAGTGAGGCACAGTCTTGGCCACACGGCCACACCACATCAAAAGTGTAATTAAACCGGGACGGTCTACCAATACCTGCTTTAGTGACAGAACCATAGTGTTTAGTGTTGTCCCAGTGACTGTCAGTCAGGACTTGCACATGAGTGAATATTTCTTTTTACATGCAGTGGAAGGAAGCAAGATACCACTTTCCCCCCCACATTTTATGAAAGAGGCGCTGAAATACAGATGCAGTTAAGAGCCAAAGTGGCCACTGGTTGTCGGTGCCCTTTTCCTAGCGTGTGATCTTTGTAGCATATTGGTCAGTTACATTATACTTCCAGTTCTTCTACAAGTCATATTCCCAGATCTCAAATCACCTGCAGAGAAAATCAGGGACATAAATTATGTGCAGAGGAGCTCACATCCTTGACTTCTCCAGGTAAGAGTCTTCATGGAGGCAGAGGCAGAGCCTAGCTCTTGAGCTCAGAGAAGTGAACTGTTTTCATCTGTTTCTTCTTCTCCTTTTTACTTCTCTGTAGCATATTGATATTAGACCTTTCAGTGAAGCAGGAGGAAGCTAGGCAGTGTGGCTTCCACAGCCTGATATCCATAGAGCAAGTATGTGGATTTGTGTAAGAAAAGATTGAAATTCTACTGTAGATGGTAAAGAGAGAATTACATTTCTTATGGAGATTGAATTGTCTTACACAGTTCTTGAGTGATTGACTTTGCAACTTGAATGCAGTTCTTTAATATGTGTCTGTGGGTTGTATAATTTTATAGGTGAGTTTGGTCATTTTTTGGGAGCATGCACATCTTTGGTTTGTATCAGAAGGGTGCACAGCAGAACTGCTTTATCACATAAGCTGCAGGATGTGTGCACTGGACAGTGTTGCTGGTAGATACAGTCCTCTTAGACCCACTGCAAGAGATGTGTCTGAATCCTCTCATGCGAAGAAAACCCCCTTTCATTGTCTGACCTTTTGCTCCTTATGTCATAAGATCTGGTCCCTGGTTTCTTCTTATTCCTTTTTCCTTCTCTTTGCCATTCTTGTGTTTTGTTTTTTTTTTTTCCAGGGAAATTGAGTTTGCAGAACATGTTTGGTATTTTTTTAAGTTAGAATTTGTTGTCATAATTGTTTCTCAGAAAATGTGCAGACTAGCTCCTAATATGCATGATTTCTGATATTTTTCCCCTTACTTACAATATGCAGGTAAAGCTGGTGCCTCCTAATTTATTTTACTGGATTCTAATTCTGTTAAAAAGCAAAAAAATTTCCTGTAAGTTCTTTAAAATTCAACAGATACAAATGTGGATTTTGGGCTTTGCTTTTCTGAGCGACTTATTTATTATCTGAAGAAATAATCAAATAAGAGTTTGATTCAATTTAGCTTGTTAAATTCAGAGATGGTGAAAACAGGGCAATGAAGTTTGATTTAAGTAATGATGTTTGAATTCAGCTTGAATGGATTTCATCATATGGTACTGGATTTTTTAATTACCTCTCATTTTTCTGAACTTCCTAAGTGAGTCATAACAGATGCTAAATTGACAGAGACACTTTTTTATAGACAGGACCAAATAAAAATAGTGTAAAAAACTTGTAAGGAAAAATTATTTTACTAATGCATCCTTGGTGTGTTCTTGAGGGATGTTCATCAGTATTCAGTGAAAATTTCACCCTTCTATAGTATTTCCACTGACGCTTGTCGCTTTTCAGATGTCTAAGCCCTTCAGATGTGGTAATAAATGGAGGAAGCTGTTCATGTTTATTCACAAAATAAATGGAATGGATCAAGTGCATTTCATAAAAGTTGGCAGTCTCTCAAGTCAACAGCCAGAAAATGTAATGCCAGCAATCTGTCATGTATATGATGCATCTCTTTTCTCCAAATAGGAGTTGAGAGAGGTCAATGTATTATGTTCTGGTTTTTGCAAATGCATTTTTTCATTAATGGTTCACAGTATGTTGTCTGAGTTGAACATACTTGGATTTACTCAATATAAACAGCATTTGCAGAAACAGAAGAACACGTCGTTTCCCTGAAGAAGTGAGTGGAACTGCTGCCTGGAAACCAGTCACATAGCAACAGACTAATTTCTATTCCAAAACTCTTTCCAAAACAGAAGGTAAGTACTCTTTTGTTGACCTTCAGTGCTAAACCTAATAAAGTATCAGTAATTTCAGCACAGGAGAGTGGTCTTTTCTTGGTGTGTATTGTTTCTTTCAAAATTGAGACAGTACTCAAACTTTCACTCAGTGCAAATGGAATTATTTGGGATTTTCTTGAAAGTAATGTAGCTTATCATAGTTGTGAAGGCATACTACTTTTTAGAAAAAAGAAGGAATACTGCTAAGTAGTAGTATTTTTTTCCTATTCTTGCTTTCTTAAGGCATAATTCAAAGAAGAACAAAGAAGGAATTGATTCTTACCTGAGTTTTAGTTGGGTGGTATATGTTTGCACTAGTGATTATTCTACTCATTAATCATTTGAATCAGGTTTCTTTCAAATACCAGATTTGACAAAGAAGTGCAATCAAACTGTGGTGCAAGTTCAGGTCTGATGCTGCAGTTTTCTGTGCCAGTAGCTGCCAAAAGTTAGGCTATATTCTCAAATTATGTTAAAAGCTACAGCAAATTGTTTTTAAGTTTTAATCATGAAAAGAAAAAAATGCAGTGAGTTTCATTTTAAAATGTGATAAACAGAGGAGTTTGGGTTTCAAGAATATTCGTTTTATTAACATTAGCTCCAAAGATAGATTATGTACGTTTGCTTTTGCCATTCCTACCTGATTCCATATGTGTTTGCAAAACAATTGTTGTTTTCAAATATTCTGTTGTAAGAAAAACAAAAATCCTTTGTAAAAAATTTTTAGAGATTATAAGAAATCTTAGCAAAACTCAACAGGCAGCACCTGGAAAGATCACACTGATGTGACTGAAATGGAATGGAAGCAGAATTTGTTCTCTGTGTGGAAGAAAACTAGGTCAAGCCTGTAGGTATGTTAAGTCCCACCTCAGCTCTTTTGCTGTTCATTGTGAGGATGGGGATTTCTTGAGAGTCTGTTTATTGTGAGGTTTTTTAGTGCTTGGCAGTTGTGGCTGTAGAGCTGTGAATCTCAGTAAATTCAATTGGCAGCTCCAAATCTGTGTTTTCATGTCTCATTTTAAGTGCCACCTGCCTGATTTCTAATCGTCATTGTAGCTGTTGCTGGAGGCACCTAGGTGATATTTCAGTTTCCTGTCCAAGGTAGTCTGGTGTGCTTGCTTTTTAAGTAGCAGTTGTTCATGTTGGGCAGGGCTCTGCTCAGTGCTGGGAAGATAATGACTGCTGGTTAACAGCAGTTTGATGCAGATAGGGGTGTTTAGATTGGCAACATAGAATTCATATCTGGTAAAATCTCACTGGGTACATGAGTTTAAAGCTCCTTGATACGGTTCCATTTTGCATTAATAAAGCCTCATAAGGTGTGAGATATTCTTCATTCTTCCCTTCAGTCTTTCTCCTCTAGCAGAAGAGGTTCTGTATTTATTGTAGTTTTCATTCCTAAATGAAATGTGTGATAGAACTCATGTCACTGTATTCCTTTATATTACAAGGGTTTCCAGTTTCCATTTCACCTTGTTTCTATGGTTGGTTTACAGTACTTAAAGGTAGCTGATGGACATAATTCCTAGCGGTACTTGGGATCTGGGAAATAAAGATAGTGAAACATCTATTGTAGTTCACCATTTTTTAGTGCCTGCATTTCCCTTTTGGCTGAAAGCTAGGAGCTCTTAGAGCTTTTTTCTTGTGATAGGTCCAGTAGAAACCTCTGTTCTGCAATCATCAGCAGGTTGGAAGTGCAGAGATTGTCCTTCCTTTTGAAAATGTTGTCTTCTGTAAGGAAGAAATGCTGTGTCATGTATGAGGAGGTAGTTTCGCTCATAATGTACCCATCTTCTAAAAGGTCAAATTCTGATTTCTTTTGCTGTGGTTAAAATTGTGCTTAGCTTAGGTTTGTTCCTCACACTTATTAACCAACATCTTCTTCTTCCCAGTGTGCTCTGGGGAGCAAAATATTTTTCCTCCATCTTTCATAATTTCTTCAACCAGTTAGAAGCAGTGAATATGTCAATACAGCTGATGGCAATGTCTGCAAGCAGTGACCATTAGGACAGGATGTAGGCGTTTAGAGGCATTTTGTTTTAATTATTTTGGTAACTGTGATGCATATCCTTCTAACTTTGGGAGAAGCAGGAAAGAGCGGATGTGTATGCAGACACATCTGTAGTTTGCTTAACTCCAGTTGAAGAGTTCTGTGGCTTTCAGTTAGTAATTGGCACTGTTCAAAGGCAGTTTGATAATCCTTGCAAATGAGTGTGTGATTTGTGTGTTTGGTTGTTGCTGATGAACAGGTGAAATGCTGAACTTAATTTGAAGGTCAATGTTGGCAAAGTTTTAAAAAAAGCTAAGAAGCCAGCAATCATAGGAGTCTGCTTGTACAGACTTGTAGGTATAGAAATGTCCACAGGAGAATTTCTTCTATTTTTTCCCCCAAGATGGTAAAAATAAAGAAGAGGAAATTACAAATATATGCTTCTGAAGAAGTAGAGGGGTGCGCATGTATGACCTGCGCATACAAGGATGTGGCCTGGTTGAATGGGGCTTTGGGCAACCTGGTGTACTGTAAAGTGTCCCTCCTGCCCAGGCACTGGGGTTGGAACTAGATAACTTTTAAGGTCCCTTCCAACCCAAGATATTCTATGATTCTGTGGCAGGTTTTAGCAATTAAAGGATGTGAGTTACCAGTTTTAAATACTAAATAAAAACTATTTATGCTTGTTTATATGCCTGCCAAAGTATATAGAAAAATATCATCGTCAAATCTATGGTTTTAGATTAAATCAGAAGAATGGAACAGAAGAATATGGTTGTAAACAAAGCCTTAAGGTCCTTAGGAAATTACTGAAATGAACATTGGACGGATCTCTGAAGGAGGAGGTGACTCATTGAATATGACCATGAAAGAAGAGACTGGATTCTGGAGAACAACTGATTTATTTCACATGAGAGAAGGTGTGTCAGCAGAAGGAGAAGGTGAGTTGTCAAGAAGGAAGAATAACTAAGTACAAAAGGAGAAGGGGATAATTAGCCATGGCAAGAGGCTGGAGCCTTTGGTAAAATGGGATGAGTAGAAGATAATGAAGATACTAAAGAAGGGAAGGAATTAGACTCACGCTGTTGCTCTCTGTAAATACTCCTGGACGTAAATATCAATGACAGGAAAAAAATAGAGAATTAAAAACCATATGCATACACACACAAAAGGATATAAACACAGTTAGATTGACTCTTAGAAGTCATGGATAGCTTCGGAAGAAAGCTTCTGGAATGGCTTTTCAGTATTAATGGTAGGAACAAAAATCTTATAAGACAGCTAGAGCAGTTTGGGAAAACAGGCTTGATGCATTTGGTGTCAGTGGAGGTGACAGTAGCAGTAAATGTGAAATCTTCCTCTTTGCTTTCTAGAATTCTTAACAGAATGATATAAGGCATGGTCTAAATCTGAGAACATCATTCAATGTAAAGAACAAAATACAGTCTATATGAACAGTGAACACTTTGTTTAGTCTGCCAGTGATGGCAGCTTTTGGCTTGCTGTAGCTTCAGTTCTAATCTGAGAGCACAAAACTCTCAAAAGAAGCCTGGCCTGTTAAGTTTGTAGTGTGTAGCCCTGGAGATTTGTCAGGGAGGATCCTTTGAGATGCGCACTGGAATAAGAAAAAGGACCTTGAGAATATCTGGATTTGGCCACATTGAAGCCCATTTGTGTTGCTTCATCTTGATATATGTTTAGTTTGAGAAGAGATAGACTTCTGTATTATGAAAAATGCAGAAGTTTAAAGCTTAATTTTGTTTTGATTCTAAAAAATCACCAACCCATATTCTAAATTCTCCCAGTTATTGAAATCTTTACAGATCCCGTTTACAGCAGTTGATATAGGGACTGGGGCCACAGGTGGTTCCAGTGCCACCTGACAGCTGGATCTCTGTGACATCTGCATGATGGAAAGCACAGGGTCTTTTGCCCATCTCAGGATCTGGCCAGCCTGGGGAGTGCTGCGAGACACCCTGCAACACAATCTTCAGCAATGGGGGGAGCTGACAGGGGACCATGCACACTGCCAGGGGACTGTCACTTCAGTCTGCACATGATCAGTTTGTTACTTGCACATTAGCTCTCATGCTGGCAGCTAAGATTTGAATTTTGTTTTCAGTCACAACTCTAAAGATAGCTGAATGGTTAAAAATTGGCTGGGAGAGACTATGGAAATGCCTTGTAATTTTGTGAGTCCAAAAGTCAACCCTGGTACCTTCTTGTAGGTTTATCAGTTTAATGCTCTTACTAAGGGCTAGAAAATGTTTTTACCACTGGGATTATGTTTTACAAGATATTTGCTTTACAGTTGGGAGGACAGTAGCATCTGTTTTGATCCTGCTCCTAGGAAAGACTTCAAATGGTCGCATGGGGGAAGGGGACAGACTTGTAGCTGCTGGTCACACATTCTGGTAAGAGTTCACAGTGATTTTCCAATGCCTTTTCTCAGTCAGCTTTTTTCTTGCTCTCTTGAATATGTAGTAGCTCCACTGGATCAGTTGTTTTTCAGAGTTGAGGGCAAAGTTTACACAGTTTGTTTAACTTCCAGCATTTTAAGAAATGAAATAATATTTTTTTTGCTGCAGGCATGGAACTGTTGCACACAGTTATTGATTAATTAGGCTAATTATGGTTCCTTAGATATATATGGAAATGGTAGAATTATGCAGCATGTCTTTTCTTTTGAGAAAGTAGGTTGGAAAAATACTGCATTGTCAGCTTGGTGATTTTTTTATGAAAATTTATTTTGTAAGTAAGAACATATTGCTTAAAAATCAATTGAAAAAATCTGACTTTATGTTTGAAAAGAAAGTTCATGTCATGCTTGACATGCTTTTTGTAACACACTTATTTAATTCTTCATTTGTTTTCATGTGACAGTACAGTGTTAACTTGGGTTCAAGTGATGCTTGCAGAGAGAGCAGTCATCACACCAGAATGTCCATGACCAATTACATATGCCCTTAGGAGGTGAAATCCAGGCCAAAAATAGTTGTAACAAAACATGGGGTGATAGAAAGGAGGAGTATTAGGAAAACAGATAGTGTATGAGGATCTGGTGAGATATGGGGGTGACTGACCAAGGGTGGGAATGCAGGAGCTGGCTTTATGAGGCAATACTCAATTTACATGTGTGTATTTAGCATTAAAAATTAAAATCAGTGTGAAATGAGATGGCTTGGAGTCCTCAAGGGTGAGTTGTTTTTTCCCTGTTTAGTTTTTTTAAATAAATGTCATCTGAATTATTTTGAGGAAGCTGACTGGTGGTTTACAGAAATCACAGACCATGCTTCACAAGGATGGGGGCTGCTTCAAAGTCTGTCGTGGCTTATGGTGTCCACTTGCTGTCCCCACAGTGCCATGAGCACTGGGAGTGGGGGACACCATGAGTAGCCTGCTAAAGAAAGGAGGGATGATACATTAGATCTGGGTTTCTCAGAGCAGCTTAAGGAAAACAAGTTTCCCTTTAGCTTTTTGGGGAACCCTGTCACTTTTAAGCAGTTAAGTAAATTAGCAAATTGAATAGATGCATTCCTCTAATCCTGAGGAAAATGTGCATTCCCATACTCAAACAGCATCTCTGTATATGAAATGCAAGACCTTTTAAATACACTGAAGGAGCTCTTGAACTCAGTTTATCATCGTACTTCCCTTGCCAGCTATGAACATGTTTCTTCTTTTGGGAGAAGAGAATATTATTGGGGTATATCACGCAGGGAACAGAGCTGCAGGAATATGATTCAGCTGCAGTTTTGCATTATATGCTTGGTGGAAAAAATTATCCCTTTTTCTTCATACCCCCCTATTATATCAGCTAGCTCATTCTAATCTTGCTAATACCTCCCAAATTCACAAATTAATATAATGTCATTAGAGCAAGCCAGAAAGATCTAAAACTTTTGAACTAGAATTTGCTGATTCATTGAAATGAAAATATTTGAGAGACTTCAGCTTCCCAGAAAAAGTTGTGAACTAGGGGAAATAAATATCAATCATTTTATTTTGCTGTAGAAATTTTTGGTTTTCCATTTTAATATTATACTGAAAAAATTCATTTTGATGTAGTGAGTCAGTCAGTCATTTCACACTCTGCCTTCTGTATTCTTTCACTGGATGAGTGCCCACTGCTTCAGATTGGGTCAGTTTACCCTTGTGAAATTGCTGTTTAACCTGCTGCAATATGACTGACTTATTGAAGCTGGAGATTGATGCTTTTTGTTCTTTGATGAAAGAAATAAAATGGAGCTGTCAGGACAGAATTCTTGCACTGTAGAGGTTACTCTGAGTCTCATATTTGTAGCTGGGCTGCTTGTGCCACTTTTGTGTGAAACTGTAATTATTCAGTCATTTATTCAGCTCCTCTTTCCTATTTCTGGAAAAAAGAAAAGTGGTACTTGAAGGAGGCAGTTGCTTAAAAGGGGGAATAATTCTAATAAAAGCAGCATCAATTTGGCACAGTCATTCTGATTATGAGTATTAGAACCAGCGACGTGTAGCACAGGGAAGTTCAGAAACAGCCTTTTTCCATAGCTCAGCTTAGGATAATGAAATGGAGACCCCTTCAAAATTGGTTGGTGGTGAAATGGTTATAGCAGGAGCATTGTAAGAGTAAGCCATGAAAGGCAGGAACCCTAAATCACCCCAGTCAGATCTCACTTTACCCATGCTGGACTCTTCTGGAGAGTAATGTTTCCTGTGTTACTGGTAATTTGGAATAGATTTGTAGAAACCAGAGGGGATGGGCATTGGTCTGGATTAGATACTGATGCTGGCCTCTGGGAGCTGCTTTTGTTGACTTGTGGTCAGGAAAGAATTTAAATTGTCAAGGAACAGTGTTGTTTATTGTTAGGCCTCTTTTTTCCCTGCTTCTGTGCTGTAGCCAGGCTCCCACTAAAAAAAAATTATTTTAGCTAAATAATTTTCCTTCTGTTGCAAGGGTTTAGGATTGTCAGGATATCTTTGCTTTTCCTGGTTTATTCCTGTGGCTTGCTATGACATCTGGAGCATTTGGCATGTTTTTTTTGTGTTAAGTATCTTAGAATTGGCTTTTTGGCTCATAATGCTAGGAACATAGAATAACTGAGTCATGGGATGGTTTGTGTTGGAAGGAGGTGTAAAGATCATTTAGTTCCAAATGCCCTGCCATGATGTGACATCCCACCCTCAAGGGGGTGGGAACACACAAGAGTTATAGATGCTCATGGTTGAAAAGGAATGATGAAAACCACAGGGTCCACAGCTTATCTTCTAGATTGGTGCACATGGGAAGGGACACCTTCTGCCAGATCAGGTTGCTCAAAGCCCTGCCCAGCCTGACCTTGATGAAAGGAATTGCACATCCACAGCTTTTCTGGACAACCTATTCCACTGCCTCACTACCTTCAAATTTCTCCTGAATATCTAATCTACATGTTCCCTTTTTCAGGTAAAAGCCATTCCTCCTTGTCTAATGCCGTTGTGAAAAGTCCCTCTCCAGCTTTCCTGTAGGCCTCCTTTAAGTGCTGGAAGTGCTATTAAGGGAGCCTTCACTTCTCCAGGAGGGAGCACATAATAGCCATTATTGTGTGGTGTCTGGGGCTAGAGGCTTGCTACAATATTGCAGACAACTAAACTTGGTGATTCCCCGTATCTCTTATTTTTTGCTTTAGAAGTATTCAGTTTGAGTGAGTGATCCAGAGAAATATGTTTGTAGGGATGAAGTGAGTATGGAAGACTGACCTACAAAGAGAGTGAGGATTAAGAAAGGGTCAAGTGTACATTGAAGCAGCACGTTTCCAATATGGGAAAGCACCTAGAGGGTCTGGAAAGACCTGTGGGACACTAGCATTTTGTAAACCCAAGATCACATAGAAATGCCTGAGCGAGCTGTTTGAGTGTCGGGGCAAAAATTATACTGGGAGGTATGCAGAGACAAAGCAGTTTATTGGTGTGTGGAAAACATGGAGTAATTTACCAAAATAAACTGTTAACTGTCAGAGAGGGAGGCTTGCTGTGACACAAACACTGACGTTGGACGTAAAATAGAAACAGTAGCAATGACAAGCTGCCAGGCAGAGTCAGTTTTTTTGTTGCATAATAAAGCAGTTCCAGATTTTTGACTGACTGGTGCAAGCAGCTGAAGATTTTTCTCTGAAGCACCTTGTTCTGGAACTGCTTCAATGGTAATGAGGTGGGCTGGACACCCACTGTAGATACTCTCCTTTTCTTCTTGTTCAAGTGTAAGAAAATAGTACATTTTCAGTCCCCACATTATATTTCTGGTAAGATTAATTATCAACCCCACCCCTGAATAATTCACTATTGTTTTGTGCAATACCTTTGCAGAAGGTTTGGAAGCACCATCCCTGAGCATTTTGTGTCTCAAAATCTTCAAAGACTAGAATATGTAAAGAATATATATACGCACATATATATATACATTCTGGAGTGTGTCCAATGAAAGCACTGCATTTCTGCACTGGAGGAATGACACTGCTGATGTAAATGCTGAAAAAAAAATGTGCATTATTGCAACTGTACCATAATATGGTAGTTCAGATACAGCTAAATACCATTCTAAGTGAAAAAATTGTCTTTTGTTTTGCTGACTATGAAATGGATGGTTTAACTGAGGAGTAGTCTGGCAGATATGCAAGTAATTTTTTAATCAGCTTGTGTCATTCAGATTGAGAACACAGGAGAATATGCATGGAAAACCAGTCTGCCTGACCATGGCTGGATATGGCCCATACAGATGGATCTGTTTTGGTGTTAGTTGGCCACCAGCTCTCAAGCTGGGTTTCATGGGGCTCATAGGAGAGCTGGGTGGAGATCAGAGCCTGCAGAGTCTCTGCACTCATCTTCGTGTACAGCATGGAAATCATTTGTGGGTACAGCTGGGACAGTCTTCAACCTGCAAAGATTATCAGTAGCAAATAGTACTTACCCAATGGCTGAAAAAACAATGTTAAAGTACCTGCAGTTCACCATCCCCAGCTACAGCTGTCAGCAGCAGGACATTTCGCTACTTTGAGTGAGGCTGTAGTATGGAAAATTACTCCTGTCCCACAGTTTAGAAGCGTCATCATTGTGCTGGTCTTCCAGGCAGTGTTTGCAGCACTCTGAGACACAGTTTGGCATCTGCTTGGCCTTGCAATAGCTGGCTTTCCAGTAACCATTATGAAATGTTGTTTAGTATAAAGATACTTCTTTTAAAGTGGTTTGGCAGCATTCCCAGTGATCCCAGAGGGAAGAGCAGCTAGGACTTGTTCTCCAGCTCTGAGGCAGCTGTCCACTGGGCTGACCAGGGTGGAGCTGTATGTGCTTTGGCTCTGCACCACAACTAGAGAGTAAAGTCATGGACTAGTTTGTCCTTGGCTGCCTGCAATCCTTTTCCATAGGGCTACATAATGTAAAGTGATGGGCCAGCAGCTCCAGGGTTGTGCAGCGGCTCTGTGTGAGGGCTTGTGATGGCTGGGTGGAGAGGGAGGAGTTCAATGCATGGGCTTGGCTATTAGATGCACTAGAGCCATCTCTCTTGAAAACTGTGGAAGTAAATGCAGGGGATAGGAATAACGTTTGAGCTAATTTTAGCATGTGTTCACCAGAGAAACCTATGTTTGAGCTTGCCACCCTCGGTTCCTTTTCCAGGTAGTGGAGAGTAGTGAGCATGGTATCTCTTGTTCTATGACCAAAAAATAAAATAATTGTCCTATTTCTCTCTGTAGGGTACAGGTAAACCTATGGTGACAAACTCAAGCCCAGACTTTTTGTAGACCGACTTTCACCTTTAGTCTAATTAGAGTGTGGAGAGGTTCAGTAGGTGACAGAGGAGGGGAGTACTAAGGGGCTATTTCAAGAATTTATTTGAGGTGCTTTCAGTTCCTGTGACTTCTCAGAGGGAGAACTCTGACATACAGTCTGCATCAATGCAAATTTTGCCCAAGTCTCTCCTATTTCGGGCATGTATCTCCTGCATATCTGTGGGGAAGACCTGTATCAGGTCTGGTTTTCCTGGGCAGGGGACCGAGTCTTTCTTCTGACCCAGGAAGGCAGCTGATGATCCCCCCTGAAAGGGTGGTCAGTAGCGCCTGTTTCGTCCTGGAATGGCTGAGCAGGCAAAGAGCCATGGACATTGAGTAGCCCTGTCCTGCAGCTCTTCATTCCTTTTTCCCAGTCATGTACTGCTGACCCACTGTGGCTGCTGGAGGCATTTCATGTTTATTTTCCAAAATGTAAAGAGAGCAGTCCTTGTAAAATACTGTTTAAAACATAAAAAAAACCCCAAAACAAACAAGCAATAAAAAACCCCTTTAAAATTACACAGTCTTTTTACCAGTAGTTGGAACTGATATGCGAATGCAAACTTATACTAGATGCCACGGTCTCCTTCTGTCTGGAAACAGAAGACATCTCCCCTTTAGGAACCCCATTATTTTCTGCAAGGACTTTACTGAACCCCATCAAGTAATGGAATACTTACTAGCTATGCTAAGGAGAAAATTTAAAAATGTGCATCCGGTCTTAAAAATAAATAAAACCTCATTATTTTAAAACAAAATGCAGATATCATCCAGTCACCTAAGAAAAAGTAGCACAAGGAAAAACATACAACCATCAGGTAGTGGGGAAAAAGAGAGTTAAAAAAATTGTATTTCCAAAATGCTTTTTTGTCAGCTCTGTCAAGAAAAGTGATCATGTGGAGCGCTGGGACTCATAGACAGGAAAGGTTAATGAGGGTGAGGATTAGATAAATGTTGGTAACTGCAGGTGCAATGAACATAAAATGCTATGGATTTACAGTATTGAAGTCAAGCCAGGCCCATCTGATAGCTTTCTGTGATAACTGATTGTCTAGAAAAAGAAAATATGATAAACGTAATCAATCTCTATTTTCAGTAAGACCCTTGAAATGGTGGCACATGGAGAGTTACTGTTTCAGTGGAGAAGGAGGAGAGGAAAATGTTCAGCAGTAGCTAGGAAATTGCTAAAGCAAATGTCATAGTGAGTTGTGCTGAAAGTAGAAGCATCAGTCTCAAAGGGCAGTTCACAGCTGAACTTCTTAATGTATTTTAACTCCCATGCCTTGGCACAGGCTAGGATTGCACTACTTAGAGCATGAGCTAAAATTGAGGAAACAGTGCCAGTGCAAAGGATAATCAAAATAATAAACAGATGGAACAGAAAGACTTTTTTTTTTTTTTGTAAGAAGAGAACTTGCTGATCACAGCATGACCATCAGATGCGAATATAATCCAACTGTGACAAAGACACATTTGTTTCTAGTCCGTATCAGGTGATTTTTCCAGCAGAGATGAGGAATTACCTAACTAGAATATGGCTTATTTACCTGAGCAAGAATACTAGGAGAGGATATACTTCATGTCTATAAATAGATCAGTGGTAAAAACAAGTGAAGGAAAATAACTAAGTGCAGGGAAAGTTTTGCTGCAAGAACAAGTGTTTGGACTGAGCATGAATAAATTCAACCTGAAAGTTGGGGGGAAAAGAAAACTATTTGTGAAGTGTGATTCTCTAGTTATCTTCCAGAGAGAGTAGTATGAACAAAATACTTAGCCTATGTTAAAGTAAATCTGGATCAGGTTATAAATAGGTTTGTGTCATATATTGCCCATAGAAACACTGGATTGAATCTGAAACCCTTCAGGCTCTTCCTACTTTTATAATCCAGTTTTCCTAATTCCTGGCAGATAATAGACACAGGATGATAAATATGGTAATGATTTTTTTTTTCCAATGAGAAATTTTTTTGTATTTCTGTTAAAATTCCCTGCAACTCTGATATTTTTTGACATGGTAATATCACTTATCATTGCCTCCTCTTTACTGTATCATTTAAAAAAGCATTTGCAATGTCTTACTCAGAATGTTTCATGCTTTTATGTGACATCCATTGTTGGGTCCACAATGAAAATATCGTGTTATAGGAACTTCGGAAGATTGACAATTAACAGGACTAACTCCTGGTCTGCAGTAGATTGGGCTTGTGAAGGGTCTCTGCTTTCATTCCTGCTTTTCTCCTGCAGCACAGTTATCCCTGAAAGGAGAGATTGTGGAGGCAGTACTCTCAGATTAGCAATAACCTTTATATATATATATATATATATACACATATAAAGTATATACATATATATAAACTATACCAAATATGTCCAGTGGCTCATTTGATAATAAACATCTAATGCATCTTATGTACTTGTCTATAAATTGTATCCCAGTATTCTTATTTTGTTTATGTTGCCTACATAAAATCCCTGATGTTTCTTGAGTATTTCCAACATCTCTGCTTTCTTCCATCTCAGTAGTGTGACGAAAGTGGATTTTAACTGCAATAGATGGAGCCGTCCTTTTTTCCCAGGTGCTCGTTTCTACAGAGATTATTTTTCCTCCCAGTAAGGCAGTAAGGACTTGTGTATGTGCCTCCTGCAGAGTATCTTAGCTCTTTTCTATGAGCATTCCTGCATAAAACAGCTTCCAGTGAAAAGTTCAGTTAATGCAATTTCTTCGAATTACTCCCCTCCTTCCTTCCTGCCTTTCGTACTCCCTCCCTGCCTTTCTCCCTTCATCTCAGCAAAAACCCCTGGCTCTTAAAGCCCTTCACACCCTAATTCAGGCCAACAGTTTGTTTTTCATTACTGTTTGGGCAACTAGTTAATTGCTGCACTGCCCCCTGCTCTGCTTTCTCTAGCATCGTTGATTGATTGAATCGTGATTCCACATAAACTGTATAATCTGTGAATTTCCTAATATCTGAAGTGTCATCCTGATTTAATGCCTGATTTAATGTATGCTGTCTTAGACCCATTTTTCCCAATATCTTTTGTACTATGTACTTGTTGAAGGTTGTGTTGGCATAGCTATGGCTACTGAAAGTCTTTCTCTCTAAGATAAAATGGCAGGTCAGCTCTCACTGCACCATATAGGATCTCAGTCGAAGATTATTTTCCTCTTTGATTTTGGCAAAAAAAAAAAAAAAAAAAAAAAAAAAAAAAAAAAAAAAAAAAAAAAAAAAAAAAAAAAATTCTGTACTATGATTCATAGCCTGAAATAATTTGGGTTGATTTTAGATAAAGTTAACCTGGAACCTGTTCTGCAGGAGCACACCTGGCATAATCTAGCTGTCTATCACCTTCTGGTTCATGGGTTACTGTAGATGCTGGGTGCTTAGCTCTGCTGTTTGCTAAAGTACATGTAGGTACTGTGTCTGGAAACTAACTGGCTACATATTGTTTTAGTGGTACACTTAATCTCCTTTTCCATCTAACTAGTCTGGATATCTGTAAGTCATCTGGTTGCTTACATGAGCTTGGACTGGTCTAAAAATTAAAGAGAGTATTTTAAAAAAATTGAGGTGCTGGATTTATGTCTCTTCCTGTCTTTCTGCATTTAAGCCTGAGATGTTGCTGTTCATTCTGTTTTCTGAGAATGGGGCTGTAACAAACACTGACCTCTATTACAAAACCCTCTGTGGCTCTGGAAGTATTTTGATGGATATCTTCATAGAAATCTGTTGGAAGTTTTTGCTCTACCTGCATAACTGGTCAGCTTATTTAGAAACAAGGCATCTATACAAATTCTTTCATTTGAACTGCTTTCCTTTAAAACAGGCAATATTTAAATGACAGGCATCTGTCTCATGATAAGATATTGACCTAATTACCACATCCTACACGGCCTCCTGAAAACTGCTGAGATACCTGCCCTCATGGTAACTGTGAAGCACAGCAGTGCTACTTTCTGGAATTTCTATACCTCAGCAAAGGAGGATGAATGAAGCTGCTACAAGATTTATGTGAACTCGCATTTCTGTTGTTCTAGTGTGGTTCGGTATTAAAACTCGGATTTCTCCCAAAATATGTTTTCTTTAAATAATTGAAA